>NC_092042.1:3115601-3482472 GCF_003086295.3 Arachis hypogaea | reverse complement strand
AATCATTGTTAAACAATAGCCCTATAACAAACCATTATATTCCAACTCTTTAATGTTAAACTATTATTTTTAAGCTCAATCTAATTTCACTTCATAAATATATTATGAAATGTTTATACTATCAACATATTTATATAATTAATAAAAGAAACTCTTAAAACATAATTTTAGATTTTTCATATTTGTCAGTAAATACTATACCTTAACAAACAAATTATTAATTCATATGACAATTTTAAAATATAGTGTAAATTGTAATTTATGGTACAACTTAAATATAGTGTAAATTATATGTTTTTCTTGAAAACTCTATTATACAAAATAATTAATATAAACTGTTACTTTTAAAGTTTTATGCAACATTTGATATCCTTTTAGAGAAACATTGAATTCAAACAATATAAAAAATAAAGAAAATAAAATTTTTGAATGTGATACATTTTGAACTTCATATGCAATGAAACCTTCTGCAAACTAGACCACTCAAATTAAATCTGATGGTTATATCTCATCATTATTAAGAATTAATTAACTCTTCAAATTAAAATTCATTCCTACATTACTATTTGAGCACTGAATTTTATTATAATATTAACTCATATTTTAGTAGATTTTCATGATTAAATAATTTATTGTTTAATTTCTAATATATTTTTAAAATTTTTTGTATATTTTTTAAAAAAATTATTTATAAGATTAAATAATATTATTTATAAATATGTTCAATATATAAGAATATTATATATCTCATCATCTAGTTTTCTTACTATTTAACGCATCAATAATTAATTCTGCAAATAGAGTTTATTTAAGAATTATATGTCGAATAATATAATGAACAGATTCTTTAAATTGACTATAATTAATTATAAACTACATTATTATATTATCATCATTAATTATGCAAACATATGTCAAATAATTATTATTTTTCAAGAGTTTAATTTATACGTATACAGTTATAATTATAATATTTTTTTTTGATAATTATTTATATAATTAATATAAAAAATAATTATTTTTATTTATATAGCATTAAATAATTAAATATATGTGTAAAATTATTTTAATACTGATAGTTAATGAATAACCAACATAAAAAGTTGTCATATTTGTATTTTAAATTATTAATTATGTTTATTCATAGGTCAACCACTTAATTTTTCTGCTCTGGTCAGAGGGGTTAACCACCTAATCAAGATTTTTCTTTCCTTTTTTTTTTCCGCTTAGGGTCAACAAGAAATCATAAACAAAAATGATTGTTAAAGAATGAGTTGAGGCCTTCCTTTTTTGGGTCAAAAGTCCACACACTTGATATGATAGTTCCCACACTGAATTGAATACAAATGTGCAAAAAAAAAAATAAAATTGAATACTAATTATTTGATGTGACCATTGACCAAAAACAATTTTAATAACCCAGAAAATATTGACAAAAATGATGAGTAAAAGGGCTCAATATTCGTCCAAATCCAATACGTGGATGCATGATTCTCTAAAAACAAAAATTCACTTAACCGAGTTAAGTTGGTCTAGTGATTAGTTCATTAGTCTATTTAAATAAGTATAGGAAGATATGCAGCAACTTATTAGCCAACAGCAAATCCTTAAATGAAGTTCAGTACCGTAACGAATTAGTCCTGAAACTCTGAATTGGGAGATACCGTAAAAAACCAAATAAAAAAAATTCACTTATCATCATACAAAATTAATAATTAAAAATTATTAAATAATAATTTAGTCAAGTATCTAATATATTTTAGTTATTAATTTTACAGAAAAATACTACAAATGAATTTTTTTTTCTAAAAGATATCAAGAGTGCAACTATTCAATTTGATTACTCATCTAGGCAAAAAATAAAAACTAAAAACATAAAGTTTAATAATTAATAAAACACAGAATAAAAAATTTTAGTATGATTGGTTAATAAGTGAAATCTCTATAAATTGAAATTTAAATGTTATTTGGATGCTATTTTTTATTATGAATTCCACTTTTTCTCTTGTGCAGTTTTGTAATTCTTCACTTTTAATATTGAGCGCTTAATTTGAGAAAAAGTAAGGAAAAAAAAGAAGAAGCAAAATCGAATTGAAGCACTAAAAAAGAGTAACATGTATGCAGAGCTGTACATGACATTGACCCCACATTCAATGGAGCATTTCGTTCTAATATATCAGCCGTTCATTATTTTATTTATGCTCTCACTTGAAAAAGAAATTATAAATAATTCAATCAAATTAATTTCATTATTTTTAGTCAAATGAAAAAAAACCCAAAAATTACTATTTATGAGATCTTTGACCCCATAATAGTTGCCAAAGTTTAAATAAACATCAACAATGTATTATTAAAAATAAAAAATTACTCTTCCAATACATAAATAAAAATAAATTATTCGTGATAATCCTCTTCCCCTTTTATGAGATTCTATTCCTTGTTTCCTTTCAATTTCAATTTTTGCAGGAATTTTTTTTTTTTTTTGAAAAGTGAAAAGGATAAAGCGAAGATATTTTGAAACAGACTCAGTCACTAACCACCCCAAACCCTAAACCACACTATTACACTCTGCACTCTGCGCTCTTTTTTGTCGCTTTCCTGGAAAATCATTCCCATTTTTCCCGGAAAATTCGTTCCCCAATCTCTTCTGACCGCACACTCCAAGGTTCTACTCCATCTTCAACAATTCTCAGTTCCGCTGTTAGCTTGCTCAGTAAATTTTTGAAAACAAAATTCTTCGATCGTTTCTTGATTTTTCTTTTATCAATAACTTCAAGTTACTTTACTTCAATGCTTTTGCTCAGTTTTAAATTTTCTCGGCGGCCAAACAGCACCGTCGTATTTTCAATTTGTTCTGCTTTGCGCTGTTGATTTAGATTTTCTTCTTTTTACTTTTTCGATTTTTGTTTCTGCAGAGTTAGAGCGTGGAAACGATGGCGGAAGATAACTTTTCGAATGGTGTCGATGAACGGTCGAGGATCGAGGCTTTGGAGAGGGAGAGGGATGAGCTTGCAAGCGAGAGCGCGGAGAGGAAGGAGCAGATCAAGAAGCTCACGATGGAGATCGAAGGACTCCGCAGCGATGGCGATGAGATGAGGGAGAAGGTTCTCGCGATGGAGAACGAGTTGGAGCAGTCGCGCGATGCAACTAAGGTCACAAGTGCGATCGCCGCGAGGGCGGCGGAGCTGGAGACAGAGTTGGCGAGGCTCCAACATGACACCATATCGGATATTAGCGCCGCCGAGGAGCTCAGGAAGCTGCTATCGGAGAACGAATCCAAGGTGGAATTGCTGGAGCGAGAAGTTGAATTCCTGAAGAAGGACAAATCTGAGAGTGAAGAGAAAATTAGGGATTTGGAGAAGAAAATTGGGGCTCTGGAGAAAAAAGATGTTGATGAGAGGAACAAGTGGACTAGGGTTGAGGAGGAGTTGAGGGAGAAGATTCAAGAGAAGGAAAAGGAGGTTTTGGAATTAGGGCAGAAGATTAAGGAAGTGGAGAGCTTTGCAAATTCGAAGAGCTCGGATATGGAGGAATGGGTTAAGGAGAAACTGAGCTTGCAGGAGGCACTGAAGAAGTCTGAGGAGAGAGAAAAGAGCTTGGAATTGTTTGTTGCTCGGTTGAAGGAAGAAGCAGGGGTGGCTGAGAATGTGATCAGAGGACTGAACCAGAAGGTTGATACTGTGAATGGTGGAGTGAATGGAAATGGGGTTATTGCTAGGAATGGGAAAGGGGTGAAGGGTTTGAATGTTCAGTGGCCTATGGTGGCAGCTGGTTCTACTGTTGTTGCAGCTGCTGCTGTGATCTCTGTCTTCTATGGAAAACGTAGGTGAGAAGAAAAAGGATTAGAATTTGAATGATGCGGGAGGGTTCTAGAGGTTAGGTTTTATGTTACTAGGGTTTATGTTTACAAAAAAAAATATGTTTCAATTTTGGTTGATCCATGAAAATAATGACGATGATGGTTTCTTATATGGCTTAATGTTTATCAAGCCTGTGAATTTTGATTTCTTGTTGAAAAGTTGGAATACTTGTTGGTTGTTAGCACTTTCTTCTGAGGAATTAAAACAGAATTTTGTGTGTTGAGCAATGCTCTGTTAAATGGAGATGCTAGGTTTTGTTTTGTTGTACTGATTATGAGTCTAATATAGTTCATTTTGAAGTTTGGATCTAATATGTCAATGGCAGAGTAGAGTTGAGTTGAGATTACGTTTTATTTTTTTTGTTTCTCTTGGTAGTTATGTCATTTTTGTTTATGTGTATGATAGTATATATTTCACAAGTTTCTCTTGCCAATGTCACAAGTTTCTAAAATTGATCTCTTTGAAAGTCTATTCCATAGTGATATGAATAAAACGTCAAATTCGTAAGTGAAAATTCTCTAAATTGGTTATGAAAAGATTCTTTTAATCAAATTTGACTTTCAAGTATATTAAGTTGATTACACTAGTTTTTCTGTCATTTTTGATGATGATGGCACTAGAATTTGTTGATATGATATATTAAGTGACATTATAATATACACCTAATAGTTTTAATTGGTTAGTAATATGATAAATTTATAAAATTAGATCAAATCTCCTCTAATTTAGGGTTAGTTTGATTTAATTTTATAAATTTATTATGTTAGCAGCTAATTAAAAATGCTAACTATGTGCTACGATCAGCGTAATGTCACTTAATGTGTTATATTAGCAAACTTTTATGTTGTTAGTGATAGAAGGACTTATGTGATTTGTTTAAAATCTTTTAACAAAGATTTTGATTAAAAAAATATTTCAAAAACTAATTTAAAAAATGAGTAATTTTTTAGGACAAATTTAACTATTTAATCATAGGAAAATTCGCAGATCATGTGCCTTAAAACATAGAATGTGCTGCCGCATATCATATCTGCTTTGGCTCGTTTATTTTGATGCTGCCACATATATTAATGTAGTAATTGTAAAGCAATTTTCACATCATAGAGGGAAAAAGAAAAGGTGCAATTTTCTGGTGATAATTGCCACTCGGAAATTTAGGATATAGTACAAACACCTGAAATGTATACTGCATAGTCTATATTAATATTTTTGGTCTTTGAAATGAAACAACGGAATGTAACCACGCTGGAGGCAAGCAATTAAAGCAAACAGATACAATGTCTGAGAACTTGGTATACACACAACTGATTTTAATTTAGTCTCCTTTGGTCTTTGGAAGGTACTATGACAGTCAATGATTGAGCGAACCCTCAGGTTTCAACCTTCTAAGAAGTTCCCCGCTACAACATTCAAAAATCAAATTTTCTGGTTAGAAAATGGTTCCAAAATAATGTTACAAGAAGAGCTTTGTTTGAACTCTCAACCTTGTTTAGTATGAAACCTTGGAAATTATTAACACAGAATATAATTAATGATCACATTAATGATTACACTAAAGCATGAAACATTCCTATTTCTTACTCATCAATCTAGTTAAGTAATTGGTATCACTAACTACAATATAGAAAACCCTTTAAAGCAAAATCTAGACTATGATGATCTTTACTATAAAAGGCAAAATCTAGCTTCAAAATTAGAAAGGAAAATGGATATATAATCTGCATAGACAATGGGACTCTACTCAAACATAACATAACATTAACTATCTGCATAATTTGTCAGGCAGTTATGATAACATAACATTAACTATGATTTTCTCACCTTGGATCAATCATCTATCACCACCACCCCTTAAAACCTCAAAGATTCCACAGCAACTGCTCCAAGAAGTGTGCTGCCTTGGAGCTACAGAGACAATGCCCTTTCAAACAAAAATAAAGAACAATATCATTACATAAACTCTAACCAAAGTGCACACATAAATTTCAAATTGCAGCAAGAATCTTTGCACGAAATCGTTTAAGTATGAAGTTAAATACCTGATTTTGAGTATTACTAGGCACTTGAATCTCCCTTTGCACAGTGACAGTGGTGGTTTCAGCATTAAGAACATTTGGCAATGGTTGAAAAGACTCCTCCTTAGAACTTTCATAGGGTGGAACCAAAGATCTGTCACTTCCCTTTGCTGTTTCTTCTTCTTCTTCTTCTTCTTCTTCATCTTCTTGTTTAGTTGGAGTTGAAATTGGAACTGGAGGAGAAACCTTGTTATCATTCTCATCTGTTTCCTCTGAAGAAACCACATCTTCTGTAACATTTGAATGCATAACATTCTCTTCCTTCTCTTCAAGAACCTTCACATCCTTAATAACTGTTTCAACTACTTCTTCTTCAGGCTCTCTTGAATCATCATTCTCCGAAAACGAAGATGGATCATTGATGTACTCAAAAGCTTCCTCTTGTTCTTCTTTCAGTTCCAATTCCAATTCTACAGTTTCTGAGGTCAATCCATTGTTGTTGTCATCAAATTGAGCCTCTTTTGTTGCACCATTGAATTCATCATTAGGTGAAGAAGACACAACATGCTCAAAACATTCATCAGAAACATCTTCTGAATTCTCCTCTTTTAGTACTATTTCTTGTTCATCTTTGATGTCACTTTCACCACCATCATCAGCAGAAACAACAACCACTTCCTCCTTTTCTTCTTTAGTCAAAGATTCTTCCACATTTTGATGAGTCTCTTCCTCCTTCAAATCCCCATTGAGATATACTTCCATTGTGCTATTAAGATATGAACTCTGGTGTTCAACTACCACAAAGGGTTCCAAATAAGCTTGCTCTTCTTCCTTAAGGGGTTTTAGATCACAAGAGCCTAAAGCAAGAAATAACAAAAACATATAGAATTGAAATGGTTGATGATGAGATGATAAAGAGAGATAAGAAACATGCATACATACCTTGGAATGGTTGAACAGTAGGAGAAGAATGGTGGTTGGTTTTGGTCAAAGTTGAGTTTTTCTTGACCTTGTTAGGCTTTTTTCTTCTTGAAGTAGCAGAAGGCATGGCTGAATGGTAGATGGTTTGATTCAATCTTCAAAGGAGAAATTGGATTGGTGGTTAGACAAACTATGAATAAAATGAATGGTGTTGTTGCTTTCAATGTTTGTGTATGCTTACATAAATATGTGTATATGTATGTATTTATATGTAAATGTGATGTGGTTTCAAATTGAAATTGGGTGTGGAGGGAAGTGAGGTTATGCCTTTAGGCTTTACAGCTAATATCTAAAGTTCACAACAATCATTGCCACTCAGACAAAAACAAAGATAGGAATTTTTTTTGTTTTTTTGTTTTTTGGTCATGGAACACAGTTCATTTTCAAGTGTAGATATTTATTTATTTTTTGGTTCTTGGATTTAGTTTGGTTATATATTTTTTTCACTAGTATTCACAAACCCAAGAAGCCCACAGAGAAAAACAGAATTATTATTTTAAAACAAAAGGTAAGTACCAAACTGGCAATGATGATTCTCAGTCTGACCCAAATAAACAAGCTGTAATGCTACCAAGCATGGACACGAATAAGAACACAAAATACTTGAAGATGTTGGTGCAAAGACAAAAAAAAAAAAAAAAGACACACTTGAATATGCAACTTAGGCTTTGATTGTGCACTCTAGTTCGAATCTTGGCTATAGTCAAATAGTAGATAAAATTTTGTGTGTATGTAGGTACAATGTGTGTGGTCTAAAATTAAGAGTTGTCTAATCTATTCTGACCGAAAAAATATTTGAACATTTCATATTTTGTAAGGTAGAAAAACATGATATATATATATATATATAAAATATAAAATATTTTTAAAAAAAAATTATTTTATTTTTGATATTTTATTAATATTAAACTACAAGCTAATATTATCAAATATTTTTAATATTTTTTTAATTATATAAAATATTTAAAATAATTTTTTGTTTTAATAAAAATAATATATACTATTTCAAAACTCATTTTAAAAATATAAGTTAAAGAATAATGTTGGACATACTGACTCGTGATAATATTTAGATGTGTATAAATATATTTAAAAATTTTTTTATTAAGATATAATTAAACATAAAAAACCCAATGTTCGAAATATATTTGACAAGTAAATATAATAATTCAATGAAGTGTCGGTACTTCATAGTTATAATAATTTTATATATTATTTATACAAAATTTCTTTGTTGCATAATTGAACCGAATAAAAAGTGAATATTATAGCTAAATTTGTGATGAAAATGTGCATTACCTATTAGTCGTGCGTGTATAACTGTTTTCAAAGTATAGCTTGTCTCACTGGTATTCGACCTCGCTTTCTTTGAATTAAGGAGAAGGAACGACGTTGTCTTCTTATAAGAGTGGCGACATCGTATACTTGTAAATGGACTCTAATACTCAAGTAAATAAAAGTATGAAAATTATTCAAATGGATCTAGAATGAATTACGTACGTTTGATTGAATGAGTCACTTGTATATATTTGAGTTTTTCCGTTATATTGGTTTGAGAAATTCTTGAGATCTTAATGGTTCTGGTTAAAGAGATTCTCGGGGAAGTTATCTCTTTTGGTGGAATTTGATTCCGAAATTATTGCGGTGAGTCAGGTAACGGATCACATATAATTTCTTTTACCGTAAAAAATTTAAGGTATTTTTTAAAAGTGATCATTTAACCTTTTATTATAATAATTTAAAAAAACTAAAACAAATACATTTAGATAGATTTAGTTTCTTTTTAAAATTAAATATACATTCAAAATACAAACTAAATAAAACAGAAATTTAAAATTTAAAATTTAAAATTTCTATTTCAGTTTTACTATTTTTAATTATTAATAGATTATCATTTAAATACACATTCAAAAATTAAATGCAATAAAATTGAAGATTTTTATTTTAAAATTCAAAAAATAAATCTTAAGGGTTTTACTTATTAACCTACACATCTAAAACTCCCTAAAAGAGATCATATTTTAAATTAATATGTTAGATATATTTTTATCGAATAAGATCTAAAAAACTTAGTTTAATTATTCATTTTAATAATTTTAAAAATATTAATAAAAAATAAGAAATATTAGATGCATTTTTATAAAAAAATTAGTTTTATTTTTTACGTTTAAATAAATTAAATTTTAGATTTATGATTTTAAATGTGTTTCAAACATCTTTTGTATATAAGTCAATAATTTTAGATATGTAATAATTAAAAAAATAACCAATTTTTATAAACATACATTTTAATAATTTTAAAAGCATTAATGTTCAAATAATAAAAAATAAAAAATATTAGATGAGTTTTTACCCAATTTGAGATATAAAAAAATTAATTTTATATTTAACGTTTAAATTTAATTTTCTTTTTTATGATTTTAGATGTGTTTTAAAAATATTTTGTGTATCACTTAATAATATTAGATGTGTTATAATTGAAAACAAAAACGAATTTTTATGAACATACATTTTAATAATTTTAAAAACATTAATTTTCAAATAAGTAATGAAAAATCTAACTATTAAAAAAAAGAGAAATATTAGATGATTTTTTATCGAATAAGATATAAAAAATTAATTTCAATTTTAATATTTAAATTTAAATTTTAGATTTATGATTTTGGATGTGTTTTAAAAATATTTTTTGTATAACTTAATAATTTTAGATGTGTTACAACTTATAATTGAAAAAAAAAATTAATTTTTACGCACATGGATTTTAATAATTTTAAAAGCATTCATGTTCAAATAAGTAATGAAAAAATTCAACTAATAATAAAAAAATTGCTGAAAACTATAAACCTTTATTAAATTTTTATTTGTTTTTTTTTTCTCCTGAATACCTGCGATTGCTCTTTTATTTATCTTTAATTCGGTCTAATTATTTTATGTTGGTAGTATTCTCTAATCATTCTAGAGATAAAAATTAATAAAAAAAAGAAAGAGAAGAAGAAGAAAAGAATATTGATGCATAGACTGATAATTCATCTATTGTTTAATTCAAATGTTGATATAATCTTATTAAAATTTTATTCGATGATGAATGAGTTTTGAGTTAGCATGCAAGTCACTCGAAATAGAAACAAAATAGCACGACTCATCTAATAATAATAATAAAATATTAAATATGAAATAGCAAATTTACCTGTAAAAAAGTGATACTTTTTTATGGAGATTTTTGTGAAGAACGTGAGAAAGAAGAAGAAAAGAACGTACGACAGAGAAAGGGAGAACGCACAAATAAAATAAAAAAAATGATAAAATAATTATTTTATAAAGTGGATAGAAAATTAGAGAAATTTTAATATTTAAATTTTAAATTAATTTTAATTACTAACATGTTAGTTATAAATTAAAAATGTGTTTTAATTAAATTTAATTAAATAATATTATTTAAATTTTAAAGACTAACCAAAGACTAAATTTTATTATACAAGTAGGATTTCCCAAAATATAATCTAAAATCTTCGTTGAAAGGTGCTCTCTGGATCATCACAGCATAACTCTTAGCTTATTTATAACCCATTGCCAAAGAAGCAACATTTTAAGATTTATGAAACAGGATTAAAATAATGGTTCTGCTAGAAAACCAACTTTTTGTATAATTTATACAAAAGGAATTATATATAAACATTTAACTGAAACTCATCAAATAGGAAATAAAGGGTTTTCTCTATCTCAGCATAATAGTAAGTTTAAAACTATTAATTTTTATTTGAATTCCGCTAGGAAAAAAATGGACTATTTGTACAATGTGTACAATGGCTTATTTGAGTTATAAAATAAACATCTTTCATACTATTTAGAATAACCATTCGATTTTGGGGTTCACCAATGATCGAACTCTTAACAATGCTATGTCATGATACCACTCATCCCAAAAACTTCAACTAATGGAAAAAAGTAACACTAATGATTATATCTCTAATATTCCATAAACCTCTATTGTACATATTGTATAAATATTCCATTAATTCCTCGTACTTTCCCTTTTTATTTACGTAACATTACTTGATGGAATGACACACTTCACAAAATTAATTAAACTTGAAAAAAAAAATTATTTGATTATATTATATATAGGTAGGGATAGGGAGGTTGAATTTGGTGTAGGTTTTTAGGAAGACCAAGATTCCCTTTTTTTGGTCACAATGGCATGGAGGAGGCATAATGCATGCATATTTTCAGTTATATTAATGAATAATGTATGTGGTAAATTACATGAACTTTATATATATGTCGGTGCCATCCTCAAAGCTCAATATCTTCAGCCATGTATTAAGAGCAAATTGCAGGTACTAATATATATAAATAATTATTTATTTGCATGCTTATTTTTATTTTTTTTTAGACGGACATGCTTATTTGTTTGTGTGTGTACGTGAGCATGCATGGGTTTGAACTTTGAATTTGAAATTTGAATAGCCACTAACTATTTCAATGATAAACAAATTATTCAATTCTCCTTTATTATTATTTTTATTGTCAACTGTCAAGTGTGTTTTCTACGCAAGAGGCAGGCAATAAATATCCATTTTGGCTTTTTTTTTTCTTTTTTTTTTTGCCTCTTGCTATGTTTTTAACATGGTTACTAGAATCTGGTCGAATCGATCAATTGATTTGATTCGACGAAATTAATTAAAAATTAGTCATTAAATCAGTTAAATTCAAATAAAAAATTAACTATCCACAAATGAGTCAAAAAATTAAAAAATTCAATCAAAGAATTAATTATTCTGTCAAACTGTTGTAATTTTTTGCGGTTAATCAATTTAAAATAATAAAAAACAAAATTTTTTTTTAAAATAATATATTTTATACATAAATATATTATTTTATTATATTAATCTCGATTAAACCTCTATTGAACTTTTAAACTTTTAAATTTTTAACTCTACTAATTCAATGGTTGATTAAGTTTTCGGAAACTTAATTTTTAAAGCCTTTTTAAGTGATTTATATACATTTTAACGTCATTAGTATATATATAGAACATTATTTCTGTTTCTCCGAAATTATTTTCTTTCTATAGTTTTTTGTTATGATCACAAACTCGACATCTCAACTTTAAATAGACCAATGAAATAAATTATGATCGCGCATTAAAATATAAATAAAAAAATTGTACTATTGAGGCCACAAAAAGTGAAAAATGTCATGAAAGGGGTTCAATTCAAGACAAGAAAGGAGAATTATTGAATAATCATTGTGTTAAAGGCAAGTAAGGGGCATGATCAAAATTATTATTCTATATTAATATTTTTGAAAACGTGGGACTAAAAGCTTATGATTTAAGTTGTGAATCTCTCATTTGGTATTGGATTTAATGTTAGTTGATAAAATCAAGTTTTAGATCGAAATTCTGGGAGAAGAATTAGAGAAGAAGAAGAGAGAGAATAGTTTTTAGTGCATGTTTGGGCGTCATTATTTTGTTAAAAAAATATCTTTTTTAATTTTTTAACGTGTTTGGCAAATTTTTAGTAGTAAAAGTAAAAGCACTAGTAAAATAAAAAAAGATCTTTTTTGAGAAGCTGTAATTTACATATTTTTTTAAAAGATCTTTTTTCCTTAAAAAAAAGATGTTTTTCATGTAATAAATAAACAAAAAAGTACTTTTATATTGTTATACCCAAACATAATTGATATATAAAAAGATCTTTTAATATGAGATATCCAAACATAAAATTACTTTTACTTCTCTATAAGATCTTTTAAAAACAGATAACTCAAAAAAAGATCTTTTCTTAGAAGCTCACCCAAACAAACCCTTTGTATATTGATTCACCAAGAAAAATTGAGTAAAATAAGTTACAAAATGAAATTATCTATTATTTATATTACTAACTTATCCCTAATTTCTAATTTAATTTAAAGCAATTAACTAATTAAGATAATTATACGCTTACTTAGCAACACTAATTTCTAACAGAATTTGTTATACAAATTTTGTTATACAATTAATTTCAATTTACCATCATAACTAAATGTATTTTTATCTCCATCGTCCTTAGTTTTAGCTTGTACCAAATAATCATATATATGCAAATATAAATAAGAGAAGGTTTAATTAACATCTTTAATCTTTTCTTTAGTTTAATGTCCTTTTTCTCTAGCTCGTTTTTCCTTCGTATTTATAGAGACGAAATACATAATTATAAATAATATAGTATGATTTAAATATATGATTATATTGAAAAAAATAAGTAAATGTACATAATAATATCACTAAAATATACTATGTACATTTTTAAAGAGACATTGATATCTCTATTTTTAATGTTTTTTTAGTATTTTATCTCACTATATTAGTATATTCCTCTATTTAAACGTACTCCTAAATTTTTTCGCCACTAATATCACACTCTTGGTTGATCATAAAAATATCACTCTACAAATGAAAACAAGTGTACAAAAACGGGGTGCGGTGTATACAAATGGAAAGAAAGAGATAGATAAAAGGAGTTATTAATAATAATTTTGTTAGGTATATATAAAAAATAACTATTAAAATTAGTCATTAAAATAGAATATATATTAAAAATAAAATATATATTAAAAATATTTATACATAAATATATAATAATTAAATTTAATAATTAATTTTAGTGTGTAAATATTATTTTTTTTAATTAATAATAACGTGCAATGCTGTCAAGTATTTACTATTTAGTGAATAATAATGGTGCCCAGCTGGTGAGACCTTCTTAACTTATATCACTCTCAAATACTGATTACTTTGTCACTTTCAAATAAACATTAATGTTATGAGAATTCATTTATAAATCAACAGTTTTTTTATATCAATGCTGCCTACGTACATCCGTAATTTTTTTTTGGTCTATGGTATTTTTCAACTTAATTAATATATGAATTATTAGATGTATAAAGTAGGATTTAAATTCTCAATACTTATTTAAACAGATGAATAAGTTTACCACTCAAAAATAATTGTAAAATTTTTTTTTAATAAATTATTACATATACAATGTATAATAAAATATTTGAAATTTATTTATATAAATAAGTGAGTTGATCACTTTATATTCATTTAACATCAAATTGGGTTAACTTTTTCTTTGTTTAATTTCTAATTAAATTTAGTTGACGTTCTCATCAAATTTTTTTTTTAATAAAAATTGATGCCATCCTTTAATAGTTTTAATGTAAGTAAAAAAGAGAAAAAATGAAAAAAAAAGGAAAGAGAGGCATCAAACTCATAAATAATACATGTTCATGTATTATTATTGCTGATTTATTGCAGTGCAAATAGTCAAAATAAACATGAAAAACACAATTTTTGTGAAGTCTCAAATCCTCCTCAGACCCACATCAAATAAACATAGCTAGAGACCCATCAGAAATATATTACAACTAATTCTTACCCTGTCGGCAGTTTAATTTCATAAAGGAAAAAAAATGGCACAAAAAAATATATCTATTTAATTAATTAGTATTTAGATGAAATTTTAAATTTAAGAAGAAAGAAAATAAAAAATATGTTCAGTTTAATAATAATAATAATAATAATAATAATAATAATAATAATAATAATAGCATCTAAATTAATGTTATTATTTTCATTATATATATTTTTTTTTCGAGAAAATTTTCCTCTCTTCCCCTCCCCTATGAGATGCTAAAATGACATTTTTATCCCCTCTATTTTATAAATATACATTCTCCTCTTTTCTAACTCTTAAAAGACCTCCTTTATAACCCATTTTAAACTTTTTGTGTAAATTAATGTTAACTTTATCCAATTTTGTAAGAAAAATAATTTTTTTAAAAAAATACCCATTAAAAAGAATTTTATTTTTTTATCACTTTTTAATAAATTATTCTTTTATTGATTAAATTATATTTTAAAAAAAATTTAATAATTATATTTTTTTTCTAAAATATCCTTCAATAATTTTTAATTATTAAATTATAATTTTACCAAAATTTTTGTTATTAATTTTTTTATATTTTACTATTAATTTTTTGATATTTATATATATTATTTTAACATTAAATAAAATATTTTAATAAGATTATTTTTCAATATATATCAATATATATTAATTGTTATACATATTAATAGTGGTAAGATTTTTTTATTTAATGTTAAAATAATATATATTGATATTGAAAAATTAATAGTAAAATATAAAATAGTTGTTAACAAAAATTTTGGTAAAATCATAATTTAATAATTAAAAAATTATTGAAGGGTAGGTATCTTAGAAAAATAATTTAATTATTAATTTTTTTAAAAGTATTTTGGTAAAAATACAATTTAATCAATAAAAAAATTATTAAAGAATATTTTGGTAAGTAAAATTTAATAATAAAAAATAAAATTTTTGTTAATGAGTATTTTTTCAAAAAATAATTTATTTTTTCTTAAAAAATAGATAAAGTTAATATTAGTTAACACAAAAAATTTAAAATGGATTAAAGAGAAGGTTTTTTAAAAGTTAGAAGAGAGAAATGTATATTTATAAAATAAAAAGAAAAAAATATCATTTTAACATCTCACAGAAAAAGAAAGTAAAATTTTCTCAAATTTTCTCGAACCCACAATTAAATTAACTAAAATAAAAGATATATAGGAACTTGTCTAGATATGCTATATTTATTTTACATCACTACATTCATGAACAATCACATACTGATTTTCATTATACTTTCAATAGGTTGATCTAATTAATTAAGTATATATACAATATACCAATTATTGTGGAATAATTATATTAGGTCATTTTAACAACCTAGGGTGCTTTACATTCCAAACTAAATGCTTAGCTATATGTGTACTTTAATTTATACAAACACACATGCATTTTTACTATTGTGGATTATTTTTTGTTCTTATTATTACTTGTGAGAAGCTTAATAATCATAACTATTAAACCACTCTTTTACCTTAACCCATGATAATAATAAAGATATTTCACGATTCATGAATTCAGTCCAATATAATATACAAATTCAATTATAATTTTAGTCTTTATTATTTTATTTTTTCTTATCTTATCTTTATTTGCTTTTATTTTTTATAGGCCAATGCTCTATATATACTTAATTTTACCTTCATAGTTTATAATTTTCAATCAATCAACAATCAATAATTTTTTTTATTTTTTCTTTTCTTTCATTATTCTTTCACAATTTTATTATCTTTGCATACTACTCTTTTCATTTTATTATGGTACCTCTTGAACTTTGCTGACATCCATGGATAAACCAACCAATTCAGACTCCTTCAACTTCCCCGCTTACTATGAATAATCAACCTTCTTACTCTGTTCTAGGTCAAGGAGAAAGAGCACACCAGCAAGCAACTTCATTTGGAGTCTCTTTTGGACCTGATACTTCCTTTCAATAAAGAAGCTCGCCCTTCAAACCAACTTGAGCTTTGTCTAACTACTCATTATCTTTGTTCTTTCAATACTTTTTTTATTATTAACAATTTCTCAAATCGAGATTCATTTTTGAACACTTGGATCATTGATTCTGGTGCACAGATCACATTGCACCAAGTTTATCTTGGTTTATTTCTTACACACAAATTTCTTCTATTATTGTTCATTTACCAAATGGTTCTCAAATTACTGTTTCTTATAAAGGTATTGTTCAATTTTTACCATTCTTGATTCTTCATTATGTTCGTTATTTACCTCATTTCAACTTCAATATTATCTTCATCTCAAAAATTACTTCAGCACTCATATGTGAACTCACTTTTTCATCTTCTTCTTGTACTCTACAGAACAACAATTTGGGGACGGTTGATTTGGACAGAATGAGAGAGGGATTATATGTCTTTGAACTCAATTTTGGTAAAAATTGATCCACTACATATTCCATAAATTTCATCCAATCCCCACCTATTACACCTTCAAATATATGGCATTTTTATTTAGGACATTTTTCTGGACAAAGACTTAGTATGTGTTTAGATTTCAGTTTGTAAACGAGAGTTTGTGTAAAATTGATTTTACAAACTTAATTTTGATGAAAAGTAAGTTTGTATTAAAGTGTTTGGTAATCTTTATATTAAAATGGATTATAGTAAAGTAAATATTGTTTGGATTACACTACTCAAAATTACTTTTAGATAAAAAATTACTAAAATAGACATCAACTTAAATAAACTTTTTATATTATTCTATCATTTTAATTTAGATATTTAAATAGATATTATTATTTAATTTTATAATAAAATTAATATTTACTTACTAAAATAAAAATAATATATAAAAATTGACAAAATATATTTTTATATCAAAAGCAAAAATAATATATAAAAAATATATCAAAATATATTTTATTAAATTATATTACTTATAATTTTTTTAATACTCTTGGTATTCTTTTATTTAATACTATTTTAAACTATAAATTTTAATTATTTATGATTTTATTCTTAGTTATAATTAATCTTTTATTTACTTTGTTCTTTTTGATAGGATCAATAATTTATATTATAACAAAATTATAATAATAAATTAATATACAAGAATTACACTTACAAATTTTAACAAAGCCAAACAAAAATATATTTTTTATACAAAATTAAAAGTAAAAATTTAATAAAAAATATAGTTATATATTTAAAATATTTGAATACTAAAGAGACTACAAGCAAGAAAGTAAAGGGTAGAATTGGTAAAACAAAATAAATTCAATCCTAAACGTGATTTTCTAAATGCAGAAGCTACAATTTCCAGCTTCTTATAAACGTACGTTACGAACCTAAAATCACGTTGGCGTTTAGGAAAAAAAAAAGCATCCAAACAAAAAGAGGAAGCGTTCAATGCACTTAAACGTGCTTCTCTTCTTTCTAACGCAAAACCAAACACACCCTTAATCATTTACATAAACAATTTTCTTTTATCTCTATGCATTATGATGAGGCTTGTGACATTTATCATCTTTCTAAACAAAAGAAACTTTCATTTTTTCAAAGTTTTAACAAAACCAATACAAATTTTGATTTATTACATTTTGATATTTAGGGTCCGTTTCGTTTCGACAAAATTCTATTTGTAATCATAAATATTTTTTTACTATTGTTGATGATTTTAGCCGCTTTACATGGGTTATTTTATTAAAATCAAAAGGAGAAGTGCAAAATCATGTAAAAAAATTTATTACTTTAGTTGAAACACAATTCAATTCTAAAGTCAAAACTATTCATTCCGATAATGGACCAGAATTTATTTTACATGATTTTTATGCTTCAAATGACATTATTCATCAACGTAGTTATGTTGAAACTCCTCAACAAAATGGAAGGGTAGAACGCAAGTATCAACATATTTTGAATATAGCTCGTGCTCTTATGTTTCAATCTAATTTACCACAATCTTTTTGGTCTTATGCTGTTAAACATGTTGTTTATTTACTTAACAGAGTTTCATCATCTGCAATTAATTTTAAAACACCATTTGAGATTTTATTCAATCATTCACCAAATTATCATAACCTTAAAGTTTTTGGATGCTTATGTTTTGTTTCTATCCTAATGGCAAACAGATCGAAATTTGATCCAAAAAGGCTGTGTTTATTGGCTTTCAACATGGTTTTAAAGGATATATTGTTTATGTTTTAGAAGATAAAAGAATTGAGATTTCTAGAAACGTGATTTTTTATGAAATGATCCTGCCCTTAGTTACCAAAAATATCTAATTCCATACACTCAGCCCAACATTACCAAACAGGTCTTCTTAAAAACAAGATTCAGTTAGTCTTCCAGTTGAACCCTCACCCATACTCATTAACCCAACTCCATCTAATTATTAATTTTCTCCAACAACCTCTCCTTCTTCCTCACTGTCGTTTCTTAACCAAGTTGAATCCATAATCACCGAATCTCTCTCAAGGCACACACCCTTCTCTCTTTCCACACTAGATACCAGTCCACCATCACCTTCTCATTCCCTATCACTTTTTTCACTACCTGAGCAACTTTATCCTCGTCATTCCAACTAGCCTCACCGATGTCCAGCATATCTCTCTGATTGTTTGTGCAATTCCTCTCTCATCTCTACAAATCAATCTCCCTTAAAGTACAAGTATCCTTTATCTTCAGTCATGTCTTTTTTCTTTTCTTTCATCTTCACATAAAAGTTTCTTTTATCTCTACATTTTGACGTTGAGTCAAAATCTTTTAAGGATGTCAATCAACACTCTAATTGGCGTAGTGCTATGAAAGATGAGTTGGATGCTCTTGAACTGAATAAAATTTGGCGTCTTGTTAATTGCCTTAAGCCGGTTGCCTGTAAATGGGTTTATTGCATCAAACGCAAGCCTGATGGTTCAGTTGATCGATATAAAGCACGCCTTGTGGCTAAAGGGTTCACTCAAATTGAAGGTGTTGATTTTTTGAAAATTTTCTCTCCTGTTGTCAAGCCTGCCACCATCAGATTAGTTTTGGCATTGGCCTCTATGAAGTTAAATTCACTGGTGCTCAAATTTCTATGATTCTAGTCTATGTTGACGACATTGTTCTCACTGGTAATTTCATTTATGAACTTACTGCCATTAAGTCTATTTTGCACCAACACTTCCTAATTAAAGACTTGGGTCCATTAAAATATTTTTGGGTATTGAGGTTGTTCAATCAGTGAAGGAAATTTGCTTATCTCAAAGAAAATATTGTCTTGATCTTTTGGAGGATTCTGGTTTATTAGGTGCTAAACCTGCTTCTGTTCCAATGGATAGTATCACAAAACTATATCAAGACAAAAATCCCCTACTATCTGACCGTTTTGTGTATCACCGTTTAGTTGGCCATCTTATTTATCTCACCACTACTCGACCGGACATTATGTATGCCACTCAACAATTAAGTCAATTTATAGCCTCTCCTACTGAATCTCAAGCATGTGTTACGATATCTGAAAACTAGTTCCGGCAAAGGACTTTTTTTCAAGAAAATACAAAATTCAGCTTCTCGGCTTCAGTGACTCTGATTGGGCCGAATGTCCTGACACTCGGCGATCTTTAACAGGTTATTGTTTCTTTTTAGATAGTTCTTCAAGAAAATCCACCGTTGCCTGCTCATCCATTGAAGTAGAATATCGTGCACTTGCCAACACAACTTGTGAACTTCAATGGATACTAAATATGTTACGATTTTTACGCAGCTCTCATATCTGCCCACCAGTTTTATATTGTGATAATCAGAGTGCTCTTCATATGGATGCTAACCTGATTTTTCATGAACGGACAAAATATTTAGAGGTTGATTGTCACTTGTTTCGACAAAAAGCTCAAGTTGGAGTAATAAAATTTCTCCCAATTCTCTTTGGGCAATTAGCTTACATCTTCACCAAACTTTTGTGTTCTCAAGCCTTCCATCTTAATCTGAATAAACCCAATGTTCTTGACATCTTTCATCCTCCAGCTTGCGGAGCGTATTTAAGCACTCTTTTATCTTAGCCCATGACAACAATAAAGACGTCTCACGGCCCACAAATTCAACCCAACAAAATACACAAATTCAATTATAATTTCAGTCTTTATTATTTTATTTTATCTTATCTTTATCCTTATCTTATCTTTATTTGCTTTTATTTTTCATAGGTTAATGTTCTATATATACTTAATTTTACCTTTATAGTTTATAATTTTCAATCAATTAACAATTAATAATTTTTTTTTATTTTTTTATTTTTTTTACAATATTATTATCTTTACGTACTCTTTAGGTACTCTTTTCCGTTTTATTAATAACCATGCATGCTTCTAGAATGTTTGTTCTATTATATATTTATACTATGACCTTAACTATTATTATCAATAATGCATGTGTCTTACTTCTCATTTGTGTTTTGATATTTGATAGTGATAAGCGATGAAGAAGGTGGAGACTTAATTTATAAATTATTAATGATGAGTTATCTAGTGAAACAAAAACGTTTAGGGCTAATTTATTCACAAATTGGGAAAGGCCATGTGACTTTGTCTGTCCTCGTACTCCTTTTATATAATTAAGTGGAATAATAATGAATGATTATAACATCATTAATTTTAATTTTTTTACTATCTTTATCTAGTACTAATTTTATTTTTTTTGTTTTCTGTTATTAACTAATGAACTTTTAACACTTATTTAAATAGACTAATGAGCTGATTATAGTTGGTTTATCTGTTTATATAGTACTATTTAGTGCAATATTAAAATCATTGCAACAATTTTAAATTTTAAACCTAAATCCGGTAACTTCTAAAACATAAAAATATCATAATACAAAAGTCACATTCCTTTTTCAGTTACTAAAAATAAAAATAAACTCTTAAATAAGTTTTTGTTTACTACAAATTAAAATTATTTGTTTTCTTTTTATTTTATAAGTTCCTAGAAAATTTTCATTTTAATTTTAGTTTAATATAATTTAAAAGTTGTTTATTTTAGTCGTAGTTGTTAGCTTGTTTTGTTAAATATTTGCCAAACATGTTAAATGTTGGTGTAGTATATATATCCTATCATGTCAACATTTTAGTTTGCACCATAAGCCCTTTTAATAAATAACAAGTAAGAATGAATTAAATATTTTATTGAAACTAAAAATTTATTTAAGCTATTATTTTTCATTTAAAATGTTAATATACAATTTTTAATGTCTACAATATACATTTCTTTTAACTTTATTTTTCTCTATATATTTGGATAGAATATGACATTTTGAAGTGGAAATGAAATAAATGTTAATAATACTCACGAAGATAATGATGAAAAGGAGATTCAGAAGAAACAAAAAAAATATGATGTTTTTCTTATAATTTTTTTTAGTAATTTGAATATTGTATATACTAATAAACAAAAATGGAAGTTATAAACTCATAAAAGTTAAAAGAAAGTGATTTTAATCATGCCCATCATTTATATTTTCCGCTTAATAACTGCATTTAGAAATTGAATCTAATATAACATATACGTCCAACTAATTAATAACATGTGCTTGCTCCTCATTTTAAGGACATCACACGATGGCAAGACAACTTTTAATTTAATACATAATCCTCTTATTATTGCTGATGTGTGTAAATTAAAGGATACAATAATAATTTAATACACAATACAATGTTTAATTTTGCTTGGGAAAAATTCTAATTGGCATTCCAAGGGATGGGAGTGGAAGAGGATCCATGATGATTGGTTCCTGTGGATGAAGTAAGAACCACTCATATCTTGTCACAACATAATGCACAAGAATTAGTATATTGATCTTTGCTAATTGATACCCAGCACACACTCTTGGTCCTCCTCCAAATGGAACAAATGCATATTGTGGTATTTCTTCTTCAAACCTACTTGGCTTGAAACTTTGAGCCTCCTTAAAATACTCTTCATTGTAATGTGTCCCATACGTTGTCCATAACACCTAAAATAAGCCACAAAATACTTCACATTTAATTGATAAATTGAAAACTGTATAAAAAAAATTAATCATAAATATATTATTTAATTATACTGGTCTGACTTGAATCATATCAAATTAACTAAATTCTTTATATTGAGTGATTGATTAAGATGTATTTTTGTTAAGTTGGACTGCTGTGACTAATATATCTAACTATTTTGGACAATTTTCAACTGTGATTTAGTGAATAATTAGGTTAATAAATTTAGAAATTAAATCCATACATAAAAATATATAAGAAGCAAATATTATTATAAAATTCACCTTCCATCCTTTAGGTATGGTGTATCCCTCATATTCAATATCAGTAATTGCTTTCCTAAAAGAGCCAAAAATAGGAGGGAACAATCTCATGCTTTCTCTAGCAACTTGCCATGTATACTTCATCTTCTTTATATCGTTGATCGATAAATTTTCCTCTCTTCTTTTGTTGTTCGCTATATCAATATGTTCTGCGTAAAAATAACAATTCCTTGAATAAAATTTAAAAAATAAATTTAAAAATACAGTCTGTCTAATTATCTGTTTAAATATATTAATTTTTTAATGTAATGAAAAAAAAAGCTACGTCATCTATCATTGTTACCTTGAAGCAACTTTCTATAGCATTCAGGATGCTCTGCAAGCATCCTGAAAGTCATAGCAATGGCAAAAGAAGTTGTATCATGAGCTGCAAAAACCAACAACACCACATTATCAATGACCTCTTTTTCATTAATCTCACCATGTATCAATCCATTGACCAATTTTGAAAGAAGCATTCCATCTTTCTCATTATGCAAATTCTCTTCCATCTCCTTCCTCTTCTCTCTAACTGCTTTGGTAAGAGCCTTTTCTATCTCCATCCTTGCCTTCTTTGCCCTCGAAAACCTCGAGCCAGGGAACATAATTGCCGGTGAAAACACCCCTTCTAGAACTCTCTCAAATGTCTCTAGCATCCCTTGTTCCACTTTGATTCCCAACAAGCACTCGAAAACTATGCTAAAAGTTAGGATTTTGGTGGACCGATAAAGACTAATTGTGTTTCCATGACCCTGCCATTTAGATTCCAGGAAGAATCTAACATGGTTGCATAGTTTTGGAACTAGATTCTCTAGTCCTGCATAGCTAAGGCTAGTTCCAATCAAGGAACGAAGGAATCGATGCCTTTCGCCGTCTTTCTCCATAATTGAATCAGTTCCCATGAGCTGAACAGAGGAAGAAGGCCAAGAACTCTTCACCAACTTAAACTCATTGGTTAGAAAGAATTTGTTTGCTTCAGAACCATTAACAACCACGGTTGGAGACCCCATTATCCTTGTTTTGAAGATCTTTCCGTACTTTAGAATTCGTGGGTGGACAAATTCCTCGAACAATTGGTTCCTCCTCTGAGCATTGAAGAACTCTATTGTCTCACCAATCAATGGGAACTTCATGTTCCCTGGTGGAAGCCGCTTCTTTTCTCTTTGACAACATTGCTTGTGTCGCAAGAAATTGAACGAGACTATCACAAGAAGGATTGGTAACAGGATCAATAATAGAACATCATAGATCATGTCCATAGACATTTTTTTTGTTTGAATAATCCGTGGATTTTTGTTGTGTGGTTTGGATACTGATTTGTGAACATATATATAGAAACCTTTGGTGGATGAAGTCAATGTATAATAATGTTAATTTATTTTGAAGTCACTTCCTTTCTAATAAAATTGTTATATAAATTAAGAAACCTATGTGTTACTTAAATTATTTTTTTATTAATTTAATATTGATAATAATTAATTATAATAGGAATACATAAAAATAATAAAAAAAGAAAAATTTTATGTACTCTTTACATACTCTTATTATATTTAATTATTATTAATATTAAACTATTAAAAAAAATAATATAGATAACACTATGATCTGATCAACTTGACTACAACACAAGGATACTAGTAGCTATAGCACCATATCTTTGTGAAATATAATATAATAAAATAAATAAATATTCTGCAGCATTATACTCTTGAAAGGAATACATTTATACATTATCCTTTATCCATAAGCTGCATGGCTCTTACTAGTTGAGGCACTACATATAGAGAAACAGACGGTTCCTGCTGTTTTCTAGTTTAACTTTTTTTTATATTTTTTAATATATTATTTTGTATTAATTTTTATCTGTTTTTGTGTTTCTATAATTTTTTAAAATAAATTAAGAATAATTATATACGTATTTACTTTTTAGTAGTGTACGAGTTTGTTTGGTAAACTTTTACGAAAATATATTTTTTAAGTGATTTTTAAAAATAATTTTAAAAAAATAAAAATAATTTTATGTTTAAATATTTTATGTAAAAATATTTTTTTATTTAATAATTATATTTAGATATAATAATATAAATTTTTTGTTTATTTATTATGTTAAAAATATTTTTTTAAAGTAAAATATAAAAAATTTTTAAAAAATAAATATAAATTATAAATTTTAAAAAAATATTTTTAATTTTTAAAGTATTTTTATTTTATTATTAAAATTTTATCAAATATACTAAAAATTAAAAATAATTTTTTATTATTTTTTTAATAATTTAATAATACCCAAACAAATTCTATATAAATCAGATTATAAGTATATCACTGTTGAATTGGACCAATTTCTTAATCAAAGATATGTATTTATGGATGAGATTACAAGTAGGATTATTTGAGCCAATAGTAATACCATAAATAAAATTCAATTATGGTACGTTTACACAAAAAAATAATTATTAAATTAGTTATTTATTTAAAAAATATATTAAAATATAAAATAATAAGATAAATAAAACATATATTTATACATAAATACTTAATGACAGATTTTTTTTAACAATAACATTTTTAATAACAAATTTATCCAACAAGACTGAATTACGGCCAACTTTTAATGTTCTAAATTAAAAAAAAAAAACCAGGATTACACATACAAAAATGATGAATAATAAGAAAATAGTAAATTTCTTCCTCTTCTTCAAATTGAAACAGGATCCACATTACATTCATGATAAAACAAAATTATAAGTCCTGAAAAGTCTGAGCAAGACTTTTGAATATTTCCCAAACCTTAAAAGAATGACACGTAATCATCATTATGTACCTGAGAAATTCATTAAAAAAAAACATTAATCTCTTGATTTAGGTCAACGTTAGAAGGTGTTCTAAATTATCCAAAAATCCCTACAAATCTGGTTAAGTATTATTATTTTGTGAGACCTTGGAGCCATATATGATTGCTAATTATGGCAGCAACA
The DNA here is from genome assembly GCF_003086295.3 of Arachis hypogaea. Lineage (NCBI taxonomy): Eukaryota > Viridiplantae > Streptophyta > Magnoliopsida > Fabales > Fabaceae > Arachis > Arachis hypogaea. The sequence goes on along the minus strand of NC_092042.1, from coordinate 3,456,901 downwards.
TTGAGATATGAGACATTAATGGTGTTAGTATCACCGTGTCACCGTCTTTTGTTAACTATATATAATTTTTTTTCAAAGGGTAGGCTAATACAACCGTTTAGGGACATAGATAATGTTATTTGCAACCGCCTAAAACCTAATATGGTTGGAACATTTTTGCACAAGTTGTTTTCAGACAATAGAATTGGGAAATATCCAAAGAATCATAGTCATATATGTTATGAAACTGGATTCTGTGAATCTATATAGCTTCTTGTGGATATTATTTTGCATAGGAATTAAAGGTTCATTAACCGTTGTTATTATTATTATTATTATGGTGCATGTCAAATAATGAAGCGAAAGCAAGCTGGGAATGGATTGTATACAGTTGTTGTTTTACAAGTAATAATATTACAACCATACACAAAAAATAAGGTTATAAAAATTGAACTGACCGACCAATAAAATTAGATATTTAAAAATTCAATTAAAATTCAACTAAGATTGAAGTTAACATAATAAAATAATATATTTATGTATGAAATATATTTTTAAAAATAATTTTTTATATTATATTATTTTAAATTGATTAACTATTAAAAATGATAATGAAGAGATATCGTAATAATAAAAAGAATCTATGGTATTTATTGATTTGGAAAAAGCATATAATAGGGTGTTAAGGGAGGTCTTATGGAAGGTTTTAGAAAAGAAGAGGATAAAGATCGCATATATTCGTATAATTAAATATATGTATGATGGGACTACAACTAGTATGAATACTCAAGGTGGTGTGACAAAAATTTTTTTTATTAGTATAGGATTACACCAGGGATCATTCTTAAGTCCATACCTTCTCACATTAGTCTTGGAGGAACTCACAGAGCATATCCAAGAGCCTGTACCATGGTGCATGCTTTTTGCCGATGTTATCGTCCTTATGGGAGAGTCAAGGGAATACCTAAATAAGAAGTTGGAGTTATGGAGAGAAGCTCTAGAAGTGTATGGTCTGCGTATAAGCCATAGCAAGACGGAATATATGAAATGTAAGTTCGGCCTGCAAAGGAAAAACCCTAATATAGAGATGAAGATTGGAGACAACATCCTAAGAAAAGTGAAGAGTTTTAAGTATCTTGGGTGCATTATACAGGATAATGAAGAGATTGAACAAGATGTAAATCATAGGATCCAAGCAAATTGGTTAAAATGGCAAAGTACGTCTGATTTTATATGTGACAAAAAAGTACTTTTAAAATTTAAAGGTAAATTCTATCGCACTACTATCAGACTGGCTATACTTTATGGTACATAGTGTTGGGCGGCCAAAGGAGAACACAAACATAAGTTAAGTATGGCAGGGATTAAGATGTTGAGATGGATGAATGGTCATACGCGATTGGATAAAATAAGGAATGAAGATATAAGAGAGAGGGTTGAAGTAGCATCTATTGTGAAAAAGATGGTAGAATCGCGGCTCAGGTGGTTCGGACATGTGAGAAGAAGACCGACAAAACACCCAGTCAGGAGAGTGAATAGGATGGAAGATGGATAAGGGGTGAAAAGTAGAGGAAGATCTAAGAAGACCATCCATAAGGTGGTCAAATCAGATCTACATGTAAACGGTCTCTCTATAGACATAAATACATGATAGAGCTCAATAACATTGTTTGATTCATATAGCCAACTTTATCTAGTAAGACAAGGCTTTGTTGTTGTTGTTTGATTAACTATTAAAAAAATAAAACAGTTCAATAAGTTTACTATTTTTTTTACCAAAATTTTTTCAATTTTTACTCGCAACTGTAATTTGCCATGAAATGAACTAATTAATTTAATAGCTAGTTTCTGATAACTCCCTTAAATCAGGCACTGCGATTTGGTTTTATATATATATAATTTTATATTTGGTATTCATGAAAATGTTTAATTATTAGTCTATAATGACATATTTGATTATTTTGCTTGAAATATTTGATTATATTCTAATAGCCAATTACTTTATAAAAAAATATATATGAAATAACATATATAAAATATACACAAATATATGGTAATTTATTTAGTGACTAATTTTTTGTATTTATACAAATTTTTAATAATCTTATTATCATAAATTAAAATCAAGATCAATATTTGGTGTTATCTTAGAAGCTACTAATTAAATCAAGATCAATCTTGTTGAATTTTAGTGAAATTATGGGAAGAAAAGAGGTATACAATAATCAAGAAGAACTAATAATTTAAATTAACAGAATTATGTCCTATTTTTTAAATATGATTTTACTGATAGGGTAACATGTTTCTTGTAGCAATGAGCTGGCTCCATGAGAAATGCAACTAAGAACCAATAGTAGTAGAATTTCATACTTGGCAGCTACTATTATATTCTTTATGGTAAATATATAAATTAATTAATTAAACTAAGAAAGAAAAATAAATTAAATTAACAACTTTTGTATTTTAAGTTGGTTCATCCTATCACAAGAACTTCACATGGGAAACTTCAGATTATGGTAACCACCGGAGGATATGGCAAATTGGGTGAATGTGTCAATGCAAGTGGCAAAGCTTCGTAAAGAACACACACATGAATGAATCATAGTGTCTGCATGCATGTAATGTCCATAGCTCTTAAATGTTTGCATTCAATGCAGTTTTATTTAAACATTGTCATCATATGTAGTAGTGGCAGTTTTTTCTTATGTCACTAATACAAATCAAACTAGTGCTGTAATTTTCAGAATTTTTTTACACTCCTATTTAGCATAAGTTTGTTTATTATGTGAGAGCAAGATAATATTTGATTATTTTCAACGTGAAAATTGATTTTCTTCAACAAATTTACTCAATTTTTTGTCAACAACTAAAAAATATCATTTATTTAAAACTAAAATGAAATATTATTATAATTTCTTTTCAGTACCATGAACAAAGATTATTAAATTATTGAGGAAATATTTTGTCGATAAATTATAATATGATTTATACATTGGCACACAAATACCGTGTTATTATTGGCCAATTCTTAAACGCTATTTATTAAGTAAAGAGTGTTGCACTTCATGTTTATTAAACAAATCTTAGTTTTTTATTTATTATATTTTATATCAATGATTAAAATTTAGCACTTTAGATTTAGAATTTAAGATTAATTTTTTTTTCTCATTATTTAACAAGTTAGGTTTTAGAGAGAATTACACTCCTTAATTTCTTTAAAGCGCATTAATGTTCTCCGTTATTATTGCTTGTATAATTCATTATTTAAGAGGTGGTCCTTGTAAAACAAGTTATTTTTTATGTCAAGTCCCTTCAAAAAACTAAAATCACATTATCATCTTACTAAAAAACCTAATAGAGTATACAATTTTTAGAAAACCTAAGGTTCATAATGTTACGATGAAGAGTTAAATTTTGGTAAAAAATGAATATTATTTTTTTTTACTAAATTAATAAAATACATCATAACATGCAAAATCGAGAAAAACAATCAATATCAATATTTTATATTAAAAGCTGTCCTCAGCTTCTCTACCGGATGCAGCAATACAACACTTGTGCTATTGCAAAGGTAGCACCTTTATTAACAAACACCTCAAAAGCTTTCTGGGTTTTGCTTAAAAAGTTTATCTTGACATGATTCAGTTGTAAAGTTGGTTGAAACAACATACAGGATCAGAGAAAAATAACCAATAGGTCAATGTTTTCCTTTTTATTAAATAATGCTTGCTACATGCAACTTTTCAATTTAAGGTGCATGGTATGGTAAAAAAAATATCTTAAGGTAAATATCTTATGACATTTGAAGGATCAACAGAGAATCCCAGAGAAAAGTACCAAAGCACCCTTTTCAAAAAGGCAAAAACATTCAGAATCTGTGGATGTGAGTAAGGCTTAAAGCAGCAGTATTGGCAGAGTTTCCAGTTCTTTACATAGAATAATTACCAAAAATAAATTTTCTCATCTGTTACAAGAGAAATATTTAGTGTACTTATTTTACACGAGACCATATCGACTCATTTATTATTTAAAATAAAAGTCGATATGGTATCTCGTGTAAAATAAGTATAATAACCTTCTGCCTGCCCATATAGGCAGCTTGAAACCCAGTTGTGTTCTACTGTTCTGGGTACACTGTCATTTATACTAGTAAAATAATTGCATTTAGGACCCCCCATGAATTTTCTGCAAGGACAATTGAAACCTTGTAAACTGAAAATGAATGTAAATTTATTATAAGAATTCAAACCATCAGTTCATAGCTGCTGACACAATTGTAGTTTAAATTCTGGAGTTGTCACTTTGAAAAATGCTTTCACTTAATCACTATTCAAGTCTCAAAATTGCATGAGCAATCAACTAAGGTCCCCATAATCATACTTGATGTATAATGCAAGAACTTAAGCAACTTAAAATACCACGTGGTTATGGACAAATCACTGAAACCGACACACCAAAGTAACCATTTGATTTATTCCACATATCCAATGTGATGACACTTCATAATCCTTTAAGGGAAAAGAAAAATAAAGCAATCCACATTCACTACCATAGCAACATTATTGTTCAGCCTCAACTACCCTCTGTCACAGTAATAACTCCCTCACAATTGTAACTTCAGATATTTGGGTCCCTTTTTTCTTGTAGCTTTTTCCCACCTTGAATTGCCTTATCTTAATATTGATCTCATGTGCTTATTAGAAAGAACTGATAGCTAATTAAGTATTTGAATTTGCATGCTAAAATTGTCTTGAATAATGATATCAAAAAATTTTAATTATAAGATTAAGATATTAAGGGGAAAAACTAGATTTGAGTGAATAAGATTACTAGTTGTGTGACCTAAACAGAAAATAATACATATTAATCTTTGGAAGGCCTTCTTTCTAAACCAGAAGTTCCAAGGTGAGAAAAATAGATATAAAAAGAAGAAAAAGAACACGTAGGATGCAAATTGGCAAATCAAATTGATATGTCAGGGAATTCAAATCCTGCATTGTGTATGCAGCAACTCCTTGTCCAGCTGCAGACCCTTAAATAGAGTTCTGATCTGCAGTTGATTAGTTATTAACCTGTCGGATTGGGGGATACTATATAAAAAAAAAAGGTTTAATTACTCTGTTGGTCCCTATAGTTTTGCAAAATTTTCAATTAGATCCCTATACTTTTTTTCCTTTTAATTGGGTCCTTGTACCAATTTTTTTTTCAATTAGGTCCCTCTTAGTAGTAATTGGCTTAATTATATACAGACCTACCTAAAACAAAAAAAATTGGTGCAAGGACCCAAATAAAAAGGAAAAAAAGTGTAGGGACCCAATTAAAAAAACAAATTGGTGCAAGGATTCAATCAAAAGGAAAAAAAGTATAGAGACCTAATTAAAAATTTCGCGAAACTATAGGGGTCAACAGAATAAATAAACAAAAAAAAAATTATCGGTTTTGATTACACCAAGCTTCCACATTATACTACCCTTGCTAATTTACAAGTTTAGATCTCTAAATAGAGCTTATGGGTGTGTTTTACTATTCAAATATACTTAAACTATGAGTTCAGATGAACTCTTGAATTTAATAACCTTGATACTATGAACTTTGACATATCTAATATATAAATGCAGGGTGCAATGCATATAGATCTTATGTTGATCAAGCAAGCAATTTCTGAGAAGATCATTTATGGCCATTGACAAATCGTTTCTGGGACATGTCTCCATCAATTCCCATAAATGTAGGGTTGGGAGATTAAGATGCCAAGTCTCTGAAATCATGTTTAAGAGGGCACCCTAATTTAATTGAGTCAGAAAGAGTATGCAACACCAAGCATTTTATTGTTTTTCATATCAAAAAAAAAAAAAAAAAAACTGATTTGAAGAGAAGTTTTCATCTCATTGTCTGAAGATACAACAAAAGATGGAATGGTATAACCATTTTAAGTTGATTCAACCAATTGCCTCCCATTTCAGTCAAATTAGAGGTCTAAAAGATAAGATTATTGAATAAAATGGAATGGAATGAGCTTCATCAAATACCAATCCATTTCATCTTGTTTTAAAGCCCAAGCAAAATTTAAATAAATTATACTGTCATTTCATGTGGTTAGGCAAAATTACATATGACACTCCCAATTATAAATAGTACACTAACCTCCCTGATATTTAGGTTATAAGGTAGCTGACACCCTTATATTTTATGAGAGAGTATATTATTAAAAATATCCTCCAAAAATTTAGTTGTTAACAAAAATACCCCTCAAAAATGAAAACAACAAAGATATCCTAAAAATTTAAAAAACGTGACAAAGTGTCTCGACGCAAAGTAAAAACAGATACATACTTACTTTATGTCAGGACACTTTTGTCACGGCTTTAAAACTTTTGAGGATATTTTTGTCTTTTAAATCTCTGGAGGGTATTTCTTTCAGCAACTAAATCTTTAAAGAACATTTTTTGTGGGGTTACTCTTGAGAAATGTTGCACTTCCTTTATAAACATGACACTGAGTATTAGTGTGTAATATCACATAACATCAGATCATGAGCGTAATTTATTCAATTATATTCCATGTTTTTCAATCAATTCAAAAATAGATTAACTTTCTTTCTTTCCTTTTTCTTTTTTGGACTTTTAACTCAACTTTCATAATAATAAAATTGAGTAATCAAAGTAAATGGAGGATACCTGCAATTAGTTTCATGATTTATCCCATTGGAGCATCAAAGTTATCTAGAAAAAGCAAATGAACAATTTTTGCACACAATCCGAATCCAGTGTTAGAGATCAACAGGAGAGAAATAGGACTTAAGAGAGAGACAGAGAGAGAGTATAGGTTTATGTTAAACTTAATTAATCATCTGTTTCTAAGTAAATTTTGGAAATTTTGGAAATATATGCATTATGGCATGAAGTAGTAAATAGTGTAGTAAATGCACCCTGCAAAAGATCAACTAACCCGCAAACCAATCTCACCTGCTAATATTTACTTCCTTCTCTGAACTTGTTTATATGTGCTGTCCACTCCCCTCTCCATCTCCAAAGCATTTCAAAATCTCTAAGCTAGAGTGTTCCATCTTGGCAGTCAGTGATAATGGAGAGAAAAAGAAGTTATCATGGTTTACTTACCATGTTAACATTGCTGGCTTTGCTTTCTCAGCACCTTGTCATTCCTGTAATATCCACCACTGTTGAAGGCCACAATAAGGCTCCCAAAAAGGGTGTATCCACCTCTCTATGTAATTTCTCTAACTTAAATATCTATTATACATCATTATTCACGCAAAGTAGTATATATATTTATAGGATCATAGGCTAACATGAAGCAATTTATATCTAACTCTCGCCTAATAGCATGCATACTATGTTTTTCATTTCTTTTTCATGAAGGCTCATGTTTTCTGTTTCTTTTGAAGGCTCACACCATGGTCACCATTCTCATCATCATAGCTCTGGATGTGGAAGCTCAACACCCTCTCATGGAGGTAGTGGAAGCTCCGGGGGTGGTGGAAGCTACAATCCAACCCCATCACCACCTTCAGGTGGTGGAAGCTACAATCCAAGCCCCTCATCACCCTCAGGTGGTGGAAGCTGCAGCCCAAGCCCTTCACCACCCTCTGATAGTGGAAGCGGAAGTGGAAGTTATAATCCAACCCCATCACCACCCTCAGGTGGCAATTGTGGATCACCACCAGAGGGATCATCTCCAACAACACCATCAAACCCTCCCTCAGGAGGTGGTGGCTACTATGGATCACCACCTGATGAACCTTCTCCATCAACACCCTCAACTCCAGACACACCATCAAGCCCTCCCTCAGGTGGTGGTGGAAGCTACAATCCAACCCCATCACCACCCTCAGGTGGTGGTGGAAGCTACAATCCAACCCCTTCACCGCCCTCAGGTGGTGGTGGAAGCTACAATCCAACCCCATCACCACCCTCAGGTAGTGGTAGTGGAAGTTATAATCCAACGCCATCACCACCCTCAGGTGGCAATTGTGGATCACCACCTGAAGGATCATCTCCAACAACACCCGCTACTCCAGAAACACCCTTATCTCCAGATGCACCATCAAACCCTCCCTCAGGAGGTGGTGGCTACTATGGATCACCACCTGATGAACCTTCTCCAACAACACCCACTACTCCAGAAACACCCTTATCTCCAGATGCACCGTCAAGCCCTCCCTCAAGTGGTGGTGGTTACTATGGATCACCACCACAAGAACCTTCTACTCCAACACCCTTAACTCCAGATGCACCATCAAACCCTCCCTCCGGAGGTGGTGGATACTATGGATCACCACCACAGGAACCTTCTACTCCAACGCCTTTAACTCCAGATGCACCATCAAACCCACCCTCAGGTGGTGGTTACTATAACTCCCCACCAACTTATGGAGGCTCTCCACCAACTTATGGAGGAAATAGCCCTCCAACACCAATTGATCCAGGAACCAATCCAACCCCACCCTACATTCCTGCCCCATCTCCCTTCACGGGTACATGCAAGTAAGTTCCTTTCACTACGCTAGTACACTACACCAACTTTCATGCTAATATATATTGCAACACTGTTATGCAACCTGTTAAGTCCTTTTTTTCTCTAAACTGCAGCTACTGGAGGACTCACCCAGGAATCATCTGGGGATTGCTTGGCTGGTGGGGCTCCTTAGGGAATGCATTCGGTGTCACCAGCATGCCCGGGCTCGGTACAGGTCTGAGCTTGCCACAAGCACTTTCCAACACAAGAACTGATGGGTTTGGAGCACTCTACAGAGAAGGGACAGCTTCTTTCCTCAACTCCTTGGTGAACAACAAGTTCCCTTACACAACAGCACAAGTTAGAGACAGATTTGCAGCATCACTTATCTCAAACAAGGCAGCAGAAGCACAAGCCAACCTATTCAGGATGGCCAATGAGGGGAAAATGAAGCCTCGGACATGATATAATTAACTTGGTTTGTGTGTTAGTAGTTTATGGAGTTAAGAGCATTATTATATCTAAAGTTTCTGTTAAGAGTGTGTTATTTAGGTACTTATCAATTATCATGTGTGAATTTACCTTAAGATGGATGATATCAAGGTACTTTAGAATTTAATGTTAGCTATTATGGTTTTATTATATTTGAATAAAAGTTAATATATAGTTATTTTGATAATTCAAGATCCATTCAGAAGATTCAAGTATGAAGTCCTATATATGAAGTACTTATAATAACAGAACTATCACTTCAAATACCAGAATTCTATAATATCGTGCACCAAACAAAAACTAAGGATTATTCTATTACACAATAGAAGGTGCCAAAAAAAAAAAAATAGACGAGTGAAAAATAATGGGGATCTGCAAGTATTAATTATTAGTATTTGGTAGTTGAAACATGGAAGTTTTCTCATTGAATGAGAGGATTCAACATAAATGGACATATAACCTCTCAAAATGAATTGATTATCTAAATAGGGTAATAATGAACTAGCCATACTCAAGACATGACACCTGTTCATACTATATCAATAGCATTCAAGTGATTAGCATGATTGAGTGTGCCCCAAGAAAATATGTGCAAGGTCCATCCTACATGACTGTATCCTAATGAAATCCAAGAAAATGGTTTTGTTGTCAACATATACACAAAAAGCAATTAAAAACAAATGGACCAAGATGCTAGATGGGGTGCCCTTATATGAAATGGAAAGTTCTGAGTCATGTAGTGTGGCACTAGAGACATTGAACAGCTACATTGCCCATTTATGTACCCTGAACAGGAAATGTACAAGGCTGTCGTTTGGTTCAGAGCAAATTTATAAGGGTAGCTAAGCCCTATAAATAAAAGGCAGTCTTCAATAGAAAAGTCGAAAGTATCATTTAAAAAGAAAAACAAGGACACCAACAATTGTCTTCAAGTTACCAATTTTCCAAATATGAGTAAGATATTAACTAAGGGTCCATTACCACTGCAGGTTCACATCACAATAAAGCAATAATTATTTAGGAGAACCACAAAAAAATTAAGAAGGAATCCAAGAACACAAGAGACCCCCCCCCCTTTTTTTTAGACGTTTCTGATCTCAAACAAGTAATGCAAATACAAATCATCAAAATCTCAGTCTGTTAAAACACTTGGAATAATAAATGAATTGATCTGCTTGCTCAAAATTAATGTCTAATAGCCAGATATATAAAGGTTTAATTGATTATTTATTACAAATTTCTTATGTTGAATAATTAATGGGTAACTTGGAGCTTGAAAATTTCAAGCATGTAGGCAAATATGAAGCTGAGTTAATACTATAGATAACATAAGAGCACTTCTGTATATATATATATTTTTTCCTTTTTTTTGAATCAATAAAGAAAGTCATACATCCTCTACTAAGGGTAGCTTTGTATTACTATCTCCTCCTACATTAAAGCTAGCTTCTTATTTCAAATCAACAAGACAAAATTTTCTTCCTAAATTTCATTTTGTCATATATTAAGCTACAAGAAGTGGGTTAAGTGCATTGGCTACACCAATCTAACGACTGATTTTTCCGAATTTCAAAGGCATACCTTTCAAACTGATAACTTCAGACAGTGACATCCAATTAGAAAATTTCAGCCCTTTGGATTGGATACAGTTTTCATTTTTCAGGAGATAGCATTAGCAATTTAAACACGAGAGCGCATCGCAATTCTGGTCTGTTCAGCTCATATGAGATTCAAACCACTTGAAGATTTTATCTGAATGCACACTAGTCATCTCATGATACGCAAATGCAAGGTTTAGCTCCTCCTGGATATGAGGTACGAGATGCTTATCCACCAAGAAATTTTTCTTCTCCTGAAGTACCTTTCTCCATTTTGTTACCCGGCCGTCTTTCTTCATATATCCATTGCGATCAATAAATCCCTCTTTGCGAAAGAATTCGAATAACCTTCGGGAAAGTCTCTGATCAAGACCTGGAACTCTATCTGCTAAAAAGTTTGGTGATAATGGGAGCTCCATGCATTCAACAACATCAGCAGCAATCCCTTTCTCTTTCAAAATCTCCACATATTCATCTATTTTCTGCTGCCTATACAGATCCTTTGGCATGTGAACGAATAGGGTAGGCGGGTAGTTTTCTTCAACATCAAATTTCTCAAACATTCCCTCGGCAATCATGAGGACAATACTATTAAACTTCATAATGGTTGGAAGCAATGATACAAAATATCCCCCAGACGAAGCACCAAGAGCCACCAGGGGAAGTTTCTCAAGCTTCTCTTTACCAACAAACCATTTGATAATGTCTTTGACTACAAACTTTTCCACACCATTATAAGCCCAACATCTTCCAGCACTCGAAATGGTGATCACGGCAAAACCCCGAGCAAGGGCGTTAAGAACAAGCAGCCGTTCTTCAGGCAAACCAACGCAATCAGGGCACTGAGGGGATCGGTCCCAAAAGTTAACGGCACGGCCATCGCATCCATGTGCCAGAAAGAGAACACCTTTGGGTGCTTCAGGCACTTGCCAAATCACATCTGTTCCATTCCTAGTCTCTCTTGTTGGCTTCAATTTCACCACCGAGTCGAAGTTATTCCACTTTTGTTGAGGTATTTCTGAAGATAAACTTGTTTTCTGGCCATCATTAATTTCATGAGCTAAATTAGGTTTTCCATCATCATTCTGAAGCACTACAAAAACAATCACTAACACTAGCATCAGCATCAATCCAAGAGAAATGACAGGCAAAGGAACCCTGCAATTCTGAGAACCATTCCATGACTTGGATTTGTAACCACGCTTCATCATGATGCCAGAAGGTGATGAAGTCTTCACACTGAATTTACAAAAAAACAAAGCAACAGAAAACATATACCCAAAAATGAGCTTACTTTGCTTAATTTTTTCACAAATCTTCTTCAGCTATAGACAGTGTCATACATTAATTCAAGTAAAAACCTACTATTTTAATAGCATACATAAAAAAAATTAAAACAAAGGATTTTTCACCAAAAATTTTGTTGCAGAATATATGTAAATCCATAATAAAGGGGTACTAACACTAACACATAGTGAATTTCTTGCATCATTCAGATCAGAAAGAAAGAGAGAGTAGTAACATAATTACATGGAATCATGTGGCGGAACTGAATATTTGATTGGTGTTGTTGAATGTTGAGTTGTGAGTTGAGTTGGGAGCGTTGAATCTGATGTGAAAGAAACTGCATTCAGGTGTTTCATGATGTTACTGTTACAGACTCAACAGTTTTTTTTTTTTTTTGGGGTCAGAGTTACAGACTTACAGTTACAAACACTTGTTTTTCATGATCATGGGCTTGGGTCCATTCTGGATCAAAACAATTGGGCTTTAACTCATAATTATTGGCCACTTAGAATAGATGTCCTTAGTTTCCAAAATACATAATGATGTCCTTGTAGGAGGCCCATTTAATAAATTAAAAGGGCGTTTTAGTCCCGCTTCAATATAAAAAAAAAAATTAAAAATCTTTTTTTTTTCTTTCTTTCATCTCAAACTAAATGGAGATTGTTTAGACTTTAGATAAAATAAGTTTTTATAGGTAATTCTATTATATGATAATATATGGTGTAACTTTTTGTAGTAGTAATTATAAGAATAAAAAAATTATGTTATTGTATTTTTAGGTGTATAAAGAATTATGTTATTTACGTCAATAATAATATATATGAGGATGATATAATAAAAAAAATTAATATTAAAAAGAATAAAACTCTATATCCAAGTAAAATTATATAAAATCAAATTCAAAACAGTTTTTTACATAATGAATCGAACACGTCATTACAGTGAAACAATTATATAGTACTAAATGAACGGAACATTATCCATTATATAAAATTAAATTCAAAACAGCTTTCTACATAATGAACCGAACATGTTATTAAGATGAAACAATTGTATAATACTAAATGAACAGAACATTATCCATTATATAAAATCAAATTCAAAACAGTTTTTTGTATAATGAACTGAACACATCATTAAGGTGAAATAATTATATAGTACTAAATAAACAGAACATTATCCATTATATATAAAATCAAATTCGTAACATTTTCCTGCATAATGAACCGAACACGTCATTAAGGTGAATAATTGTATAGTACCAAATGAACGGAACATTATCAATTATATAAAATCAAATTCAAAACACTTATGTCTACAATTTAAAGATTATCAATTCAATCCAATTTAGCAATTGCATTCCATTCAATTCTATTTAAAAAATAATCCATTAGCAAAATATTTGTGTTGTTGGTGATGACAATAACGAAAGAAAGAAAGAAGAAGAAGAGGAAGAGGAGAAGAAGAACCTGCGTGCGCGAAAAAGAAGGAGGAGAAGGAGAAGGAGAAGGAAAAGGAGAAGGTATACGTGAATTTTAAAGAAGAAGATGATGTATGCGTGTATTTGAAAGAAGAAAAAGAAGCACAAGAGAGAAGACGAAGAAAAAGTGCGTGTAACGACGCTCTTTTAATGAGTGGTTTTTTTTTTGTTGGTATTAGACTTATTTGAATAAATTTGGATGAAAAATATTTTGACCGTGTAGCAATACCCCATTCACCATTCACAAGAATAATCAATCATTGGTATTAAGGAGTGGACAAGCATCTTATAAGGACATAAGAAATAATTAAATCTAAATTAAAAAAAAAAGAATATCATCATATCTTTCATGTACTTGTACTAGAGCAATAATCATAAAAATGAACAAAGGTCTATCTATGATAACGGAGTTGAGAATGAGAGAAATAAACAATAAGTAAATAACAATGATGCAACTAACTTAAAAGTTTGATTAACATTATTACCACATTTCAAATATTTAATTATCAGCTATCATATAGTAATAGTAATTTGTGATGAATACTTGATAATGATTCATTAGCCACGGGAAACACGAGACATCAAAGGAATGACGTCATTGAAACTATTTTATATTTTTATATTAATTACACATTAATATCTGATAGTTAACTATAAGCAACACAATAATTAGTTTCATGAAAAGCATGCCCTTTTCCATTATTATTATTATTATCTAGAGCAAAATATATATTATTGGTCTGCATCAAAGATGGAAAAAAATTTTGGCCAAAATCTCATAATTTAATAATGATAAATAATAAATGAATGTCTCGTGTTCCATGAGACTATGAGAGGCATGCACACAATAATAATGAAAAATATAAATAGGGAACATTGTAACTGCATTTCCACCAACTCACTCCCTCATAGATTTTCAATTTTCTATCTTTAATTTCCCTTCTCACCCTCAAAGCCATTTCTCCATCTTCAATCTTCAGAACCTTATGTAAGTTAATCTGAATTTTTTCTTGTGAAAATTATTTACATCAATTGTATTTCAACTCTTATTTAAATAATCACATGCATTTAAATACATTTATAATGATTCAGAATTCTAATTTTAAATAAGTAAAAATTAAAAGAATGAATTAAGACTATGAATCATTTTTCTAAGTACATATATTCATTTATTTATGTAACTTTATGCAACTTTTTCCGTGAATGTTTCCCTAGGAAAAAGTATAGTATGATATAATGTGAATTCAATAAAAGCATAAGATTAGCATCTTCTTTTATTTATTTGATTTGACTAGAAATTCATTTTGTTACATGATGCAAAATTTGTGCAGAGAAATAATAATGGCAACAAGATACAATCCAAAGAACATTCTGATAACTGGAGCAGCTGGTTTCATTGCATCACATGTATGCAACAGGCTAATAAGAAACTACCCTGATTACAAGGTGGTTGTTCTTGACAAGCTTGATTACTGTTCAAATCTGAAGAACCTGCTTCCATCAAGATGTTCTTCGAATTTCAAGTTCATCAAGGGAGATATATGCAGTGCTGATATTGTTAACTACATTCTTCTCACTGAGTCCATTGATACCATAATGCACTTTGCAGCACAGACTCATGTTGATAACTCCTTTGGCAACAGCTTTCAGTTCACTCAGAACAACATCTATGGAACTCATGTTCTCTTGGAAGCTTGCAAAGTTAGTGGTGGACAAGTTAAGAGGTTCATCCATGTCAGCACAGATGAAGTTTATGGTGAGAACTAACACTACCATGCACAAATTTTTACTCACATATGCATCAAATACTGCTATTGTTAATGTTGCAAGTTAAGTGTGAAGAGTACATGAAATTAGCCACACATCAGAAAAAATAAAGAAGAGTGAGGTGTTTATAACATGAGAGACACATAAATTTTATAGCACTAAGACACATACAATATAGAAAAGCTTTTGTATTTGTGTTTTTTATGAAACAAATTTGTCTCTCTGTGTTTCAGTTTTGAGAGTTATCATATATAATAGAGGAAGTATAGTCTGTACATGTATAATGGGGTTAGAGATATTCGATTTAGTAGGATATCACCCGGGTTGTTATTCTGGATAGTATGAGTGTATTGTGTTTGAGAAATTAGTAGTATTTTATTGTGGATGTTTATTTTTTAACTCATATTGAGCCAAATAAATAGCTCATTGTACACATGGTATAAATACTCCATTGGCTCTCTAGCGGGATTCAATTAATTAAAGTATCGGATGTTTATTTGAAACTGTTCACATATACTTATTTTAGAATAGTAAAAGTGTATTTGTGTGAATAGTTTCAAGTATTTTAAATTAGATGTTCGATTCAGTAGAATATCAGATATTTATCCCTGGTATCCGGATGGTTATTCTGGATAGTATGGGTATATTGTGTTTGATAAATTAGTAATATTTTATTCTGAATGTTCGAACCTGTACAATAGCGAATGGTTACTTCTTCTTATTGGACCAAATAATCAGTCCATTGTACATATTGTATACTTATTCCATTGACTCCATAATGGGATTAGTGTAATAATGTTACACTAAATTGTATCCAATACATGTCTAATTGTATTTAATACTTGTATTGGTATTTGGGCAACTTAGGTGAGACAGATGAGGATGCAGTTGTAGGAAACCATGAGGCATGTCAACTTCTACCTACAAATCCATATTCAGCAACAAAAGCTGGTGCTGAAATGCTGGTAATGGCTTATGGTAGATCCTATGGTTTACCTGTTATAACAACAAGAGGGAACAATGTCTATGGCCCTAACCAGTTCCCAGAGAAGCTGATTCCAAAGTTCTTGCTCTTAGCCATGAATGGAAAGCCACTACCAATTCATGGAGATGGATCAAATGTGAGAAGCTATCTGTATTGTGAAGATGTTGCTGAGGCCTTTGAGGTCATTCTCCATAGAGGTGAAGTAGGACATGTTTACAACATTGGTACAAAGAAGGAGAGAAGAGTGATTGATGTTGCAAGGAACATATGCAACTTG
Source organism: Arachis hypogaea (assembly GCF_003086295.3). Classification (NCBI taxonomy): domain Eukaryota; kingdom Viridiplantae; phylum Streptophyta; class Magnoliopsida; order Fabales; family Fabaceae; genus Arachis; species Arachis hypogaea. The sequence continues at coordinate 3,440,561 of NC_092042.1, read as the reverse complement.
TTCTCTTTGGATCCTGATACACAAATCAAGTTTGTTGAGAATAGGCCTTTCAATGATCAAAGGTACTATTTGGATGATCAGAAGTTGAAGAGTTTGGGATGGTTTGAGAGAACAACTTGGGAAGAAGGACTAAGAAAAACAATGGATTGGTATCTTAAGAATCCTGATTGGTGGGGTGATGTTTCTGGTGCTTTGATTCCTCATCCAAGAATGTTAACTATGCCTGGAGTTGACAAGAACAATGGCCAAGATAATGCTTCTAATGTTGTTGTTATGAACAATTCTAATCAGAGCAAAATGGTGGTTCCAAACTCAAGGAACAATATGAAGTTCTTGATCTATGGTGGTGGAGGATGGATTGGAGGACTTCTTGGGAAAGTTTGTGAGAATCAAGGGATACCCTTTGAGTTTGGAAAGGGGAATTTAGAAGATAGGTCACAAATCTTGGTTGATATTGAAACTATTAAGCCAACTCATGTTTTTAATGTTAATGGTGTCATCACTAGTGCATTGAATTTGAAGTGGTTTGAGGCAAACAAAACAGAAACTATTGGTGCTGATGTTGTTGGTGTGCTAACCTTAGCAGATGTCTGCAATGATTATGATCTTCCCATGATGAATTATGTCTTTGGTGGTAACTTTGAAGATAAACCAAATTCTAATGATTCTTTCTACTCTAAAACCCAAGCCAAGGTGAGTTCCAAAAACTATGCATTCTGCTTAATTTCTAGTTTATCAAAATTAAACTCTTAGTTAATTTGTAACCTTTAATTCTAATATACTTAGGTTGAAGAGCTTTTAAAGGATTATGAAAATGTATGCATTCTCAAAATTCAATTTCCAGTATCCTCTGATCTTAGCAGTCCACAAAACTTCATCACTAAGATGACAAGATCTGATAAAGTGGCTAATGTTGCTGCTAGCATCACTGTTTTGGATGAACTTCTTCCAATTTCAATTGAGATGGCACAAAAGAATTTGAAGGGTGTTTGGGACTTAACCAATCCTGATACTGTGACATGCAATGAGGTTCTTGAGATGTACAAGGATTATATTGATCCTTGTTTGAAGTGGAATAATTTCACACCTAAAGAAGAGGCTCAATTTTCTACTCAATACACCAATGGAGTTGATGCATCAAAATTGAAGAAGGAATTTCCTCAGCTCCTATCTGTTAAAGATTCTTTGATTAAATATGTCTTTGAGCCAAAGACAAAAAGCTTAGTGCATTGATCAATGCCAAAATTATGAATATGCACAGATACATTTATACACACATGAATAATAATAATGTGACTATCTATGCCTTTTTTTTTTTTTTTTCTCCATTTAGTTTTCATTCTTGGACTCTTATTTTTGTTAAGGTATTATTATGTCTTGTAAGTTACTTTATGGTCCTTTTTTTGTTTATTATTTTTCTAACTGTTCATGAAAATAACATCTGAATTTTTTCAGACAAGGCAATAAAAGTGAGCTAGATGTTACATTTGAGGTTTAATTTTTTCTCTGTTTTTTTTTTTTTTTTACTCAATTCATGATGCATTGTATACATTTAAATTATTACAAAGGAAATGAAATTGTCTATCACTTAATCAATTAGATGACACTAGAAATATTAATTCCTATATACTTCTATTATATTATCTAGTTGACTAGTTATTAATTCCTACGTTTAGACGTAATTCTGTTTTGATTTTTAAGGTTTAAAGTGTTCTATTTGAATACAAAAAAGTTTTATTTAACTTTAATGTAGTCCTACCATAAGGTTCAAGATAAACAATTAACGGAATGTCCTACATGATAACAGTGAAAGAACAAGGTTGATAATCTAAAGAACAAGTAGAAGCTTCAGAAATACAAAATCAACAATAGATGTATCAATGTATTTATTTATCATTCTCCTTAGTTTTATAAAAAAATATTTTATTTAAATTATAAGGATAATGATAAATAAATGTATTAATGCATCCATAATTGATTTTGTACTTCTGGACTCTGGAGTTTGTACCAGATTATTGACTTTGTTCTTGCACTGCTGTCGCGTAAGACATTCTGTTAATTATTTAACTTTGACCTTGTGACTATCTTAAAACTAAATAAAACTTTTTAAATTTAAATACGACATTTTAAATCTTAAGAATCAAAATAAAATTATGTCAACGTAGAAAATTAATTTAGTAATTTACCCAAAACAAAAATACTAAAAATATTAAGTAACCATGTATCCACACAACATATAATTATAGCATGACAACACCGGGCCAATTTCCCATGGCATAATGAATTGAGCCCAAACTTGGAGAGCCATAAATAGTAAATACCCAATGATATATGAGTCACCATTAATAATTTAATGTGCTCACTTTTTGCATAATGCATCCCTTTTCTGCATTATGGATGACCTACCATCAGACTCAACCCATGTGAATCCATTTCAAATTACACATCAAGCAACTATAATAATAATTCAAAGCCTATCAAAATTGATTATTTTTAACTAGTACTTTTAACTATCAATATAATTTTTTTTTAATCTAACAATTTAATAATATATTTTTAACCCATATTTTTAAATATACTGACAAAAAATAATAAATTTTACTTACTCTATATCATTTCTCTAATAATAATATACAAGAATAGAGTTCACTTTATACATATATATCACATTGATGAGTTTTCCTTGATTGTAGCTTTTCTACTTTTCTTTTTACATAGTTTTGTTCTAAATGGAATTATTGGGTTTACAAGATTTCTACATTGCATTTACCATATAAAAAGTTAAGGCAAAAAAAACGTAATTTAAAATAAAAATATTCTTTTATGCAAAGAGAATAAAATGCAAAAATAGAAACCAAAGCTTGCTTCCTTATTGATTTTATTGATCATTCACAAATCACAGAAGACTTAAGTGGCTGGTGGCACATGTCTAATTGGGCCCCACCATACACGTTCCCACCTGATTTTGGGCCAAGAAAAGAGGAGCAACATTGGGTATTTAGTGGGCCATGGTATGGGCCCACTTGGACATTGCTGCATGTTATGTATCACTGTATGTTCCATGTATCAACAGAAGCAGCAAAGCTTTCAACAAAGAACCCAGACAAAAAAAAAAAAAAAAGCTTTCAACAAAGAACAAATTAATTAAAACCTCAACCATGTGAATGTTTCCTTGCTTTCTTTCCCTTCATCCTTGTTCCATCAAGTTTAGCTTTTTGACTTTACACCCTTAACCACATAAAATTCCCCTCTAGTAATAAGAGAAATATTTCTATTTCTATTTTGTATAGTCATTTTCCATTTAATAATAGATCCAAGAGAAGTATAAAGTATATGTTAATTCAATAATGATGAATACAAATAACTATTGATTCACCAAATCATAATGAATACAAATAATATACCTTTTTGAAGAGAAAAAAAATATTAACTACAATGTTATACCCCCCCACCCCCTTTTTTTTTTCTTTTGGTGTGATTACTTATATAGTTGTTTCGTTCCATTTTGTTTCAATGTGGCTAATGATGGTGTCATTTATTTATTTTCTTCCATGTAATTATTATATGCTCATTTTCTAAAATTTAGAACTTTAGATGATTTGTTATTTACTTTGAACCCCTTTTTTCCCTTACGTGTCTTTGTTATTTTTATTTAGGAAACTTTTTTTACGGAAGTAAAAGTAGTAATATATTTTAATATTGTAATTTTTTGTGTTTTTTAAAACTGTGAAAAATATACAAATCGGACTCTCCGATTTCTGCACCTCAAATTTTTTATTTTTAAACCTTTCACAAATCGGATGATCCGATTTTTGTACCTCTAATAAATCGGATGGTCCATCCCAATTTCTATTTCTCTAATTAAACAATTCTATATTTGAGAATAGTACCTCAACAATTCACATTTTAAAAAAATACCATTACCATTCCAATACTAAAAATAAAAAGTTCAGTAATGATGCTATTTTTTTCTCCACGATATTTTTTAAATTGATGGATCAAGAATTCTAAATTCAATTTAAGAATCAATTATTAACTAATAAATTATTATATACATAAAATTAAATTTAAATTTTAAATATTTATTTAAACAAAAAAATAAATTAATCATTTGATCAACTTAAATTAATTATTTTTAAAAATTATATAACAATAATACTAAATATATACTAAAATCAGTTATTAATATAAAATATATATTAAAATATAAATACATATTAAAAATAAATTAAATAATATATATATAAATACAAAATATATAAATACATTAATAATTGATTTTAATAGTTAATTTTAGTGTAGAAATAACATTTTTGATAATATAACATTGTTTATACTCGTATAAGACTAGATTAATTATGAATTAAGTTAACTTGGGTTGGCCGAGTAATTGTTTATTAGTCTACTTAAGTAAATGTTGAGATTTTGAATTTTATTTTATGCATACAGTAATTTATTGGTCAACATCAAACTTTTAAAGAGCTCAGATCTACAATAAATTAATGTTTTACCTATCAAATTAAAAAGAAACGTAGATAATAAAAAAAGTTACAAATTACTAGGCACAGAATGTTGAAAGTTATTTTTCTCAGTTTTAACCTAAGGCCTAAAATAAATGAAATTATATGTACTAACGTTAATATGATCAACGCGGATCAGATATGATATGGCAAAAATTTTGATTCAATCTACACTAAAATTATTGAATCAAATTTAATATTTGTGACATTTAAATTTAGATCCGATGGGATCGGGTTGAATCTCAAATATATATGCAAAATATATAAATATTTAAAAAAAATATTTTTATTAAAAAATATCAATAAAATAGTATTTTTTTATTCTTTTAAACATATTTTAATATTTATTTTTAAAATATTATTGAATATATTTTTTTAAATAATAAAAATAAAATACTATAATATATAATTAAAATAAAATATAAAAAATATTTATTTATTTATTTATTTTTATGAATGTGCAAATATACAAATTGAATATATGAATACTTCTCTAAAATTTATAATTCTATCCTATTAATGTGTGGGTCAGATTCAATTTAATCCCACAATTTTACAAATCAAATTAATATACAAATTTTTAGATTGAATCCGAATAATACCGTAGATATACGAACGAAATCTTGATCCATGATGAACACGCCTCAGTGAAGGACACTAAGTCAAATAACTTAAAATCTTGGTAACTGCATTGATTGCTTAGTTTGTTGATAATACTTCTTTCCTTTTTGTCTTTTATCAGGGTATATTTATTATATCTATTTTTTGTTATGTATTTATGAAATTATTTCTTGAATATTAATATTGTTATATGTTGGCCCATAAATTACAATGTTCCCATCCTCAAATAATAATTCATTCAAAGTTCAAACAGACTATTGATATCTTTATTAAAATTAAGAATTTACTTTTCAATAAAAAATTCTTTGTTTTAATTAAATACACATTATCTTCTAAAAAACCAAGGTCTATTCTTTTTTTAAAATACCATCCCAAATTTTAACTAATAAATATGTATGTGTCGTCACGTACGTGTTAAATTATGTCGGCAGGCATGGAATTTGTGTTGTGATAATAATAATCAGAAAAGCCATGCACATGATGATGCATAGCAATAATAGAGCAAAGGATCTCAATAATAATAATAATAATAATAATAATAATAATAATAATAAATTAATAATAAGTACCAAGCTTATTGAAAAATAATATAAAAATATTATGTATGTGTATTATTTCTTATATATTTACATTTTCTTATTTTTTGTTAGAAAAATTAATTAAAAGGGAGAAAATAAAACATTTGTCTTTTATATACTATATAAAAATATTGTATAAAAAATTAATATATGGACATGCATTAATACTTGCTAGCTAGTATACTATTAGCCAATAGTATAAAGGCAAAACAATATAATAACGCTGCTTCGACATATACAGGAAAAAAAATGTACAATGCCTTTTCTATTTTTATTATTATTTTAGGAGTTATCAATTAGTATGCTATAAGCTAAGTTTGTTGTTTAATTTCTCTTTTCGTCTCATAATAAAGTGAGCCCCTAGCCCCCTATTCAAATTAAAGAAGACTCGATAAATATCAACATATGTGATGTTAGTTAAATTTAATTAACTTAAAATTAAATGTATGTCAATCTAGTTTAAATGGATATAAAGATGATTTAAGGTCTTCTATAGTAATAAATAAATAAATAAATAGGGTTCTTATCAACATAAAATGCTAGTGCAAAATCTCAAATCTACATACTGTGCAACAACGACATCCTTATCCATTTTATTGTCTAAGTATTAAATAATGTCGTGTGTCAAGGCGACATTATCCCAAACGGATGCAAATATAAAATAAAGTTATACATGTATTTAATTATATAATATTATATTAATAAAAATAATTATATTTTATATTAATTATGTAAATAATTATCTAAAAAAATATATATAATTAAATAATTATATAAAATATTTATATTTTTAAAATATTAAAATTAAACTTATATATGCGTATTTAAAATTAATATTTAATTTGACTTTTAAAATTTGAGGTTGGACTCAAATTAACTTTTAAAATTATAATTGATCCAATTGATCAATTCTTAAAATTTACCATAGTAATTCATGTCAGCTTTTGAGCTGATTTTTGTAAATGAGATGTTGATTTTATATGTTAATTTGTTAAAATTTGGACTTCTTACTTAAATTTTGTGATTAAGATCTACTAAACTTTTTAAAAGTTTGATTGACTCTAGAATATTTTCGTGAAGATGATAATAACAAGTTTATTAATTTAAAAATTTTGCGACTTTAAAAATAACGATTAAAATTTTGAAATTCTAATAAATTTTGATTACATAGAATTTGGTAAAAAATTTAAATCACAATTTAGTGTACTGAATTAATATATTATTAGTAAAAATTAGTTTAAAAATTAATGTGAGTTACGATTATAAATCTTGAGATTCAATTTAAGTCCATTTAAATTTTATAGATTACATTAAATCCGATTTAAATGTTAGAGGATCAAATTAAATATTAATTCCACTTATTTAGTGTGTATGCTCTAATTTTATTTGGATCAAAGTAAATATAATGGCATATATATATGCATGTTTATATTGGATCAGCATGACGTATACACATAGGACTTGAAAGTTGAAACCTATCCCTCTAACAATGCAAGAAAACACGAAACCTAATATATAGCAGCGAGTGATACTCAAATATTAGTTAGTATATTGTATGTAACACAGGTTAACCAAAAAGGGAGAGAGAAATGTGTGTTTTCCAAAGTGTTGGGACATTGGCAGCATTATTATTCTGAATAGAGGGACACCTTTTCTGCATATCCATATCCATATCACCATATTAGTATTCTATGTGGTAGCTCCCAGTCACAAGCCATTTCAATTCTCTCTCCTCCCATACTTTCACTTTTCCTTTACAATTTTTTAATATATTTGTTAAAGATATAATTACTTAAGTATTTTTTTAACTGTTTGAATTTTTAAAGAAATAATTTTATAATATAATATTAAAAGTTTTATAATAAAAAATTTATTTTTTTAATTTACAAAATAACATAAAATAAAAACAATATATATATATATATATATGTTCTAAAGTAAATTATTTCTAGAATTAAATAAATATAATTTGTTCTTGTAATAATTTTTTTTTTTGAAGACTTCTAATAAGATGAGTTATATTTCAGTTATTAATAAACAAAGATGATAAATATTTGTATAAAGTATTTTGATGTTTAAATTAGTGTGTGAAAATATAATACTATAACAACAATAATAAAGTCTTGTCTTATTAGGTGGGATCAGCTACATGAATTAAACAATGTTATTGAATTTTATCATGTATTATGTCTACAGAAAAATTGTTTACATGTAGACTTCGTTTGACCACTTTATGGATGATCTTCTTAAGTCTTTCTCTGCCTCTCACCCTTTATCCATCTTTCATCTCATCCACCCTTCTGACTGGGTGTTTTGTCAGTCTTCTTCCCATATGTTCAAACCACCTGAGATAGGGATGACTGACAACAAGTCTCTATGGGGGCAGAGACATGCCTCCGCCCCCGCCACCCATAATCCGTCCCCATCTCCGCCCCGTTCCCACGACGGATAACGGGAACTCCATATCCGCCGAGGATCGGAGTCTCCACGGATATCCACGAATTTTTGGATAAAAATTTTAATCCAATTCCAATCTATGAATAAAAATAATACAATTATATAGAACAATCAAATAATTTAAATTGCATCATAATTAAATCAAATTGATTTCTAATTTTCATCCATTCGAAAATCATCTTCTAACAAAATACAATTCACAGGATAATAAAATCAAACATATTCATATATTATATGCATAAAAGCTACACAATATATATATATATATATATATATATATATATATATATATATATATATATATATATATATATATATATATCATAGATAATGATGATGATTATTGGGGAAAAAATCAAAATTTTTGAATGATTATATAATTAAAAGAATGCAAACAATTTATTAGCTATTGATAATGGCAGATTGGCAGATCTGAAGAAGATGGACGCAGAAGTATAATTAGTAATGATAGATCTGAATATACTGGAGATAGCAGAGGCATGGCTGGAGCAGCTTCATTTTCGCGGAGTAGAGGCGACAACTCGGGTGCAGGCGGCGACGCGAGTGCAAGCGGTGCCAACGCTGTAAAACGCAAGCACGAAACGACACTGGCGACTCAGTAAGAGGAAGTAGGTGAGCAACGGCAAAAGAGGAAAGAGGAGGAAAAAAGATAGAGAGGATGAGACCTGAGAAGCGATTTAGGTTGGAATGTAAGAGTGAGAGTGAATTAATGAAAGTGTGAGGAAGTGAGGCAGAGGCAGCATAAGAAATTGAGATTAGGTTTTCTGTTTCCATCATAATATATATATAAAAGTATATTTATGTAATTTCAGCTATGCGGGAATCACAGGGCGGGTATTTCTCTTCTTGCCCCCGCCCTGTTATCAAACGGATACCTGCTCCTCGCCCCCGCGGGGAGAAAATGACCCTCAAACCTGTTCTTCGGCGGGGGAAATTGTCATTCCTAACTTGAGACGCGATTCTACCATCTTTTTCATAACGGGTGGTACTCCAACTCTCTCTCTCTTATATCGCTGTTCCTTATTTTATCCAATCGCGTATAACCACTCATCTATCTCAACATCTTCATTTCTACCACACTCAACTTATGTTCGTGCTCCCCTTTGGCCGCCCAACACTCCGTACCATAAAGTATAGCCGGTCTTATAGCAGTACGATAGAATTTACCTTTAAGTTTTAAAGGCACTTTTGTTCACATATAAAATCAGATGCACTCCGCCATTTTGACCAACCTGCTTGGATCCTATGATTTACATCATATTCAATCTATCCGTTATCCTGTATGATGCACCCAAGATACTTAAAACTTTTAACTTTTTGTAGGATGTTTTCTCCAATCTTCACCTTTATATTAGGGTTTTTCCTTCTCAAACTGAATAAACTTACATTCCATATATTCTATCTTATTACGGCTTATGCGCAGACCATACACTTTTAGAACTTCTCTCCACAAGTCCAACTTCTTATTTAGGTCTTCCCTTGACTTTCCTATAAGAATGATATAATCGGCAAAAAACATGCACCATGGCATAGATTTTTGGATGTGCTCTGTGAATACTTCCAAGACTAATGTGAAAAAGTATGGATTTAAGAATGATTCCTAGTATAATCCTATACCAATAGGAAATTTTTTTCTCACACCACCTTGAGTCTTCACACTAGTTGTGGTCCTATCACACATGTCTTTAATTGCACGAATATATGCGATTCTTACTCTTCTCTTTTCAATGTCTTTGATTTATGTCACGAGGATTCACCTATGATTTTATATTGGTTGTTGAAGACCTAACACAATCCTCTTTTTTTATTCGGACTTGGGACCGACTATGTACCGCAAGTGTAACATAGGCGGAGTTGTGAAAATATAATACTAAAGATAAAAAAATGAAGACTGGATTTTTTTTTCATTATTTTGCTCTTTAAGTCTTTTTTTTTTTGGCGACTTTGCTTTTTAAGTCTGTTATTTTACAAGTGAAGCATATCTATTTCATTATCGTTTGACGGTTCACGGTTGCAAGTGTACTAATAATGTGAATAAATGAGTTTAATTGAATGATTTGATAACATAATAGTTACAATAATAACGATCGAATTATTATAAGATCACAACAGATATATTAAGATAAAAAATCAAGTAAACTTAGAGTTAGTCTCTCCCATCTTTTACTAAAATTATGCACGCACACTGCTGGTTCTTTGTTGGCATTTTCTTCGGAACATATTTCATTTGTTTTAAAATAATTGTCGTTTTATTTTCTGAATTTAATAAAAAATTAATATATTTAGATAGGGATAGTTACTTTAAACAAATGGAGAATTTGATCATATTTCAATGTATTGGAACTTATCAACGCTCTATTTTTTTTTCCCTCTCTCGCTTTTTTAATTAACTTAATCGTTTAAGACATTAAAGGAAAAGAATCAACATTATTTACTCTTAGGGAATTACGAGCATGTAATAAAAATAAAGCAAAACTAGAAGGAACAAATAATTAAAGAAAAATATTCCGGAGCCATTGTTTGAGATATATATATATATATATATATATATATATATATATATATATATATATATATATATATATATATATAATTTTAGTTTATTTAATGTATTTTTTTATTTTGTATTCATTAATTATCGTTGAAATAAATAAATAATTTTAAATATAATAAATATATAATTACAAATATTACATATATTAAATTAAATAAAGTAACTTTGTGCTAATCTTTTTAGCATTACTCATAATTAAATTTATGAGTGTATAATTTCTTTATAATAATACCTATTTATAGCGATTAAGTTGCAAATATCAAAAATTCAGATCCTAAGATATTGTACATTATATATTATCTTATTTATTTATCCTATTTGAGCAAAGACAAAATCTTATAATTAATAGAAGTCCACTAAAAAAATTTATATAATTGCTTTCTCCCCCACACAGTGATATGTATATGTAATTATATACGTGTATTCTTATTTAATTTAATCCAAGTAGCTAGCTAATGCGGGAGAAACAAATACTTTTCATTTGAAAAAGATGGTAACTACTAAAGTATTTGAATTTGATCATCGTGAAAAGAAAAATAAATAAATAAAAATATGTCGGTAAGTCCATGCTGTGGATTGAGAAGTAGATGTAGAACATGAAAAAAGATAGCGACATGTTGACCAAATAAAAAAAAAGATATATGCGATAGTGATGTAGATATTATAGAATAACTATATATATATATAGGAATTAATTTTTAATTAATTAGATAATATTAGTTATTTTATTATATTTTTTTATTTTCTTTTTCAAAAAAATTAAAATTTAGAATTAAGGCTTCAAATTCAGAATTTAAAACTCAAAATTTAGAATATAAAATTTAAATAAAATTAATTTTAAAAAAATTAATTAATATTAATTTAAGAAATTTACTTCGTAATTAAATTCCTAGCTGCTTATATTAGGCAATGATATTCATAATCTCATAATAAATAACAAAACTACTACTGGATACAAAGTTATTTGAATGGACAATATTCATTATACAAAACTTTATCACGTTATTATAATTAAATTATATTCTGTATATATAAGCCGTTGATAATATATAGTGATATTAACAAATTAAAATAATATATTATTAAATATAAAATGTGAATAGCGCCCAATAAATATAGATGCATGAAATAGTGGTTGGGTCTTTAACTTGACGGGTAAATAAAGAAAGAAAAATAGAATTGAAAGTCACAAAGTGAATAAGGATGGAGATAAATAATGGAGAAGATGGCTATATAATATTTCACAATATAACATGTGTTGCTAATAATTTAGTAGGGTCCATCTAGTGTACAGATGGATATATACAGATTTTTGTTTTTTTGTGGTTAAAAAAGTGTGTTATTAAAAGTGTTGTTTAAAGAAAAAGTGTTACCCTTAATCGTTAACTTGGCTCTGATACCAATTTTTAAAATGTAATTTCTTTTTCAAAATTATTAACTCTTCATATTTTGCTTCGAATAAATTTATGATTTGTATAGATTTGGTTGGTGGTACTTTATAATCAAAAGTATTGAGCATTTCTACTATTACTAATTCTGATTTCATTTTTATAGTTTTTCAATCTTGTTTTAGTTTATAATATTCTTTTTTGCTTTGATTATTGTATATAAAATTTTTTATCTGTTTGTCTTTTTCTTTAATATAATTTTTCAAATCCTCCAAAACTTCTTTTATTTTTACACTTTCTGTTGTTTCTAAATATCTTTTTAATTTTTCAACTTCATTCTCCATTTTTTCTTTCAACAGCTTTAATTCTTTTAAGTCATAATATGGTGTTCCAGGCATTTATAAATTTTTTAAGTTTAGCTCCAACTTGTTTATATTTGTTCTTATTTCTATCCTTTTTATTATAAGGTCATTAATTTCGAACTGAAGATTATTTAATTCCCTTTTATACTCCTTTATTTTACTTTTTAATTTTTTCGCCCTTTTTCTTTTTATTTTGTTTTCTGGTCTTTCAATCTTTGTATACTTCATTATTTATCTTAGAATTTCTGCAAATTCTATCATCGATTCATCACTATTTTCTAGAGATTCTATTAATTTTTCTAACTCTTCAACTTCTCCTTTCAATTTGTCATAGATTATTTTTAGAGCTTCAAATGCTCTGTGATTTATTTCAGAAAACTGTAAATAATTCAACCGATTTTCTCTTTCAAAGAGCTCTTGTTTCTTATCTTGATAGGTTACATATATTTTCTCTTTATTTATTGTCATAACTTAGTGTTTAGGGTTTCATTTAATTTTTCAACCTTTTTTGTTAATTCTTTTATTTCAGAATTTTCTTCTTTAATCTTTAACTTAGATAAACTTAAAGGGCTATTAATTTTGGATTCTCTTATTTGAAAATTCGATGAAACTAATTTTTCTGATGGTTCTTTTAGTAAAAGAACTGGGTTTTCAATAGCTTTATATTTTGATATTTCTGTTTTTACAATTTTCTGAAATAATTCATCGACATAAATTCTCTCTCTGTTTTTAAATATTATACTATGATGGCTATTTGTTAAAGCATAATTTATTGCATATGTAATTGAAAATGGTTCATCGTCTTGTTCCATTAGATTCTTTCGGTGAAATTTATAAGTCAAACTTATAGATCTTCCAAGATTTTCAGTTGATAAAGGTATAGCATATCCAAGATGGGCATTGAATTTAACATTTACGTTTGCCAAGTTTCCATGAACAATTCCAATTATTTGATCTATTGGGTCATCAGTAATTCTTTTGTCACAGATTGCTAAGCTTATCGGTGAATTAATTCCTTTCATATATGTGGATTTGATTAAGACTTGTATAGTACTAATATGAATCCATCCAATTTTAGATCTTTTTTGTTGATCCTTAATTTTCTCAATCTGTTTACTCAATTCTTCATCATTTATCAAAGCTATTTCAAGTTCTCCATTAACAGATTTTATCTTTATAGGGGCTTCAAGTTGAATTTTCCCATAGTATATTATATTTTTTCTATTAAAAACTTCTTTTAAAAGATTTTGTTTATTAAAATTTTTATTTGATTTGAGATTTAATTCTGTTTTTAGAACAGCCTGTTTTTCATTATCTAATAAGGCAGATAATCTATAATAATCAGATTCTTCCGTTAATTCTAAACTTTCTAAATAATTCATAACTATGAGATTAAGATAAAGGCGTACCTTTCTGGAGAAAAACTTCCTTTATTTAGAATATTTTACATAAGATGTTTTTATCTCCAGAGGGGAGATTGTAGATACTAACCCCAGAGGGGAGTTTAGAATTGGTTTTTCCTAAGGGAATTCTTCTTCAAACTATAGAATCGCCTCGGCCGCTTCCTCCTTGCTCTCCTAGCATATGAGTACTCTTAGCCTTCTGCTTTCTATTGTTTGATGATCTCTACAATTGCCTTAGCAACCTATTTATAATGGTTGGGTCTGATGGACAATTCCCATCCTTACCCTTCTTATGACGTCATTGTTTATTATCTTGCACCAGCTACATTGTTGGTGCTCTATGACCTAAGCGCTTACGTCACTATGCAATAATGTTGAGAGATGCTTCAGGTGTGCTGTCCTCTTCTTTCATTATGTGGCCTTCAGATGCGTTGTCTCCTTCCTTTATCATGTGGGTTGATTCTGTTTCATTATTGCTTTCTTCAGATAACTCTGAGACACATAGCTGGCACTTGTGGTCTTCTCTGTCTTTTATCAAATAGCAGAGATTCCTCTTTATCCCTTCGGGGAGCTTTTCTAAGAGTCCAGATAAGTTGTAGAATGCTGATTCAAATTCCACTAAGAGTCTCATCTCTCTTTCTTCAATTTCATTCCTTTTACTGGACACAAGCAAAGTATTTCTGCTTTTATAATTGATTCTTGTGTGAGATTCCCTTGTTATCTTTTGAGTTCTTTCGAAGACCCTTGCTAGTGTGCTGGCTAGTCTTCCTTCATGACTGTAGATTGTTAAATCTTGAACTTGATCAATTGGTTGAAAATTTCCTGGGAAGACGGACATGAAGATTACTTGATGTGCTGGAACCAAGCATTCCTCTTCTTCATTAAAAATAGGTTGACTATTCGTAAATTTTAGGGATATATCCCTTGGATTTACGTTGTCAATCATATTTTTAAATCTCTTTACTACATCAATAAATCCTGCAGGAAACTCACTAATAATTTTCAAATCATTAAAAGTTAAAATTGTATCAATTAATCCATACTGGAAAAACTGATAGGTGTCAGATGGGGAAGCCTCTGGAAATATAACCAGCTTTGTTAGCTGTTCTTTGGCAATAGGATAATATCCCAAGATTGCCCTTTTTTCTTCAGTCCAATTTAGGACTATGTTAAAGGTTTCTCTGAGATTTGATCTACATACCCTTTTCTTTTCCTTGATTTCGGCCCTTGTAGAAATGCTTCTTATTATTCCTGTTCTCTGGGTTTGAATTGGAGCTTTATCTGCTCTTTTTAGGGTTTGCTCTGGATGAAGAGCTTCATATTCCCTGAAAGATTCCTTTGCTTCTTCCAGTGTTAAAAACCCTCCTTTATGAATTATCCTTGATTGATGTGTAAATGGTGCTGCTTTTTCCCAGGCATCATATACTCCTTTCATGGGGCCATTATAAATTACATAATATTTTTTATCTTGGGTGGATTTTTTGATAATTTCAGCAATTGTTTTATTTTCTGGAATTTTTTCTTCACCTGATTTGTCCACCACGCTTAGCTGGCTGAACTCTGATGGTTTTGGTTGTTGTGTTAATTTCATTGCTTCGATGGCCTTTTTGAGGGATTGGATCTGTGTCCTTATTTGCTGACAATGCTTGCATTTTTCAAGTTCTTGTTCGTATTTCTGAATTTCTTGATCTAATGCGTTGTAGACGAACTCCATTCTCTTGTTAATGTATCTGCAATAACATTTTTGTCACCTTAATATATTCAATTTTTATTGGATATTGTAACAAAAATAATTGCCATCTTACCAATCGTCCATGATTATAATCAACTTTTAAATTATATCGTATGAAACCTGTTAGATAACTTGAATCTGTCCTTAATGTAAATTCTCTGGGTAGTAAATCAATTTTCCATTTCTTAAGAGATTTAATTGCTGCTAGAGTTTCCTTTTCATGAGTGGTATATCTCCGTTCTGTTGGAATAAAAGTCCCTGAAATATACCTGCAAAGTAATTCCTTTGGGGAATATTTAGAATCTAGTGATTCTTTTTCTTGTTCCAAATTTTTTATAGCTTTCTTAGCTTTTAGACATCCTGACCAGGTTATGTCTGAAGCATCTGTTTCTACTATTAAGTAGTCATTTTCTTCTGGAATATAAAGTTCTGGAAGTTTTTCACATAATTCTTTAATCCTTTGAATTTGCATACTGTCTTTTTCATCCTATTTCCATTCTTTTTTAGTACTTATTTTTGGAAATAAGCTTTTAGTGTATTCTGTTATATTCTTTAAAAATCCTTGATCAGAAATATAATTTATACATCCTAAAAATCTTTGTAATTGTTTTCTATCTTCTATTTTATTAGGAAATAAATTTACCTTTTCTAGGACATTTGGCTGAAGTTTTAGCTTTCCTTGAGTGGATAGAATTAATCCAAGAAACTCTATTTCTTGTTTTGCTAGTCTTGCTTTCTTTTTGCTAAGAACTAGTCCTTTTTCTTTACATCTTTCTAAAACTATTAATAATTTTTGAAGATGATCTTCTTTATCCTATTTTGTAAAAATTAGTATATCATCAATGTACACTAAAACAAATTCATTTAACTCTTTTAGATTTTCTTCCATAAATCTTTGATAAATACCTGGAGCTTGTTTTAATCCGAATGGTAATACATTCCATTCATAGAGTAACACACTTGTTGATTCTTTTGTTGGGCAAGTAAAAGCAGTTAATTTCTTTGTTTCTTCGTCTAAACGAAGTTGCCAATATCCCGATTTTGCATCAAGAGATGAAAACCAAGTCGCTCCTTTTATTTTTTCTAAAATAGAATCTTTTCTTGGAAGTTTATGAGCATCACCAATAGTTGCTTCATTTATCTTCTTATAGTTAATTACCATTCTTCGTTTTCCCCTTTTAATTTCATTATTGTTTTCGACATAAAAGGCTGGAGCCGCATGAGGACTTTTACTTAATCTTATAATTCCTTTTTCCAAAAGATCTCTACATTCTAAAGAGAACTCTTCTCTATCTCTTGCAGAATAAGGAATTTTATTTGGAACATTTATCTCTTTTGTAGGATCTTTTAATTTAATGCTTACTAATTCGTTATTTGTATTTTTAATATCTAAAGGATTTTCAGCACAAATTTCATCCAAAAGTTCCTCTATCCTTATTTCAAGATTATTTTTTGGAATATTTATCTGAAAGTATAAATTTAAATAACATGTTTCTAATATAGAAAATATTTTAAATTTTAAGATCTTATCTATAATAGTAGTTGGTATTTTTATACGTTTTGATTTTTGATTTATTGAAGAATCAAGTGGAGCTTTTAAAATTATATATGTTAATTCTTGAATGAATGGATGATATAGTTTTAAAAAGTTATTTCCTATGATAAAATCTATTCCAGAATCTAACATATATATAGATGGAACAATGAACCTATAATTTTGAATAAAAATTTCAGTCATCTCTGTTTTTTGGTCAATTTTATGTATTGATTTGTCAGCTATTCTAACTCTTAATGGTTTCTTTAATTTTTTCAATCAAGTTTTATATTTGAACTAGCAAAGCATTGTATTACTCCAGAATCTATAAAAGCATTTATAAATTTTTCTGTTATTTTTATAGTAATAAATGTGGCATTATTACTCAGTCTCTGAGTCTGTTTCTGAGAAATATTCAAAAATATAGTCTAGGTTATCATAAGATTCCTCTAAAGGTTCCATAAAACAAGACTTAGCAATTTCTATTTGTTTAGTAAGATCTTTTTTATCCTTCTTTTTCGGACATTCATTTGCATAATATCCTTCTTCTTGGCAATACCAACATTTACAGTTTTCTTTTTTATTTGGGCAATAGTCACTTTTTTGTCTTTTGTTTTTATTGTTATTTCTTGTTCTAAAATACCTCTTTTTTCTCCAGTTTGGATAGTATTTTCTTTTTCTAAATTGATATTTTCTCTTTCTCTGAAAATTTTTATTAAGCCCATATTTTTGGGGTATCTCTTCATTATCCTGGCAGCAGATTCTAATTATATTTGCAAATCTTTTTTGAGTTGCTTCTTGCATACAACGCTCTTTTATTTCCTCTCTTATTGCAGCGGTTGCTCCACCAAAATTATTTTCAATTGTCCCTCTATTTATTTCTCTTATAAATCTTCCCATTATAAATTCATTAGCAGGATATGGAAGTTTTGTTATATACATACTAAGATAATGATTTTTATCTTCTTCTTTTAATTTGTAATAATGTATTCTATATTCACATATATAAGATTCCACATTACATAGATCATATATTTGGATATTAGCTAAATGGTTTTTTGCTTCTTGATATTCCTTATCATAGACTTCTTGTCTATGATCTATAATTTTTTTTCCAAAAAATTCTTTATATAGAATCATCATTATATATAATATCTTATCATAAGCTGTTGTTTTTGTTGCTAAATTTTCTATTATTTGGTTTTCTATTGATGTCATATAATCTCTTATAGTTCCTTTAGTATGAAATCCTATGTAATTCCAAATATCTCTTCTAGACAATTCACTAAGCTTTGGATTAGTAAAAGCTTCTAATAAAAAGGAATTCAACCAATTTTCGGAAATTTCTTTTTCATTCTTTTTACAGTCTAAATCAAGCATTCTTTCTCCTTCCATTTCCTGGATTTTAGGAACGTATTTTGATGGTATTTTTGTATATTTTGAATCTTTATTTATAAACCCTTTTTTAAAAGCATAATTATCAAAACCTGTTTCCCATTTATATTGAGATTGGTTATCTTTAGATGTTCCAGCTTCATTTTTTACTTGTATTGGAACTGCTGGTTCTTCGTCACTTGAATAATCTAGGATGTGTTCTTCATTTTCTATATTTTCAGAATTTACTAATTCTTCTTCTATTTGAAATCCTTGTTCCATCATATTATTTTCTTTTTTAATTGTTTAAAAAGCATTGTAACTTCTTGTAATTTTTCTTCAATATTCATAATTTTAGTGGTGGTTTTACTTTTAGATCTGTTATGTTGATTATATTTTGAAATTTTTCTTCTTTGAGATTCTCTTTTTCTTTATTTCTTTGAAATTTTATGGATATTAATATTTCTTCAAGCATATCTACTATAGAATTTAATTGTGGGTTAAAAGTATGATAAAGATGTGGGGAATCATTTCCATGGTAACATTTCTTAGAAATTCCGTGTGAAAAATAAGTTTTTTCAGGTTTTTGAAGTCCTTCGATAAAACTTATAGTAAAATAAAGATTTTGAGAAAAATCATTTTGTATTGATTTTAAGAATTCGATGTCATTACAGTTAACATTAGTTAAAATCATTAATTTTTGATCTATTAATTTTGATAACTTAATTATTTCTTCTCTTAAATCTTCTAATTTACTTTTTTTCATTAGGTGACGCTTTTATTTGTAAAGAGTTACGGTTTAAAGTGTGACTTTAGAAAGTGTGGTGTAACAAATCTTTAAATCTGTACTAATTTTACTCTGTATACTAAAATTCACCTAATTTAGTAACATAAAATTAGTGGTAATTTTCCTTTCACGAATTGAGATATTTACCGTTGAACATGGTCATTAAGCTTCTTTTTGCTAAAGTATATTCAAACTTCAAAGATTTGGTGGTGAATTGAAATACACATATAATAAATGATAGAAATTCATGTGCAGTCGACTTCACGTAAAGTTGATAAATGAGAGTCGTTAGATAATTTAATTGATTTGACTAAATTTTTATTTAACAGTTCTCAACTATCAATTTCACGTGAAGTCGATTACATATATATTTATGATTGAAAATTGATGAGGCTAAAATTTAGGTATATATACAATTTCGCTTTTTCTTTTTCCGTAGGTGTCACCCTCACCACTTTCATACCCCAATATCTAATCTAATTATTTAGGTGAAAATTCACTATGTACTAGCAATGCAAGTGGCCAATTTTGTGAACTTATATTATATACATTTCTCAAATTTCTGGTGAACACTCACTACCAATTAATAACGTTACTATTGTTATTGATGAGTATATCCCTAATTCCCTAGTATTGGAATAATTATAGTCATTGAAATAACATAGCTGATTAATGACATTATAAAATAATGCATTTTTTTCCTTGTGGTTTCTATTCTATGATTGAATAAAAAAAAAAGCTAATTTGACAAAAAGAAAAAGTAATAACCAGCAATTACAACATTTACGTATTTACAACACTTGCTACTATACCAAACGATTATTTTTTGGCTATTTAATTTGCACGAATTAATAATTCATTTGATATTTGAATTTACACGTAACTTTAATTTAATTTTTAAAATTTTAATTATTTTATTTACTTTTAAAATTTTACAAATATAATTTATATTAATTTATGAGATAATTTGTGATACATAAATATTAATAGAGCAACATATAAATAATAAGATATCATGTTAAAATTTATAAAATAATTTTATTTTAATTTTGACATTCAAATAACATAAAAACAATATTGTAGCACTTGTTTTTGAAAAAAATTTCTAATAAATATTACTTAGAATATTGTTTTTGGACTATTCGAACATAAAAATTAAAATTCTATTGTTTTACAAAATCTAATATAGTATCTGATTATCTATATTAACATTCTATTAACGTATGTAAATTAAAAATTATTTTAGAGACTAACATAAATTATATTTATAAAATTTAAAGATTAAATAAAAATAATTAAAATTTAAACAATTAAATAAAAAATTATATATTAATATAAATTTAGAGGCCAAATTAAATATTATTTCTATATGTGTGATAAAAAATACTTCAATATAAATTATATAATTGGAAGCCTAAGTGGGTACACTTCTATAGTTATCCATCCACCTCTCACTTATTAATAGGGCTGGTAGTATCGTAGGATAGGGTTTAGACTCTATCCTAACTCTACTCGCGAGTTGAAATTTTTTTTAAAATTCTACCCTACTCTACCAGTGGGTTGAGAATCTCTCAACCCTAACCCTACCACACCTTAAAGTTCTAAACCCTATCCTATCCGATCTTATCCGAAGAAACAAAAAAAATTCAAATAAATATAAAATTCAACCGTTCCAAATTTTCTACATATTAATAAAATAGAAAATAAAAAATTAAGTTCAAATTAAAATTAAAAATAATAGAATTTTAAAGAAATCTAACATAAAATTATAAATAATATGATCATCAACGAGTTTAGTGATTATTTCAAGTTTTTATAAAAAAAAAATTGTGAGTATAAGACTCATTTTTTTCACTACATACATAACTTTTACATATATATTATATAATATATTAGGGGTGCGAATAGAATAGGATAGAGTATACTCTAAACCCATATCCTACCCTACCTTATACGCAGATAAATTTACACCCTATTTTACTCTGTCTATAGCGAATAGATTAAATAACTCTACTCAAACTAATTAGTCCAAATTGAATACCCACAAATAAGATATATATTGCCAGCCATATTTATTAAGTAATTCAATGATATTAGTATACTTAATTATGATATTAACTGGTATATTTTTACCTTTTAGAAAAGATAAAGAACCACTCGAATACATGTATTCATATTCATATATATATATTATATTATTATTTATTTTTACATTTATAAATACTTCCATAAACTGTTTAACAAATAGAACGTATATTAATATTAATAAAGGAAAAAATATTATATGTGTATTTTATGTATATATCCTACGTTTTCATATTAAAATAATTAAAGATAAACTATTTGTTTTCTATAACATAAAATAAAAATGCACATTTAGTAATATTTACTAAAAATAAGTACAATTAATTTATTTTAGTATTTTAAGTCGTTTATAACTTCCAAAATGGCAACTGAAGTTAGCATTGTAATAATAATAATAATAATAATAATAATAATAATAATAATAATAATAATAATAATAAGAGTGAAATTTGCAAAAGAACTAAAACTAAAAGAAAATATTAAACCCAAAACAGAGTCTCTAATAATCAATTTAAATTGGTCAAGTAATTATTTATTTATCAGTTTAAACAAATATTAAAAATCTAAATTTCTTAAATTAATTTTCAATTTACGGTAAATTAATTCTTAATTTATCCGATCTAATAATATATGCGAAAAAAAAAATGGTCTCTAAGTCTAAGGTAATGTTACAAGTAATACATATACTTATATCTTATTAATACCAAATATCTATTATAATTAAATGCAATAACTATTAATTGCACTATATTTTGAGCTAGGACACGCTTGTTTCACTAATGCCTTCTTTTTTCTTATATGCACTTAAATGTTATACAAAATACAGCTACAAAACTCACTGGAGTAAATAGGAACACAAATCTGATGAATTAAAAAAAAAAATGGAAGTTCTAATAACACATGTGGAGGTTGGAGACATAACCGCCGGCCTCAACATTAATTATGGAAGAAGAAATAGTTGAAATGACTTAAATAAGTAATTAATTAGAAATTACCACAGTACTAATTAATTAAGTTCTCAAATTACTGAATTAACTTGAAAAAAAAATCCTAAAAATTATTTTCAACTTTCAAATACGCGTTAACTTTACTTTTCTTTATTTCTTTTTCAACCTTTTAAAACCATGAATTGAGAATATGAGTTCCTTATTCTTTTTCTTCTTCCTCACCAAATAAATAAATAAATAATTGCCACAATCCACAGGAACTGCTTGCCACGTCAGATAGGTGTCGGTGAGATAGTGTCAAAATGGTAAATAAAGCTAAAAACAAGTGGCAAAAACGACAATAAAAAATCCCCAAAACGACGACGCGTATATATAATTATCGTCGCCATTGTTGCAATCTAATCATTTCCCGCGGCTTTGAATTTCGCAATTTTTTTCCACCGTCACTCTAATTTCTTTTATTTTTCTTCATCCAAACAAGAAAATCAGTACAATTTCCTCAGTTTAATTTTCCTCGCGGAAATCGATTCCAGAAAAAGAAAAAAATAAAAAAGAAAATTCGAAACCCGTGAACTCATTGCTCTCATCACACCGTTGCAAATGCGAAGCAAAACGACACGCGCACATTCTTTTTCTCTCTTTCTCTAGCTGATGAGTGATGGAGCAGTTATAGTAGTTGTTGAAGTGAGGAAGCAGTGTGAAGTTTTCAGATCTGATTTTTGATTCAATCGTAGGGGAAAATGATGAGCTGGATGGAACTCAGAAGAAGATAATGAAGTTCTATGTATCTACCACCGGGATAAAGAGAGTCACCTTATCGTCAAAGGCCGCCGCAGCAGCTAACGCCGCCGCCGGAGGAAAAGGATCGTCGAAGTCTACTGCCGCGGATGCCGCCGTTAGTCGCCGGAGTTTTTCATCCCGGACTGTGCTGCCGGCGGTGGTTCTGTTCGGGATCGTGTCGCTCTTCGTCTTCGTGAGGATCGCGGTTTTGGTGCTCGAATCTTCCGCTGTTTGCTCCTCTCTCGGTAATAATTTTTCATTTTCCTTTTCTTTTTATCTGTCCTATTTGCCGTGTTTTTCTTTTTAAAATAAATTATTTATTTACCTCTGCACTTTTGATTCAAATTAGTTGTTGTTAGTATTAGCACTAGCAGTAGTTAATACTCAATAGTTTCGGTAAGTGAATGAAGTATGAATAAGGTGAGCGTGTATGTATTTTGGAGTGAAAATTTTGTTTGATTAGGGGAGAAGAAGGTGAAAAGTGAAGATGCGTGTGAATTTCAGTGTAGAGTGTAGTTAGTAGTTAGTGGTTACTGTAGATAGTAAAAAAAGGCGAGGAATGTTATTGTTTAGACGTACGAAAATGGAATGGTTCATGTCTTTGGAACCTTTTTCATAATTCCTTTTTTTTATTATGATTTTTAAGTAAATAAAAATAAAGACCTTTTCAGTTTAATTTGTCTTGTTATGGGGACCGCTCAGTGACAACTGACGAGGATATTGATTTTCTAATATATTTTTGAGAAAATAAAATATAATAATAACCGATTAAAAATTAAAATATGAAGAATTTATCTTATTACTGTTTGATATTTTATTTTTAAATATAAGTATACTTTTAATGAGTTTTAAGATTAATTTTGTTATATTTTCAGCATAGTGATTTTATATTACTTTTATTTATATAATTTGCAGTACAATATATAGTTGTATTAAATATTTTTATATTGAAATTAATTAATATATAGGAGTAATTTTATTTGTTGAAAATTTAGTGACAGAGTGACAGTACTATATATTGGTTAAAATGATTAATGTAGGTTGCGTGGGATGGAGGTTCTTCAGCGGGGGTGACCCATCCCTGGTAAGTAATGTTCCTCATCGCCAACTATGGAACCTGTTCCATGTTTGCTACAATTAACTTTGCTATTTGCATTTTGTATTCACGTTTTTATTTTCTTTTTTTTTTCTTGGAGAGAGTAATAGTAGATTACATAATGAGTTCAATTTTTTTCTTAAAAAGAAAAAAAATAACGGGAGTTTATTTTTTTGCGAAGCATAGTTACATTTTAGAAAGAAATTAAATTAAAACTTTATTTGTAATAATGATACAATTACACCATAATTTGATCTAAACAGATGATGCGTGTTTTTTAATTATTATTTGGTGGTGGTTGGTAATAGAGAGACGGGATTTATATTGCCTTAAGATTATGCGTCAATTTCTTTTGTTCATATTTGTTTCCATAATAAAATAATCTCAATAAATAATATATGGTACGTAATAAGACCTTCTAGGCTTCTATTATATGTCTAGGTTTAGTTTTAAGTTTTCTAACTAACAATTTACTTTTCATAACATGATTAGTTTTTTGTTGAAGTTATTTTATTATGTATTCATGAAAATAAAAAAAGTTATGAAGAGCAATATTTAAGACAACTTCTTCCAAATGTCTATGCAATATAAAATAGAATGTATGTGTACCATGCAAGGCTATACATACTCATCTTAGTCATCTGTTATTTTTTCTATCGGCTTAATTATAAGAATGTAATTTTTTTCTTTTTTTTTAAAGGACTTGTATTATCATTCGTAAATTACATTTCATAAAAACCGGGTTAATTTTATGCTTATAGTAACCATTTTCTCGCTTTAACAACCTCAAATGTATGTTTAGTTTTATGAGAACTGCTGGCATAGTCGCATAGACTTTAGCTTATCTTACCACCATTTATTAGTTTATTATTCAATGTTTCTGTAACATTCATTCTTTTTCTTGTCGTTTATTGCATGTATATATGCATAAAGAAACTCAGAGATGAGCTGACGAGAGCGTTAATAGAGGTAAATGATGACAACGTTAATGAAGGAGAAGTGGTGTCATTCAACGAGCTTGTGAAAATGATGGCGTCTGAGCAAGACTTTAAGGCGTTTGCTATCAAGACCAAAGCCATGGTACAGAAAATTTTACTGATTTATTCTTTAGCTATAGTTATTACCCTTGGACCTTGGTGATAACGATAATGGCGTCTTGTTAAATCGTTTTCCTCGTGATTCTTTTTTTGTTATCTTTTGGCGTTTAGTAACAATCAATCCTGACACCAATGAGATTATTTGTATGCTTGCATCATTGAACCTTGGAACTATAAAGAATGTTGTAAATATAGGAATTTGAATATATATACTGCATACCATAACAAAGGGTAGATTTATTAGGCAGTAGTCCCACGGTCCAACAATATTTAACCAAGCATAGCGTATACATGCAATTCATCAGTACAGTTGACCCTATTAATTCATAAAAAAGATTAAACAAATACCGATTTTGTTTGAGTAGTTCTCTAGGTAAATAAATATGTGCAATCTCATATGTCCGTATATGTGCAGCTGTTACAGATGGAGCGCAAGGTGCAATCAGCAAGAAAGCAAGAATCAGTTTATTGGCATTTAGCTTCACATGGTGTACCAAAAAGCCTACATTGCCTTTGTCTGAAATTGGCTGAAGAATATGCCGTAAATGCCATGGCCAGAACACGCTTACCTCCTCCTGAATATGTGTCTCGCCTTTCTGACCCTACATTCTTCCACATAGTTCTCCTAACTGACAACGTCCTTGCTGCATCTGTTGTTGTAACCTCTACTATTGAAAGTTCAGCCAGCCCTGAAAAATTGGTTTTTCATATTGTTACGGACAAGAAAACTTACACTCCAATGCATGCCTGGTTTTCCATAAACCCTGTGAAATCAGCAGTTGTTGAAGTCAAGGGATTACACCAGTACGATTGGTCTGAAGAAGTGAATGCTCGTGTCAAAGAGATGGTGGAAACTACTCAATCAATTTGGAAACACTACTACAGGAATTATGCAGAAGAGAATGAACTACTCGACTATAATCAAGAGTATAAGAGATATTTGGAAGCTTTAAGACCCAGCAGCCTTTCCTTGTTGAATCATCTTCGAATCTACATCCCTGAGGTAATTAATTTGTTAATTTTTTTTATAACATTGAAGATTGATATATTAACAACGGAAACATATAATGGTCTGAGGTTTGATGTGTAAATTTAATATAAAGCTTATCCATAAAAGTTTCCATATCTTTTTTCACATTCTAAACAAACATATACCATTGATGATATATATGGCTGCTTTTCTTTTCCTTTCTTTTTTCCATAATCTGATGTTGGTATGAACACAGCTGTTTCCAGATTTGAACAAGGTGGTGTTGCTGGATGATGATGTTGTAGTACAGCATGACATATCTTCGTTGTGGGAAATTAACCTTAATGGTAAAGTCAGTGGTTCAGTATTCAAGTCATGGTGTTATAATGAGGAAAGCTGTTGCCCTGGAAATAAATACGTGGACTTCTTGAACTTTTCACATCCTATCATATCAGTCAACTTTGACCCTGACAAGTGTGCATGGCTCTATGGCATGAATATCTTTGATGTTGAAGCTTGGAGGAGAACAAATATTACTGAAACCTACCATCGATGGTTGAAACTAGTAAGCCTAGCTATAAAACTCTATTGCATTTTCCTTACCCATATGTGAAAAAGAAGAAAATGTAAAGTTATATATGTTTGGTTCTTCTGTATTATTAATTAAATGTGTATTATTTATCAATGTTTACACAGAATGTGAAGCATGGGCTATCATTGTGGAACCCAGGAGTGCTTCCACCTGCATTGATTGCTTTTGATGGTCAAGTGCATCCGGTGGATTCATCATGGATTGTTACCGATTTAGGTTATCGCCATCAATCAGAACAAATTAGAAATATCAGACATAGAATGGAAGATGCTGCTGTTGTTCATTTCAATGGCCCTGCAAAACCATGGCTTGAAATTGGTTCACCTGAAGTTCGTGGTCTATGGAATACATATGTTGATTTCTCAGATAAGTTTATTAGGAGCTGCAGGATTACAGCGTGAAACATTTTCCACCATCCACCTCCCCAGGCCAGTATTATTGATGAGATTGAAGCAATTATGATGAAACCGTATGGGATCGGAGGGAAGAAGGTTTTGCCTTCAGTCTCTGACTCATGCTAACAGATGATATATATAGGTGATGAAGAACTACTACCACACAATATATACCTTATTAGAAAGAAGCAGTAGCTGCATCAGTTTAAGAATCGATCATATATAAAACATTTATAATCTAGTTGTCTAACAATGCTGTAAAAATTACTTGCTTTTTCTATATGGATCGGAGTAATTGTTTCACTTGTATAGCATTATAATCAATAATCCAATAGGACGTGTGACGTTAAAATACTTGATAAGTATTTGTTCTAATATAAAAGGAGTTCTGTTTATTGCAAAACTACTTCTTAACATTACGTACACTAAATGTTTTCTCTTCCTTTTACATAATTTCAGCCGTTTATATTTCTGACTACATAAGATTATATTGAGAATTCTATGTAGTATTCTATCCCTTTGTTCATGGATTTCAGTAAATCAATTCAGTGTAACATTTGAAAGAATGATTGTTAGAGTTTTCAATAATTTATTCTGAAACCAAAAAAGGAAAAACTAATTAACACCGATGAAACTACTACCACAGGTTGATAATAACAACTCCAAAAACAGTGGTTTGTGTAAGCTCAAGTGTCAACTGAACTACTGAAGTAACTTAGTGTGGAGGTAAAAGCTAGAGCCAGTGCTAACTGTGCTATAAAGCTTTTAATTACACGTTTGGAACAAAGATATTTCGATAGAGATATTTAATTTGTGTCTTTTCTTCTGAAAATTACATTAAAATAGATGATATTTCAGTGTGTCTTCTATTTTTTTCGTCTTAGTTCTACCTATACCTCTAGAATTAAAATAGCCATTGACATTAAATTAAAGAATGTACAAAAATGCAAGATGCTATATATATAGATAGATATAGAATCCATATTCGTGAAATGCTGTGGAATCAGAAAATGCCATTAATATTATGTACGCCTCCTTTGCTGTTCCCTTTTTCAAGCTTTAAACTTGAAATTCTTCAAAAGTAGGGACATGTTCTTCCCAACTACTTGTGAGTTTCTTTTTTTAAAAGAAAAAATTTTTTTGAGTTGCCCTATATATACAAGAAGATTTGTATCCTAACACTTGTTTAAAAAAATGAGTGAAGTGACTATTGGATCAATCAAGTTAGTTAAACATAACTTTTAGCAATTAATAGAAAGCATTTCTTTTTTAGCATGAAAGTTCAAGGAAGAAGAAAATGGACACAAATTTGTGGATGATATATCCATATAAACATACGGATACTCCAACATTTTCAATTAACTTTTACTCTTCCAAGTTCACACATTAATAAACAAGCATGTTAGTAATACTAGTGGCAAACAAACAAATAACAAAATAATACGAGATAGGGATGAATAAAGACAAGCTTTTATATTGAAGATACATAAACATTGTAATAAGTATATATATAGGTGCGGAATGCTTGTAATTAAAATTTGATAGTAGTAATTAAAGGGAAATTCTAAAGTGGCACTCATTCAGGAAGGTTGGATATATGTATGGAGTATGGAGTATCCATTATAGGCACCAACTTGCAATTATTCAGATAGATGATATAGATAAAATGAAAACCATATAGCATAATTTCCAGAGGCTTTTGTTTCCAGCATATTATCAGCTGCATCCAAAGGTGAAAACAAACAAATCATGAGAAACATATCAAATTATACAATCAATGTGTTGCAAGAACGAAAATAAAAGGGCTCCCAAAACCCACTAATTACTGCATACAAGAATTTAATTTAATTTGAATGTATGTCACGAAAATTATTTAATTTTAAAATTTTAAATCGATAAAAAAATTGAGAGAAATAAATAGTTATATGTTGTCTCATATAGTTTCATAGGTAGGAACACTTTTTAATTTGAGTGTGATGTGATAAATTTTTTTTATTATTTGTTTTATGCTAAAAAATTTTATTTGGAATTAACAAAAATAACTAAATTTTAAATTTTTTTTGTTATAGAAGTTTTGATATTATGTCATAAAATTATGTATTTCAAGAGTTTAAAAAGTTTAAATTAATAGAATAAAACACATATATTATTATATAAAAATATTATTAATTGTATACTAAATTTAGCCATAAAAATAAATCATTATGTATTTTTGTATAAATATATGTATTATTTAATTTATATTTTAACATTATTTTATATTAACAACAATTTTATTAATTAATTTTTGTATACATCTAGTATGATTGATAATTATATATTTAATAATGTACACCATTTATTAAGTAATTTTATTAGATATCTGAATTTCTATTATAAAAAAAATCGATACTTATTAGTTTTTTTAAGGAAAAAAATTTAGTGCAAGACAAATAAAAAAAATTACACAAAATTTATAAAAATCCAAAAAAAAAACTTTACATAAAAAATGTTCAAGATATATAATCATAAATCATTTATATACTTCTTTCAGCCTAAGACTACTGAAATTATATAATAATTAGCAGAACTTAATTATTATCTTGTTTGACCCTTAGCTTTATGTTTATGTTTGGCATGAATAAAAATTTGATTCAACTAAGAATTAAGTAGGTAGCTAGATAGGGATATGAATAATTTAAGTAGTAATTAAATGTGCTTACACAAGCTGGAGTGCAGTGTGATCTTGGCGTGAATATTGATGATTATTGGAATCTAAGAGATTTACTGGGAAGAAATTCCTGTCATATGTTTGTGACGCTATGGTGGACTGATCTTCACACATATTCCCATGCATCAAATTCTGCTGCTCTTGTTCCTGTTGTTGTTGCTGCTGTGCTCTCTCATGTTCAGCTATCTGCATATATAATATTAATTAATTAATTAATTAATTGAAGACACATATGATTAATTAATTTCATGTATGGACGGAAGAAAGAAAAGTCAAACAAACAGACCTTAGCTCGCAGATAATTGTTATGGTTTTGCAGCTCAATTTCCTGCACATGTATAAGTATAAACTATATATTATATTATGTACACACAAAAAATCAATCATTAAATTAATCTTTCATAAAATATAGCACATTAACGGATTTATATATAAATATATATTAATTAATTTTTATGGTGTACATAATATTTTTTTTATATAACTATTTGCACAAGAGTTTATTTTTTGTAGATTTATCTTTATTTTTAATTTCTATTATAGTAGTAAATAATACTAATAGCTTTGTATGTTAACTAAACCAATTTTTAGTTAGTCCGCATAATATAGTAAATTATTAAGCTTTAGGGAAAAACAATGAATTAATAATTATAATAAGATCTTTATTAGGGAATGGTATTATTGATGAGAAGTACCCGCTTTTGCATGAACTCCACATCAGCAAACAACGTTTCATGCTGCAAGCAAGAATTTGAATGCGTACGTCAGACCATATATCAGAAACAAATCTACAACTTGGATTTGGAACAAGGACAATAATGTTAAAATAATCCGCAAATTAAATCACATGTAATAATTCAAATTAAAGTATTTATTAATTATTTTTTTTATTTTTTACCTTATTTCTAATTCGATAGATCAAAAACTAATTTGCTGTAAATTTAAACTTTATTTAAGGGTGGAAACTCAGGTATAGTCGACTTCACGTGAAGTTAATATATGAGAACTATTAGATGATTTAATTTATTTGATTAAATTTTTTATCTAACAGTTCTTAGATATCAACTTTACTGAAATCGACTGAATTTGAATTTTCACCTTATTTAAGAGTTTGATATTAACTAATAAATTGAGACATGTATAAAACGAAATTAAAACTCTTCATGCTTACACAAACAGACAACTGATTTAACTATTCGATAAATTCAAATTGATTGTACTTGTTAATTATTAGCAAGTTCTTTAACAAAACAGATATTATGTATCAGAATGGCCTAACTTAATTGTGATCATTAGTTAATTATATTTAATATCTATACCTTTCTAGATCGAACTCTGCTTAAACCTTTCTGCAATCTACTCTCAAGGTTCTTTAGTTCCTTGAGGCTCAGGGAGCTAAGAGCTTCACCAAGGATGTGCCTGCAAATCAAAACAAATTCAACATCATTAGTTATTAATTAATAATATGGATGCATACATTAATATAGAATTGAATTAGTTAGTTTTCATAAAAGAACAAAGAAATAAAACTCACCTATTTAGATTTTGAATATCACGAATCTGTCTTCTTAGTTTGGACGATTCTTGCTGATAAAACTAATGATATTTATAAACAATATTAAGTATATATATAACAATATAAAGTCCTAAGAATATAAAATATAAATCACTAACTTAAACGAATAGTGATTAAAAAAAAGATGACCTACCTAGTCCTTGAGCCCCATTAAAAATGATCGACTTCTATATTTCAAAACTAATAATAATGTGCATTTTTTTTATATCATGTGTTCAATTTTTTTTTCAGTTTTTTTTAATTATATTGTTTAGACTTTAAATTATAAATTTTTAAATTTAAATCCTAAATTATGAACTTAAAAGAAAATTTAGCTAATATTAATTAACTAAAACTTAATTTTCTATATTCCCGTACATATATAACATCATTATATTATAATTAATAATATAATTTACCTGTGTATTAGCTTCAGATACAGATTCTGTGTTTGAGGAAGCAGCACTTGCTTTCTTATACCTTTCGATAGTTCCTCTAACACTGCAAATAATTATACAATCATAAAAAATTAAAGGGTAATGTGATGTTATAAAGTTGTGACAAACTAGCTATATATAAATCAATATTAGTTATTAATTATCAGAGATCAATTAGTAATAATAATAAACAATATAATATTGAACTTTAAAAGAGCTGAAATTATAATTGAAGCCAACAAAGTTGATAATGAACATTATTATTTTTTATTAATTAATAATTATATAGCATCTAGCAGGTAGCATAACTAAGATGACGACAAGTAGGAAGATGCTAATGCTACTACAACTTATTGTGACTCAACCTTAATATTCTCGAGATTCTGATTGGTTGTCCCTGCCACGCTGGAACATAAGATTCGACAATGCCATTGACTCAAAGTACGTATTTATATATTTAATATACTTAGTAGTTATTAGTAAAACTAGTAAGTACTTCCATTCAAATCCTGCAAGTCTAATATAATATAATACTATTTTACTTTTTTTTTTTGTACTTGGAATACTATAAAAATAATAACTAATATGATGATGACATATGTTATATTAAATAATTTAATCACATTTATTAAATTATTTAATATTTTTTTAATTATGTAAAGAAGGTATTTTATCTGAATAATCACCTAGCTAGTATTATTTTTATGAAATAATATTTGAAGGGTTTAAAAAGAAAAAAATTGTATATATAGGTAAAAAGAATGACCTTTATAAACAAAAACTTAAAAGAACTAATTGAAAAAAAGTACAACACTACTACTAATATATAAATTTAAGGGTATTTCACTAAATAAGTATTATAAATATATAACACTGTAATCACACTCTATTTATAGGAAAAAAAATGATTTAATTCTTTCGCTTTCAATATTCTGTCATGTTGTATGTATTTTTCCTTCTAAAGAATCAGTGTCAGTAGCACTCATCAGAAGATAGAAAGAAGTAAAAAGAAGTGCATGCTATCTCAATAAACACATAATAAATCATTTTAAAAATTAATCTCCTATTACCCTTCTTGTTTACCCTCTCTAAATATTTTTTACTCTCCGACACAAATTGGTGAAACAAGTGTAACAGGCTAAAAAATTTGAATATGGAAGTAGGACGAGTGTTATGCTTTAACGTGATAATTTTTGTACTTAAAAATTGGACGGTTCGATTTCTGTATTTTTTAAAATTCGGATGGTTTGATTTGTACTCTATGAATTAAATCATCCCATATTTTAGAAAAATATCACGGTAAATCACAATTAAAAAAAAAAAACATTATTGTTAATCCAATATTAAAAAAAATGTGTAAGTAATAACTTATTATAAGTGTGTAACTTTTTTTTTTTTTTTAAATTTCTGTGTTTTGTTGAAACGTCCAAAACTACATAATTGAGAGTAGGTAAAAAATTGACGTCAGGAATATGAGGAAGCTTTATTATATTTCCAGAAAAATGAAAGCAATCAAGAGAGAGAAGTGATTTGCTTTTATCCATTCTTATATCATGGTTTTGCTTTTAGCTCTTTCTTATTAATTAATGTTTCAATTTAATAATAATTAATAATCCGTATTCTTTTGTTTTATTTAATACACTCTGTGAAGAATTAAATTAATTAGTTTGGATAATGTTTTTCAAAACTCTTTATTCACCTGAAATTTCTTATGCGGAGACAGTGAGGTATGGGCATTGATAATTGCCCATAAACCCTAACCGCAACCATGATGATTCCTCCACTATATGCAAGGACAAAAATCCAAGAAAGTGAGGAATGAAATGAAATTTCCATAACCCTAAAGTCACAACTTATTTATTGGTTATGAATTAATTCTGCAAGAGAAGAAAAAAATCAGTAACCATATTTGAGCATGAAACCCTAATATGAATAATAATAGTGAAAAAAAAAATCACTAAAGAACCCTAAATGTTGCTCCTTTCACAGGTAGTTGGGTCTAGTTAGGTCAAGTTAGTTGAATTCTTAGTACAAAATTTGGTGATTTAGTCGGAATAAAATAAAATCCTGATTTTTGTCTTGTGCGGAAAAGTGAAAAGTGAAACCCTAACTCTAAATTGCGGATCTGACATGCAAACACTAATTAATTAATTAATTAAAGCATATAGAGAGAAGGAAGAGTGAAGAAGATGAGAAGAAGAAGAAGAAGTGCATTATTTACAGATTTGTACTGGAAAAAGAAAACCTTTTTGAACTTTGGTATCTGACATGTGTAGAGAGAGAAAGAGAGAAGAGAATGTTGCACAAGAGAAGCTAAAATTCCAGAACTGAAAGAATCTGTGTGTACCCTAATTATTTGTGAATAGATCTGATTCTTCTTACTTCATCATCATCATCTTTTATCATATAATCAACTACTTCAAGTGTGTGTTGCACCTTCTATATACATTATTTCATTATTTTCTTTTCAGTTATTAATTACACAGATTTGCAATTTATTTTCAAGAAAAAGAAAAACTACACAAAAAGAGAAATTTTTTTTTATTAGAAAACAATTTAATTTGAATGAACCTGTTGTTGGCGTACTCGTAGAGGCGGCCGCGGCTGGAGAAGACGACGAGGGCGACCTCGGCGTCACAGAGGACGGAGAGCTCATAAGCTTTCTTGAGCAAGCCGTTGCGGCGCTTACAGAACGTGACTTGGCGGTTGGTAGTGTTTTCAATCCTCTTGATCTCAATCTTGCCTCTCCCCATCTTCTTTTGATGATGTTGTGAGGATCCTTCTTCCGGTGCTTGATTTGGAAGTTCCATGGTCCCTTGATTCTGCTGAGACTATAAAAAAAAAA
Organism: Arachis hypogaea; assembly: GCF_003086295.3. Lineage (NCBI taxonomy): Eukaryota > Viridiplantae > Streptophyta > Magnoliopsida > Fabales > Fabaceae > Arachis > Arachis hypogaea. The sequence continues at coordinate 3,405,721 of NC_092042.1, read as the reverse complement.
TTAAGGTATTAGTTATTTATTTATTAATTAATCATTTCACTATTAGCAAAAAAACAAACAAACAAGGAAAAAAATACTATCCATTAGCATAGAATAGAAAATTATGATAAAATTAAACAAGTGATGAATAAAAGAAAGAATGAACACCTTTGGGAATGAAAACCCTATTTCAAGTTGTTTGGTGTAACACAAAACTCAGGTGAAAGTTTTGCAGATTATGGAAGTTGAGTTGGATTATAGCTAGAAAAATAGACCTTCCAACCATTAACCAATTACTTTCACTTGTGTTTTTGAGAGAGAAATTAAGAGAGAGAAGGGTGAATGAGGAAGCTAGCTAATAAGGTTGATATTGAAGTATGAAAGCGCAACAAAACACAGAAACTTCTCTGATTTAATTTGTTGTGTTCGCGTGTCAGACATATTTTGGATACAATATTTATTGACACTTGTTCCACATGTATTTTTTTGTGTCCAATTCTGTTTTAATAAAAAATAAATTTTTTTCGAATAAGTTTGGACATATCTAAATATATATTATCATGTGTCAGCGTATATGTAGCTTTATTCTTAACATCTATTTTTTACATGAGTTTAGAAATAGTATATATTATTAATTATTAAAACAAAAAATATTTTAAATATTTTATATAATTAAAAAATATTAAAAATAATTAAAAATTAATTTATATTTTAATATTAATAAAATACTTAAATATTACTATAATTTATCTAAAAAATATTTTATATTTTATATATATGTCATATCTTCATGTCTTATAACAATTTTAAATTCGCGTATTTATATATTTTGTATTGTATGTTCTGTATCTATCTCAGTATTCATGCATTATAGACTAATAATAATAGCCGTCCATTTCTTTATGTATGTATGTATGTGAAATAGTTGATTGAGACAATAATAATGAAAGGGTAGTTCTTTTTCTTCTTTTTGAAAGTGACTTTGGTGTTTTGATTAGTAGTGTCTAGTAGTGTGGGGTTTTGGTGTAAGAATTGAAGGACTTATATATATATATATATATATATATATATATATATATATATATATATATATATAAATGAATATAAGAAAGAAGAACTTGGAAAAGGATTAAAATTTGTAAAAGTAGTCTTAGAAGGAGAAATTGAGGGGGACATAATATAAGTGGAAAGAGTCTTTTGGATTCTTTTATTTTTGGAGTTTTATTATACAAATTACAAATCTTAACTTTGTTTTTCTCTACAATGCTTAGTTGATAATTTGATATAGCTAGGTTTTTTTCTTCCTCCTTCCACCACCTCATCCACTCTTTCTCAAGCAGCTCATAGTTATTTAAAAAAAAAATACTATCTAAATTTTCATTTAAAAATAAAAATAAAAGATTAATTTTTAAATAATCAGTATTAACAACTTTAGCTTTATAATTTAGAGAATAGGATTAAAAATTTATAATTTAGAATATAAAATTTAAGACATATAAAATAATGTTTAAAAATGAACTAATATTAGTCAAAAAATATTGATTATATAATATTATAATCTTTATTTAATTTTTCTATGAAATTTTACTAGGTTTAGAGAATAAAATATTTTATATAAAAATGTTCAAAGATCAGAAAATTTTATTATTTTTTGTCAATATTTTTAATCATCAATTTAATATTTTTTGTTTTGTATAATATATTTTTAATCTATATTTTTAAATATTATTAATTAATTCTAGATAAAAAAATAATAAATTTTATTGATCTTCTAATATTTATAGCCTTATATAGCAGTAGTTGTAGTTGCAGTTGCTATTGCAGTAACTTTGAAAGTTGTGTTATCAAATGTAAACTCTTGTCTTTAGTTATAGTTTGAACTTGAGTTTATTACAGTTCATTGCAGTTTCGATGTATAACTCCATTATGGTCAAATTACATGAATTAGTATTATTAAGAGCGAAAATTGATTGTTGTAACTTCTATTTGTTTTGGGAATATTAATCTTTTGAGCTCAAGTAAAAAAATATTTTTTTTAGTTAATATTAATTAATTGTTTAAATTTATTTATTTTAAAATTCAAATTTTTAAATCATAATTCTAAACATCAAGACTTAACAAATAAGATCAAAAAATAATTTTACAATAAAAAATTAGTTAATATTAACTAATTAAAATTTAGTTTTCTAATTGTTTCTAATTTTACCGTGTGTCTTCAAAAGATAAAGGAAGAAAGAAATAAAAATAATAATTAAAGAAAAAAGGGAAAAGAATGAGAGAGACACTCGGACACAAAAGAAGTGGCAGGTGAGTATGGATCTATAGGTACACTTATTTTTTAACCTCAACTTTAAGGAAATGTGGAGATGTATGTTACTATTATATATATTTACATAGAGTTAAAACAAATTTATTAGGAACCAATTTTTTTTTTCAATTAGTAGTATTCAATTAATTTTTTCTTTCTTTCTTTTCTCTTTCTTTAATTTCTATTCCTTCTATTAGCTAAGAATAAAATATTTTTGAGCTTTTTATTGATTATTTCTGATAAAAAGGTTGGTTATCTAATTAGATACACAAGTATTAGAATATAAACATGCCTGTTATTAACCCAAAGAGAAAAGTTGAAGCGCTAGTAGAATATTGTTGTTTTTTCTAACATTTTTAGTTATTAATCTATTTTTTTATTTTAGTAATTTAATAATATATTTTTAATTTATATTTTTAATTTATATTTTTAATTTATATTTTTAAATATTAATAATTAATTAGTCAACATAATATATTATGCTGGTATTCTATTATTCCTCTTAACCTAAATTTAAGTAACTTAAAATTAGACCTAATTTTGTTCTTATTTTAAGCATGTTGTTGTGTTAATAGAGTTTTGCGAATAAGAAAATCTAACTACTTAGTTATTATTGGAGTAAAAAAAAAAGTATATTTTTTGCTTTTTACGATATTTTTCCGTCTGACATAATAATGATTAATTCATTGTCGATTTGAATTTTATCTAATAATTTATCGTTTGCTAGTGAAATATTGCATAAAAAAATAAAATTCGAACTTTTAATATTTGATTAATCAGACGAGTGAGTTAACTATTCGACTAACCTAACTTAGTTAAAAAGAAAATATACTTATTTCAACCAAAATGATCATATATATTAATTTTAATTTATTATAATAAAATTTAGTTATGATGGTACTAGCTAGATGTTATACTTGATTAATATTTGTCAAGTATGGGCTTCAATTCCCATGTGATGTCTTGATCATAAAATTCAACTTTCTCAATGGTTAGAGTTAAATTGTCTTTTGCAGTAATGGGAAAGTGATGAGTCAGATATTTCCAGTTGCAACATTACTATTTGTTTCCTTTTCCGTACTTAATTGATTTCCATTACTTTGGTTAATCTTTAAATTAATTAATTTAATTACCATTATAAAGCAGTGTTTGACATAAAATAAAGGGTGTTGAAATCTTGGGACCACAATAATGAATGGTGGTGTGACCCCATAACTCGATCCCTATGGATCCGAATATCGATATTTGCATAAAAATAGAAGGTTGATGCAATAATCAGCATAAGCAAATAATATAAGTTGCGGGAAAAATGGTTTATTGCTCTGACAAATTAAATCAACTAGTGTGACTTGCAAACTTTTTCAACACAAAATTTATTAGGATGCTCTTAAATTCAATAATGGAATGACTCAAAGGCATCAACAAGTTTAATTAGTGTTTAAGGCTAATTAAGTGTTAAATTTAACTCTTAAATTATTACTTTATGGTATATAGTAGTTGAACTTTTCTCTTTATTTTTTGGAAAAGAATCTGCTTTTTGATTCACTAAAATAAAAGTAATAATAATAAATACATGAATAATTAATATAATAAATATTTCCCACTATAATTAGTAGATTTTAAATTTGAATTCTAAAAATGACTAAACATTGTTTTATGAATATATATTGTAAAAAAATTGTAGGGAAAAAAATTGTGCGCATTATTATCATTATATATATACAGTATGTGGCTAATTGTTTTTTATATTAATTAAATATATGTGTAATACATTGTTATTGAAAGATTATGTGTTTTTTTATATGGTGTTTTATTCAAATCGGACGGTCCGATTTGTTTAAATAAAAAAATAAACTAAAAATTAGAGGGTCCAATTTGTTTGAAGAAAAAAATAAACTATAAATCGGAAGATCTGATTTATATTTTTTATTTTTTTATTTTTTAAAATAAAAAACAAACAATCCGATTTTAACATTAAAATTTTTTTTATTTTTAAAATCACAAATCGGATCGTCTGATTTGTGATTATTTATTTAAAAAAGAAAATAATACAAACAAATCGGTGCTTCCGATTTATATATCCCATACTAGTATGAAACACACTTCTTCTCACAGCTTCTTGTTATACACCTCTCTCTTACATAAAAAATAATAAGCGACAGTATGCATATTTACATTTAAATTAAAGGGATAATTATAGGTCCAAACGGACAAAGAATATTGTCAAGTTGTCTTTGCTTATATAACGAAATTTAATTATCTATGTTACTAAAGCAAGAGTTGATGAATGATATATCGTACTACTGACTCAGTTCTATAATTTTTTTTTTTTTAAAGATGAAACTCTTATACGTCTTGTCAATGTTTGTCTCTAAACGGCCCTATATTTAGGAAATTGCATGATTCACTGATGAAGAAATTTAGTACAATCATGGTAAAAGAATTTTTGTGTTTCAGATAATGCATTATTATGTCACCAAATAGAGAACATTAATTGAGAGTCAAATGTGGGAAGAAAAAGAAAAGAAAATTAAAATAAAAGAGTGTAGTTTTTTTAATTTCATTTCATGACTTCAAATACCCTAAGCATAATGTTGGGCATATGATGGATAAAGGGTCATGCATGGTTCACTTCCATATATATGATAAGACTTCTACAAGTTAAGTATCTCAAGGAAAAAGAAGGCAACAAATCTAAAATGCTTGTTCTAAAGAAGTTTAATATATATATTTTTCTGATGACCCATGATATGATAGTTGTAAGTTCTACATCAAATGATTCATTGGATTCTTCTATGATAAAAATTAGCTTAAAGATGTGGACCAGCATGATGGATATATATATTAATTATTGCGAGAATAATATATAATTGATTAAACAAGGACAACAATTCGTTAGGATTTAAATATTTAGGATATTAAAATTTCAATCCAGCAACATATATACTCCTTATAATAAATACTGTTTTAATATTTTTTAATAATTATACACATATTTTTTATTTTATTAATTAAAAATTAACTTAAATACACAATTAATTTTTATATGGGTGTCAATAATATTTGGCGTATAAATAATATTCTCTTAAATTTTTTATGCAAATTTTTTTTAACCTTTTTAAGTTATCTTTGAATTAGCTTGTTAGTTTAACTCTGCTTATGTTATATTTGCAGTACATATCCAATTCCAAATATGGATAAAGGAGAAAGGTTATGTTAGGTTTTCGACAGCTAATATAAAAATTTAGTCGAATTTTTATGACATAGATCAAAGATGTTATTGCACTAAACCTAGGTTGTTGCCCGAAAGCAATGCACTGTATAACTCGCGTACGTACAATGTCAAATGAGTAAGAGTCACTGCATCATCAGTGCTCGAGTGTAGTGTTAAATGAGAAATATTTATTGCGTTTTTGTGAACGGACGAGGATAAATAAGTTAGTTCACAAAGAAAAAGGTAAAGATAAAAGTCGGAGCAACAGAAGATTGAGATTTGGGACATCGAATATAGACACTCTAACAGAAAAATTCATGGAGTTAGTGGATACCATGACACGGAGGAAGATTAATATCATGTGCCTATAAGAAACAAAATAGGTCGACACAAAATCTAGGGAGTTGGATATCTTTGATTTCAAACTTTGATATACAGGAAATGTGAAGAATATGAATGGGGTAAGTATTATCGTGGATAAGCAGTGGAAGAAGAACGTAGTGGATATCAAGAAGGTGAGTGATCGGATCATCTCTATCAAACTTGTGGTGGAAGGATGTATTTTTTCACGTGATTAGCGCCTATGCACCACAAGTGGGTTCGGACGAGCAATACAAGATAAGATTTTGGGAGGATCTAGAGAGTTTGGTCCAAGACATACCTTCGAAAAATAAGATTTTCTTATGAGGAGATTTAAATGGCCATGTTGGAAGAGAAGCAATTGGGTATGGAAGTATTCACGGAAGCCATGGTTTCGGGGTGGTTAATACCGAGGGTAAAACTATTTTGAACTTTTTCTCAATCTTTGATATTTTCATTGCAAATACATGTTTTAAAAAGAGAGACGAACATCTTATAACCAAGAGGAGTGATATGACAAGCTCTCAAATCGACTTCTTCTTGTTAAGGAGAGTCGACTGAAAATTTTGCATTAAGTGTAAAACTATTTCGGGAGAGATTTTAACAACACAACATAGGATGTTCGTCATAGATTTTCGTGTTGAGTAAAAGTTGAGAAAAATACATCATACGAAAAATCCAAGAATGAGGTGGTGGCGGATAAAAGGTTTGGAACAAAGAAGCTTTCTATGACGGGTAGGAGAAGGGGCAAAGAGGGAAGGGGATGGAAGCGAGGAGGAGATGTGAACAGAGATGACAGAAAGTTATTAGAAGAACAGCAAAAGAAAGTTTTTGTGAATCTAGAGGGATAGGACCAAGAGACAAGGAGTTCTGGTGGTGGAATGCGAGTGTACAATAAAAGATAAAGGCAAAAAGAGAGTGCTTTAAAGAGTGGTCTTTGTTCCACAATACAGATAATTATGAAAAATATAAGGCGGTTCAGAAAGAGACAAAAATGGTTGTAATAAGAAAAGCAAGAATAAGAGCATATGAGGGTCTCTACCAGTCTTTAGGCATGAAGGAAGGAGAAAAAGGTATATATAGAATCGCAAAGAGCCGTGAAAAGAGAACAAGAGACTTGAAACATGTTAAGTGCATAAAGAATAAAGATGGAGAGATTTTGGCTCAAGATGAGAAGATTAATAAAAGGTAGAAGAAGAGCTACTTCTACGAGTTATTTAATGAATGACAGAAGACTCTTTCGAGTCTTGATCGATTATGCACGAGGGAAGAAGATCAAAACTTTGACTACTATCGAAGGATTATTTGAGACCTCGAGGTAAAAGATGTAAGACTCGGAATTTTTTAAAAAATCTTATTATGAGCTAATTTCAATTTTCTTATTCATTAAAGACTTTATTTTCAGAAATTATTTTATTAAAAGTAAATAAGTCAAATTTTGATAATTAAATTAGAAATTCTACTTAATTTTATAATTATTGAATAATTTTCTATATTTAAATTATAAATTTTAATAGTTTTAAAAGAATAAGAATTTTATATGATTTAGTTTAAATAATTGAAATTTTAGGATTTAATACTTTAATTTTATAAAAAAAATAAATTATATTATCTCTAATTTTAAATAAGAATATTTGATTAAAAGCTAATTAGCAAATTGGTAATTAAATAATATTTTTAAAATAATTTTAAGGGATCAAATTAGATTTTAAATTAATACTTTATGTCCCAATTTTATTAAAATTATCAAAACCCTAATTTTATTCTAACTCTAGCGGCTATTTCCCCTTTCCCTTCTTCCTCAACACACACACAAAAAACAAACCCAACATTTAGCATACTTCAAAAGAGAAAAACCAGAGAAAGAAAGGAAAAAGAGAAAAGGGAAGAGTGAGAGAGAACGGGAAGAAGGGTGACTATAGGAGGAAGGCTTGTCCACAGCACCACTATCGAACTCGTCATCGTGCCACCACCGTTTAGCCCGTTTGTCGTTGTCGTCAACACTGTTGCTCGGAGAAGAGAACAATGCGACGCGAGGGGAGATAGAGAAAGTTCATGTCGTTGCTGTCGAAGAACACATTGCTACCGAACCCAAAACCATGACTAGGAGAGGAAGTCGCTGCTTTGCCGTCAAACTCAATCGTCACCGCTGGGAGAGCAGAACCGCACGAGAGAGAGAGAGAGAGAGAGAGAGAGAGAGAGAGAGAGACGCGGGTAAGAAAGGGAGGGTCGCGTCCAGCCGTCGTCATCGCCATTCGCGCCTCCAGCTGTGTCACCATCGTTCGTGCTCACCGATGGAGAAGTTGTCGTCGAAGAAGCAGAAGGCGATGGAAAGAAGGAAGCTGCTCTGTTCTTTGGTCCTCCTCTGAGTTCCGTAAGTCGCTCTTATCTCGAAACTCTTATTGTTATTATTTTGTTATAAGTTATTTGGTTTTATGCAACATTAATATATCAGGGTTGAGCCTCAGTTCTTACATGCTATGTTTGATAAGCTGTTGTTGCTGCGTGGATGGTCGGATTTGACGCCGCCGCTGCGAAATCAGAATTTTACGGGTTTTGTCGCGTAGTTAAGTTGCGATTGAGGTAGGAGTTTTCTTTAAATTTATTTTATATTATAGAATTGTTATAAATAGATATTGATATGAAAAACATATTTTTGTGATTATGTGAGTCTTATGGATGGGGTTGTTTATTGGATTGAATTATGCATTGCTTGAGTAGTGTGTGGTGGCTGATAAAAATGAATTTGAAAAGTTGATTTGATTGATTATCATAAAAAGTAGTTTTTTGGTTTTGGAGTTAATTTGATATTAAAAAAGAATCGGCATTGGAATTTATTTTGTTGATTTATCAGAAATGATATTTGAGAATTGAAAATGGTTTGAAATAATAGAATTGGTCTGATTTTGAAAATGATTTTAAAAGGGTTTGAGGAATGGTTTGGTTGGGATCCTTGAAGGGTGGCAATGTCCAAGTTTTAGAGGGGATGCTATCGAAATTTTTATAAAAATTGGAGGTTTCGTTTGAAAAGGATTACGTTTTGAGTTTGATTTATTTGGAAAAGAATGAATTATGTTTTGAGTTTGAATTATTGATGAATAGAATAGGAGATGTGATGATGATGAGTATGATAATGAGGAATGATAATGATTGAATTTGAATGATGATGAGGTTTGATTTTAAAATATTGTTTTTTAATGAATTAAATGATATTGAGAATGATTTGAAAATAAAATTGAATTTGATTGTGATATGTTATCGGGTAAGATGCAGTGGTGTTATCCACTTATTTTGAATAAGAGTTTGAGACTCTGAATAAGATGCAAGAGTTGAGTTCTGTTGCTGCTTGTTTCGGGTTGAGAACTGTAACACCACCTGGATGAAAGGCAGGGTGAAGTTGTTCTTTGCTCCGGATATGCGGATAAGATGCAAGGGTTGTGGGTTGGTCCCACTTAGTTATATATATATATATATATATATATATATATATATATATATATAAAAGCTACTTATGTAATAAGTTATGTATATATGTATATGCTTATTTGTTTTCAATTAAAAAGTATTCCTGTTTTTTTAAAGAAAACCGCAATACGGTTCGAGTTAAAACCTCATATTTTACTATTAAGTATATGAAGTCATCGTAATACCTATTGCTATTAGAGTGGCACAGTCGGAAGTGTGACATTCTGATAGTGAGGGTGTTATAAAAGAGACTCTAAAGCGGATGAAAAATGATAGGGTAGTAAGACCCGATAATATTCAGATTGAAGTTTAGAAGAGCCTTGGAGAGAAAGGCATCAGTTAGTTAACCAAACTTTTTAATGAGATTTTAAGATCAGAGAAGATGTCAGATAAGTGAAACTTTGGTACCTATAAGAAAAAGGGGGATATATAGAATTGTGGAAATTATAGAGAGATCAATCTCATGAGCCATACCATGAAGTTATGGAAAAAGGGTGATAGAACGGAGGTTGAGATAAGAGACACAAGTAACAGAGAACCAATTTAGTTTTAAGCCAGACAAATCCACTACTGAAGCTTACCTGTTAAGAAGGATGATGGAGAGGTATCGTAGTAATAAAAGGGATCTACATATGGTGTTTATTGATTTGGAAAAAGCGTACGAGTGCCAAGGGAGGGCTTATGGAAAGTTTTGGAAAGAAAGAGAGTAAGGAACGTATATATTCGTGCAATTAAAGACATATATGATGGGGTTACAATTAGTGTGAAGATTTAAGGTGGTGTGACAGAAAAATTTTCTATTGGTATAGGATTACACCAGAGATCATCCTTAAGTCCATATCTATTCACATTAGTCTTGGAAGTACTCACAGAGCATATCCAAGAGCCTGTATCACGGTGCATACTTTTTGCTGATGATATTGTCCTTATGGGAGAGTCAATGAAAGACCTAAATAAGAAGTTGAATTTATGAAGAGAAGCTCTAGAAGTGTATGGTCTGCGCATAAGTCGTAGCAAGAAGGAATATATGAAATGTAAGTTCGACTGTCGAAGAGAAAACCATAATACAGAGGTGAAGATTGGAGAAGACATCCTAAGAAAAGTTAAAAATTTTAAGTATCTTAAGTGCAATATACAGAATAATGAAAAGATTGAACAGGATGTAACCATATTATCCAAGTAGGTTGGTCAAAATGGCGGAGTGCATCTGATTTTTATATGTGACAAAAAGTGTCTTTAAAACTTAAAAATAAATTCTATCGTACTACTATCAGATCGGCTATGTTTTATGGTACAAAGTGTAGGCCGGCCAAAGAGGAGCATAGACATAAATTAAGTGTCACAGAGATAAAAATGTTGAGATAGATAAGTGGTCATATTCGATTGGATATAATAAGGAACGAAGATATAAGAGAGAGAGAGATAGAGAGAGAGAGAGAGAAAGAGAGAGAGAGAGAGAGAGTTGGATTAGCATCTATTGTGAAAAAGATGGTAGAATCGTATTTTAAGTAGTTTAGACATGTGAGAAAAAGATCGACAGAGCACCCAATCAAGAGGATAGATGAGATGGAAGATGGACAAAGAATAAAAGCTAAGATAAAAAAAGACCTAAAAAGATCATCCATAAAATGATCAAACGAGATCTACATAAAAACAATCTTTATATAAATATAATACATAATATAACTCAATATAATATCGTTTGTTCCATATAGCCATTCCTTTCAATTTTTTTTGACATAGCATAGGCGCGGCTTCTTTTAAGATTTTGAATAGAGTTTAACTTTGATGTTTATTAATAGTGATGTCTTTATATTATAGTATTATATAGATTATCTAATCTAAACTATTTTTTGTTTAATTAATTAGTGATTCAAATAAATATTAATTATTTTTATTAATATAATAATATATAAATAAATATTTACACCAATATAACAATCATACATAAAAATTAAATCCTTTTAAATATTAATTTATTCTCATCTAATGAATAATACTGCTAGATTAGTTATATTATCATTGTACCCAATTTTTGTTGATAGACAATGATATACTTTTAGGTTCAATAATGTAAAAACCCAAGGTTAGTTAGCCAGGACCACAAATTCAATAAGATAATTACTTTTCCTTTATAGAGGATCTTTCCTATTTAATATATTGAATAAATGACCATTTATATTTATAAAAGATAAAAATATTTATATATGTATTTATATTAGATTAAAATTAAACTTGTATTTACGTAACATATTTTATATGTGACAAAAATACTTTACGTGACATTCTAATCTTCTAAAGATAATGTATTTTTGTCACACAAAAAACATCTTGCGTGGATACAAATTTAATTTTGATTTAGTGAATGTGAATACATATATTAATGTTTTTATCTTTCATAAGTACAAATGGTTATTTATTCTTAATGTATCAATATATATTTTACAATTTTAAAATTTTGGTATGATTTTTGTTCTAATCATACTACATGAACATTAATAATTAATCACCAATCAATTATTATTATAAATAAGTTTAATTATTTTACTATGATAATATATATATATATATATATATATATATATATATAATAATTAATTTAATACAGGTAACTAATTAGTATACATGTATTATTTTTTTCTAACACTTAAATTGAACAAATTCATATATGATTAAGTTACATGAATTGTCAATTTTGATTTCCAAATATTCTTAAGAAATGCATTTCATACTCGAAGGTACATGGATGTTTCTCTCCTCCGATCCTACCATTTTTGTTGAACCATAAATGCAGAATTTGGCAATGTTATCTGTTCTGAAACAAAGTTTAATGCTATCATTAAGGCTATATACTACTTCAAACCCTATGTGGCCTACCATCAAAAATGGAAATTTAAGTCCTTCAAGTTTCTTTCTTTTAGGACCACATTCTTCAAATATGGAAAATGGTTTAACTTGACAATAACCCATTGCTAAGTGCAATTATTCCTTCATACCTACCTGTAATCATGGTGTTCATAATTTGGGTGTATACAATCATAATTTTCTCCTAAGACAATTTTATTTTTCCTTGATCGCAGGTACATCATCAATTATTATATGCAACATAACAGTACATAAACTAGGTAAAAAATTATAGGTTTCACTCTCAGAAAAAAAAAAAAAACCCAGTAATTAGTTATGGGTCTAATTTAAAGGTGCATGGTAACTATTATGATCAGAACTAATTAAAACTTTCACTTTGGTGCTACCAATCATTTTGGTACAATTACAACTTAAATTACTTTATTTAAATTTATAACCACTAATTTTTATTTATATATAAGTTATGTTTAATTATATTAAAAGAATCCAATAGTCATAAATATCTAAAAAAGACATATACTAATTATATATACTCTAAAATATGTAAGCATTGTTATAGATTTAATTAAACGAATTTAGTTTTAATGTATTGATAAATTTGAAAAGATACAAGAATATACAATTAATTGTTTGTTACATTAAGAATACATAAAATTAAATTCTTATAATAGAGATAACAATAAGATAAATCAGGATGAGTATTTTAATATTTACACTCACTTTAAATATTAATGATTTATTCTATTATCTGTCTTATTATTCACGTATATTTTATTTTTGGTAATGTTTGAAAAACAAATAAAAATTAAAATTTATTCTATTGACTTATTTAATATTTATTAATAAAATAAGTTTTCATTATTTTTAGCTAATTTTTTTTAACAAATATTTGCCCCAAACATTTATCATAGGTAGTAGAGAAACTTACCCCATTTGTTATCCCTATTCACCGATTTGATTCCATGTTCAAAATTTTCACCCAATAATGGAATCATTCCTTCAATGCATGGCTTTAATTAATTATTAATTAGTGAACACGTTAGATTAGTTAATCAGAGGATAAAGTAGTGATTAACAAGTGTAGGGCCCTTTCCTATGCTAAAGACATGAATGCCAACTTTCATTCTCAGTCTTTCACGAGCTGAGTTAACTCATTGCATATGTAGTTTTACTTTTAAACAAAAATAAAATACAAGGTCGGTTGATTTTAATAAAAAATTATTGCTCAACGTAAAATATTTCACGTTACTTATAGAATTTGAAATAAAAGAGCTACATTAAAAATATAATTTTATTATAAAATACATTAAAAATGACATATAAATTAAGTTATTAAACAATAATAAAACTATTTAAATTCATTTTATTTTTCTCATTGATGATTCCATATTTCGTATTTTTATTTTCAGGGTTACACTCATTGTGACATTTTTTTTTCCTTCATTAAGGAACTGTTATATTATTTTTTTTATTCTTCTTTTTATTTTAGCAACATATAGCAATTAAATCACATGACAATATTTGAAGATCAGATTGAATATGCTTCCATTATCAAACAAGCTACCATATTTATAATTATTAATGAGCCTCTATCTTTATAATTGTCTCTAAAGGATTTAGCATATATATGAACATGTCTTGTCTTGTGATATGGTTTGGGGAGGAATTTAATGCTAACTTAATTAATTAAAAATGAAAATCAAGGAAGCTATGCTATATTAGAGGCCTTGATTTAGGTCTTTTGAACATGAAATTATGTTAAAATTCAAAGCAGTAGTCATAATATTACTTTTTATAAAAAAAATTATCTAAACTGATAAGAAAAATATATGAATGGTTATATAACATATTTTTTTAGACAATAAATTTTTTTTTTGGGTTTGCATAAATTATTTGCAATAAAAATTGAATTTTAAATTTTTAGATCATAAAATTCTGATATTACTTATCAGATAAAAAGATGCACAAAAATAATTATATTTTTAATAAAATAAAATTATCGTCTAATTAAGTAATCTTATATTAAACTCAAGTATATAAGAGTGCTACATTAAGAGGAAATCTATATAGTTTTTAATAAATAGAAAAAGAAATTAAAGAAACTAAAAGAATATTGCATGTGGTGAAGAAGGTTTCACACATCACATAGTTGTTGAAGAAGGTGAAGATGATAGTGATGGTAATTGAAATTATCATGAGGAAGGAAATAAAGAAAGTTTTATATGGTTATTAGTGGGGAAAATTGCAGCATACAAAACAAGCGAGTAGGCCCTAATAATTAATGAATAATGACTAGTCAAAAAGATGACGTCATGATGATTTCTTAGGTATGTTTGAATGAATTTAATTTCTCAACATACAAAAACTATATTAAAAGGGATGAGAGAATTAAATTCATTCACTAAACTTCACTTAATAGTAGGTAGTTGAAATCCTATTGTAGGAAAGATAAAATCCCGAGTCTAAGAGATTGAAGAGCATGCATTTATGAATGTGGGATTAAAAAGGCATGCTCATGGCTAGAGATGCCAACGGGGTAGAGCGGGTTTCTCTATTTCCGCTTCTAAATTTGCCTTTTGACCTTATTTCTGTTTTTCGTTATAAGAGATTGTTCTCCATCTCTATTCTTTATAGGATCTTATTTTTTGGATGTACTTCATTCTCCGTTTATCTGATAATTCTAACTAATTATTAATTTTCATATGAATAAAACTGTAAGTATTTATCCTATACAAAAACAGCATAATTTTATATAAAAAATCTAAACGACAAAATAGTAACTTCTTTCGAAATGAAGTAGTGGGAGAATGTAACGGCGAGCCAGAGGACAGAACAGTGGATGAAGTGAGACGCAGCAACAGAGGAGAGAATATAAACGACGGCAGAATTACGAAAAAAACACCGCAAATAGAGAGTACGACGCGGTAAGGGTGATGGCACAGTGAGGTGTGACGATGCGGTGAGAAGGAAAAGTGGCGATGGGGTGACTGCAAAGAGGTTGGATGGAATATGGAGTATAAAGTATGGACAATGTAAGAGATTTTTAAATTGAAGAAGGTTTGTTTCTGCAAAACTCCTAATCCCCACTCGAATTCCTGCGCTTGTTTTGAAAAAATTTTGTCTTCCATCCTCATTTTTACAAAAAAAATTTCCACAGTTAAATCTCTATTCAAAGCAATTCCTACAAAAATCTTCACGTCTCCAGGAATTTTGCCATCCCTAGTCATGACTTCACACTAATAATAGAGTATGAAAATTTTTTGTTCAAGTTACTAGGACAAATGGCATTTAATTTATAAGTAATGGTTTTTTTGGGGGTATAGTCTCCTTTGCTAGATGCTTATTAAAAATTTATATTTAAAAAAAAATTGAAGTTTTATCATTGTAATAGACTAATAGTTATAACTTTTGATCACTATTTTGAGGATTAATTACAACAATTTAATTAAAAATAAATGGAAGAGGATAAAATTTAGTCTAAAGTAGTTCAATTTTTATATTTTTTATTTATTGATTTTTGCAGAAATAATTATAAATAGATAATTTTATCTATAATAAACATATAATTATTATAGATGTTATATATATACGGAATTATAAATGTAACTTGTGATATTTAAAATGATATTATTATTATTATTATTATTATTATTATTATTATTATTATTATTATTATTATTATTATTATTATTAAGTTATTGGGCGTTCTTTTAATGGTTTCGGTACCCGCGGGATTATTAACAGTACCCTTTTTGGAGAATGTTAATAAATTCCAATTTCCAATTCTTGATCATTGAGATTCGTGGTCAATACAGATTAATTAATATTTAGTTTAAGTATAAAGGATATATATTACCTCCCCTATTGTATTCTCAAATAAGAAGGGGTGGTGTGTAAACTCTCCCACCTTGTTTCGTGTTAATATAATAGTTTTAGTGCAGAATCGAATCCCCCTTTGACTCTGTACCAGCGATTTAAATAAAAGATTGAGAAAAATCGGTCATTCACAACCACTGATGAAGGATTCCTCGAAAGTAGTGTTCGATCGATTACGTATTAATCAATATTCGATTGATTGGTCTGAGGTTGAGGTTATCGACAAAAAAGATTTGTCTAAGTTACTTTGTTTCTTTTTGTCCAAGTTACTTCCTTATCTTCGTTACCCTTTCTTAATAATGAAAAAAAGATGAATTTTTATGAAAGCCTTTCATTTGCTTCTCTTCGATGGAAGTCTTATTTTCCCAGAATGTATCCTAATTTTTGGCCTAATTAATTATTATTATTATTATTATTATTATTATTTTATTATTATTATTATTATTATTATTAATTATTATTATTATTATTATTATTATTATTATTATTATTATTATTATTATTATTATTATTATTATTATTATTATTATTATTATTATTATTATTATTATTATTATTATTATTATTATTATTATTATTATTATTATTATTATTATTATTATTATTATTATTATTATTATTATTATTATTATTATTATTATTATTATTATTATTATTATTATTATTATTATTATTATTATTATTATTATTATTATTATTATTATTATTATTATTATTATTATTATTATTATTATTATTATTATTATTATTATTATTATTATTATTATTATTATTATTATTATTATTATTATTATTATTATTATTATTATTATTATTATTATTATTATTATTATTATTATTATTATTATTATTATTATTATTATTATTATTATTATTATTATTATTATTATTATTATTATTATTATTATTATTATTATTATTATTATTATTATTATTATTATTATTATTATTATTATTATAGGCCAGTTGCTGAATTCCATGGTTCATAATATATGTGGTAATAATAATGGCTTTATTTATTTATTTTAAAAAATTTGCTAAAGATGTTGATATAGTAGGAAATAATGGATGTGGATGGAAAGCAACATTTAATTGTTTCCAGCAGGGTTTAGAATTATTCCAATTTGGATAAATGTGGCAACAAATTAAAAAGGCAAGTTATTGAGCTGTAATTAATTGTTTGGCAGCTAAAGAGAATATACAATAGAGGAGTTTTAAATGGACATGCTAGCTCTATGGATCAACACCTTTAATAATTATTAGAAATTGTTGTCAGTTTCTAGCAAAATCCCAAAACCTGATGACTATGACAGAACATTGACATGATGAACACAAACACCTTTGAAATTAACCTTAATTATAAACTAAGTGATGGTTTTACCACCATGTGTGAATTAATTACTTTGAATGTAAATGGGTAAAGAAAGTAAAAAAGCTTAATTACTAGCTACCATAGGTTGATTATTATAAAAAATATTTAATAACAAAAAAAAATTAATAAAAACAGTCAAATTTATTTTATTTAATGTTTTAAATAAGATAAATTTTAACTATTTTTTTTGCCTCCTTAATATTATCGGATTATTATTTGTTGCTATTAATTAGAACAGGAACAATAACTACACCCTAAAAAGTAGAGAAGGTTTCATGATGCAAGCCAAAGCTATCAAGTATCAACTCATACTTGCTAGAAAAAGAATTTAAGATTATTCCTTATGTAATTTTAACTTGATTTTATCATCTTAAGATATATTCAAATGATGAGAAATAAAGTTTGTATTATTATTTGTGTATATTTTTTATTTTTTGTTTGTATCTTTTTTCACTTATCATCAATTATTTTTTATTTACATATATATTTTTATAAATTTTTTACAAACTTTTTACCTTGTTTCACTTATTATCAATCACTTTTAATATTAAGAATAAAATATGTACATTAGTAGTATAAAAAAAAAACAATGCATATAACATTTCTTTATTCAAACGGGACCTTAAGTAGTATTTATATCTATCAAACTTTCCCATGATATAACATGATCGTGTTAAGAACAAATAATAAGAGGTTTGAGTTTGACACAGGTGTTAAATATTTGAAACCTATTTTATAGGAGTCTTTTATATAAACAATTTATGAGTACTTAAGTACGGACATTCATTTTCAGTTTTGAGAAGCTTTCGTTTATTAATCATAAGTGCCAAACCTACTTTCATTTCTAGCCTAGAAAATTCTCTTCTTTTTTTTTCCCCCTTAGAAGCATCTTATATTGTAATTTAATCTGAAAAGAATAGTTGAACTTGAATGCAAGGGGCTCATCCTCTTTTGAAGTGTCGAGAATGCAATCGATAATTATCTTTGAGATGGAAAAACTTTAAAATCATGGACTAACGTAACAAGGTATCTATAAACCAATGAAAAATTGAAAAAAAAAAAAAAAGCGATGATAAATACCCCGATCATGGGGGTAAAAAAAATTGTAGGCTTAAATCTTAATATCTTATCTCCAAGAAAGGCTAAGCATACCAAATATGTAATAACCAAAAGAAAAATTAAAACCCCACTTGCTAAGTTTGCATATGGCTTTGGATCAAATTGAAAAATTGAAATATGGAGTCAGAATATCTACTTACAATGGTTTATAAGAAGTGACATGCAGAATTAGCATCAATCCTTAATTTTCTAATTCATTCCTTATCCAATCTTGTGAACAAACCAATGCTTGGATAGTAGCAGGATTAAGCGAACTCCAATCGCGATCAAGAACCCTTCCATCGGTGTTGAAGGCCAACTCCGGCGGAACTTTTGACATCGGAATTCCTAGCATGTTTCTTGCCATCATGGATAATACAGGATACCTGGGAGTGTGAACTTTCCACCAATTCAATATGCTGAAATCAACATTGCGTGGAAAGAGAGGCTCTTCTAGGTACTTGTCTAGATCGGATTTCATGCCTTCGCCCTGGGAAGTTTCATTGAGAAATTTATCAAATCCCATGAGTCTATCCCTAGAGTCCTTTGCAGAAGTCGGTAAGGAAAGTCGAACACTGCCAACTTGCCACGGCAGACCCTCATCATGAAAAGCTAGTGGCGAGCATATTGAATGTTCATTGTATAGAGCCTTCACGCTGTCAAGAACCTCGTTGATGCGAGCTGAAGAAGTGCTACCATAGATTTGTGGATAGTAATATTCTACCAATTTCATCTTGAATCTCGGATCTAACATGGCTGCAACTGCCAAACCTAAGCTACATTTCTCCCAATATTCATCAAACTTGCTCCGCATTCTTAATGCCAAAGAACTAATATATTCATCAGAATTGTTGCACCATTCAATCAGATGCAACTTGACATCACATAGTTCAGGAAAATATATGTTTGCAGTTGGATACTTGCTCCTGGTGAAAACATTTGTAACCTCCACAAAAAGTTTCAAGTAGTTAGTAATGGCAGAGACTCTGTCCCACTCTACATCAGATAAGCTGACTGTGCAGCCATCATCATTTTCCTGCAAAAGAATAAAAACATCCTTGAATTCTAAGACAGCTTCAAGCATTGAATGTGTGGTATTCCATTGGAATGGATTATCTACAGTTAGGCATTTTTGACTCCTAATCCCGACTTCTTTGGCCATCCCGTCGAACTTTGCTTGTACTGTCTGTGAACTTCTAACATAACGAATACTTTCTCTGACCTTGCTGATTAATTCACTAATAGCTACCAGAGCATGCTGAACCATGACATGTAGAACACTCGCAGCACAGCGTATATCAAATAATTGACCATTACAATAAAGAAACCTGTTTTGCGAAAGTCTTTCCCCAATTCTTATTGCAACGTCATTGCCGGCAGTACTATCC
The DNA here is from genome assembly GCF_003086295.3 of Arachis hypogaea. Classification (NCBI taxonomy): domain Eukaryota; kingdom Viridiplantae; phylum Streptophyta; class Magnoliopsida; order Fabales; family Fabaceae; genus Arachis; species Arachis hypogaea. The sequence continues at coordinate 3,385,796 of NC_092042.1, read as the reverse complement.
AAGACAACGGAGAACAGCTTCCGGTCAATATCCCAGTCCATCAGACAAGTCATGATAGTAGCCGAAAGCATGTCTTCAGTATGGGAAGGATCAATTGCGACAAAATTTAAAATCCTCCTCCTTAACAACCATGATTCATCTATGTAATTTGCAGTCGAGCATAAAAATTCAGAACCATTCGATGTAGTCCACACATCGGCACCAAGGCTGATTTTCCCAGGTAATTTATCCAACATCTCATTCACCTTCTGTTTCTCTTTGTCATAAATCTCAATACAATCTGCCTCAACCCTATTCATCGTCACAAGCTCAAACAAAGGCTGTAGATTTTTTACAAATACTCTAAAACCCACATGTTCAACCATAGCCAACGGATATCCATGTAGAATAATCATTCGAGCAAGATCAAATCGACTCCGCCTTTGATCGAAGTTACAGTTTCCAGCATTCACATTTTCATCTTTCAACTGCTCCTGGTCCAGTTTAACATTGACGAAGCTAAGGGGGTCATCTTTTTTGTGATCTTTATTATCAAAGTTGAAGTTTGCAACAGTGACAGTTGTGTCCTTTCTCTTTTCTTTAGCTGTAACATATTGAGCTATGCCATGGCTAGACCTTCTCTGACACCTGATTAAATGGTTCCTCAAATGCGATGTTCCACTCGAACTTGATCCACTCAATTTCCTTTTACAATGCCTACAAACTGCCACACAGGTGTCTCCTTTCTTAATTCTATCAAAATCATTCCATACAACAGACTTCAACCTACTGGATTTGACAATTACAGCATCCGACAAATCCATAGCATGAACCTGACAAATAAGCTTTCCATCCAATTCAATTCAAAAGCTTCATATTTATCGGGGTAAAATGAAACGAACGAGATAGAATCCTTGCATAATCAAATGTTTGTGTATAGAAAAATGAGCATACATGAGTATGAACAAATGAAGGTACAACATTGCAAGAAGATAAGAGAACAAACACATAGCTTTCCAATCTCTCAACATATTTGAGATTGGGAGGGAAATTCTTCTAAAAATATTAGGTGCACATGCTTATTTGAAAAACATATAAAAAAACCCATGGTTTAAGCAAAACTTCAAAATAACTTCATAAATATGTGAGGAATGTTCTGGTAATCACCCTAAACCCATTCTATCTAGAACTGTTCCACACTTGCCTCTTATCATGTTCTTGTTGTCGGAATTGAGAAAAGAAAACCTTCACTTTACAACAACAACAAAAAATTTCACAATAAAAAAACCTTCTTTTCCCGATAGAATCAAATTCATAGTTTCCTGATAACTAAATAGTTGGAAGCAGCTGCTTCTTATTACATTCTCACAGAAATGATTTAGGCAGGAAAATGATCCATTCCCAAATGATAACATGAATTATTTAAGAAGGAAGAAAAATTGGTACCTTTGTGAGTGAGAATTTGGATTTGAAGAAGCGCCGATGAATTGGGATTGTTGTATGTATGTAGCTGCAGTTGTTTAGGGAAGATGAATCAATTCAAATGCTATGTGAGAAAAGAAGAAGGACACTCTGAAAACCCTACACACAGAAAGGAGCATTTAATGCAATGCAATGTGTTGGGGACAACAGAAAGAAGAAGAAGAGGGAGAAGACGACGATGATGACGACATAGCTTCACTCTAAACGCAGCGTTTCGGTGCACCACCGCTATTATAATTTCTATTTCTATTTTTATTTTTATTTTTAGTTTCTTTTAAGGTTTAGGGCCCAAATTTATATATGGGCTCATATTGGGCTTGCCCAAATTGATTATAGCCCAAAACGAAAATGCATCTCTTTCTCCCTCTGCCGCGAGAGTGTGAACCCTCAAACTTGGTTTTGATGAAAAATTGAAACTTTCATGGATGCAGCGCTTGGTTCTAGATGTTCTCGTGGTACTACGCTCTCTGATTCCTTCTTTCTTTTCTTTCTTTCGTATTTCTTGTTTAAAGTGATTAAAGTCTGAAACTTTTTTAGCTATTAGTAAGCATTATCAGCTCCTCTTGGTTGATCTTAGAAGAAGACCATTTTCCTTTTGTCAATTCTGTCATCCAGCATTCTTATTAATTCAGGGTCTTTAAACAATAATTCACTCTCCATGGCGATTTTGTTTCATGATAAGATTGGACTTGTGGATATGTGTTGACTTTTGAGCTAGATTGCATTCTTGTTATGGACTCATGAAACATACCTCCTATCATTTTATTTTATTTTTCTATAATGATTAAAAATGAAATAAATACTATATATATATATAGCTAATATTAGACTATATTAAGCATGACATTCTTTCATTGTAAAAATATATATACTAGCATTTTTGAGATTAAGTGCATACGTCATTACTTTGTTAAAAAAAAGATTTTTTTTAATGAAATTTTTTTTATTTTTTAATGTGTTTGGCAAATTTTTAGTAGTAAAAATAAAAATACTAGTAAAATAAAAAAAATCTTTTTTGAGAAACTGTAATTTATATCTTTTTTTAAAAGATTTTTTTTTTAAAAAAAAGATGTTTTTCATGTAATAAATAAACAAAAAAGTACTTTTATATTGTTATACCCAAACATAATTAAGAGATAAAAAGATTTTTTTACATGAGATATTTAAACATAAAATTACTTTTATTTCTCTATAAGATCTTTTAAAAAAAGATAACTAAAAAAAAATATCTTTTCTTAAAAGCTCACCCAAATAAACTCTAAGTAAGTTATATGTCATTAAGTACTTTTGTATTTTATAAAATGCAACATTGTTGCTTGTAATATTAGTGAGGTAAATAATAAGTTTGATGATGATGCTGGGGTGCTTGTTGACAAGCAAATGCAGCCAATAGGGACCAGAGAAGGACATGTTGCTTGGAAGGAATATATACTAAGAAAAATGGGTTATCATTGAATTTTTGTTTTGTGGAATGCACTTCACTTTAACAGTTTCAATAATTGAGAAGCTTTTGTGTCTGCTTTTGTGTGTGTATGTAAAATGTAACATTGGTATTTATTAGATCATTTTTTTTTTAAATATTCAAGTTCAATCTCTCACTCTTCATTAGGCACAAGAAGAATAAAGATTTCTAAGAATAAACTTTATCTTGAAGTGGCATTTTATAAAAAAAAATCATAAATAAGAAGTGCTACATTTTGACATTCTCCTTGGTATACAGATACATCACAATAACTATGATTAAGTTGGAAAAATTTTTCAACGAAAAAAATACTATTATCTGAATATATTTCTTTTATAGTGATCGTTAAGTATTTATATATTTTGAATGATGCTTCTTGTATATTAAATCACATATGAAATTAAGTTTGAATTACGTATTTAATGTTAAATTATTTTTGGGTTTTTAATGATATTTTTTTCCATCTTAACTTACTATTATTGAACTAAAATGATTTAAATTTTTTAAAGTGAATATAACAATACAATGCAAATCAATTTTGTCATTTTGTGCATTGCATAATATTTTTTAATGGTTGAATGCTTTGTTATCATATTTTTCACCCCAATTCACACCATATTGAAAAAGTAAAAGTAACCACCGTTGTAGGGTTTCAAGACATTGGATCTTATGTATACTTTCTTGTCTTGTACACTAAATACTCAATTAATAATATAAATATAAGTTCCTTCATACATATAAATATACAATCATAGAATCTCAATAATGCCACAAAAGCTAAGCCTTACAGAAAAAGATGGATCAAGGTAACGCATTAATATGGTTTCTCTTGCTAGTTGCTAGCTAGGATATGCATGAGTCCAAACTCCAAAGCATGCACGTGCATATTCAAAACTTTAGGAATATAAATATATTATATTCCTTAATTGTTTCCTCTCCATACAGAAAAGAAGACTTTTGGTCATAACACAAACATTCCTTACTTCCTAGATTAAACCTTCTACCACACATTTTATCTATATAAACACATACATATCAAACCATTGTTTAATTCACATATGCATCCACAATATACAACCATATTATAATCTTTCTAAAGCTTGGTCATCCTAAAGATCTGAAAAGAAAATACACCTTCAGCATCAGTCATCATGGGTGTCCTTGGAACAGTGGCAAGAAATTTGGATACAATAGTAGGGTAATTAATTAAATTAATCTTTCTCCTTCATGCATATATATTATAATTATTATTCTACTACACCAACACATTAATATGAAAAGTTATTTATAAATATAACACAAACTATATATATATTGCTTATTATTATTTATTATTAATTTATTTAACATTTCGTCCATATAGAATAACAGCCTTTCTTTTTGGCTTTATATCAGGCCAGGAGCAATGCTTCTTTACCCGCTGTAAGTAAATTAATAATATTCATCATTAACAATAATGTTAATAAGAAAGCAATAATAATAAACATGCAGAATGACAGAATGCTTTGTATATGATTATGTATATATTATAGATACGCATCAATGAGGGCGATTGAGAGTCCTTCAACCTTAGATGATCAACAGTGGCTAACGTATTGGGTTTTGTACTCCTTTATAACCCTCTTTGAGCTTTCATTTCATAAGGTCCTATCTTGGTACGTCCATGAATATATAATAATGTTACGTATGTTATATTTATTACACAACAACAACAACAATAATAATAATTTTACAAAGTGCAGGTTACCGTTTTGGCCATACATGAAGCTTGTAATATGCATGTGGCTGGTGCTGCCAATGTTCAATGGAGCAGCATATATATATGAGAATTATGTGAGGAGATACATAAATGTAACGAGCTATGGAGCTAATGATTATACCATGAAGAACAAGAAGGCGATTCAGATGATGAGCTTCGATGCTAGGAAAGCTGTTGAACGCTACATCGATAGACATGGCCCTCAAGCCTTTGAAAAAGTTATCAGTGCTGCTGAGAGAGAAGCAAACAAGCACTGATCATGTATTCTTAATTAATTAATGACTCTCATGATGCATTAACCACTTTGTAATCATCAAATCTGAACTTGGCTTCACATATGCATTAAATTTTTCTATGTAATCTACATGAAATTATATGGCCATGTTATGTTATTTTAGATTTTGATGCTGAAACGAAAATTCTTCTGATGATCATGCATCATTTCTATTCTTCCGGCAATATATCATAATAAAATGATAATCTAACAATAACAAGTGTAATCTCGCCAAATGATTATTAGGCATAAATTAAATGAGGGATTAGCGGGTTTCTTGTAGTAAAATGAAAGTAGTTCAACCTCTTTTCCGTTCCACCTTTACGTATTGGATTAATAAACAGCTAAAACAATTGATAAATGTGAATGAATGAATGAATGACTTTGATAGATAATATCAATAGAAAGCAGCATCAACAATTTTTTTTTTTTTGTCGGAAAAAGGGAAGAAAGTTAAGAATGTTTATCTTTTCTAACATAGAAGAATGCTATATGATCAATAAATATTATTTTTAACAAGTATTTAATTAGCAATAATTTTGCACCCATATTTTTAGAAATTTTACACATAAAAATATATAATTTGTACTTATATTTATTAGAATTTGTACAGATAAATCAATATAGTTTATATTTATATTCTTTAAAATTTATACACATAAATTAATAAAATTTATTTATTAAAAATAATTTAATATTTATACTTACCAAATAATAACAAAAAAATACAAAAAATTCTGTTCCAAGAGTCTCCCTTTTATATATACATGGCTCATTAGTACGCATATATACTACGATTTAGAAATCTTGATTCAATTCTAAGAACGAAACCTATTTTTTTTTTTTTTTTTGGTTAGAAAGAGTTTGGCTATACTTAAGGGAGTAATCTTCTTTTCTAAGAATAAAACGAATTTAACAAAAATAATTCCAGATACCTTTATTATATATATGAAAGAGGCGAAAAAATGGAAATAGAAATATTTTCGACATAACGTCTTGTTTTTCACTTTTGATGCAAATATAATCCTGTATTAAGCTGTGGGAACACCTGGAGAAAAATATGGCTAAAATAGACTGATTGATGTAGTACGGACAACAATATCAGCCGAAAGGTCCAGCCACCTTGACTATTAACTTTTTTTTATTTTAATTATCGGGTTTTGATAAAGAAAACAAAGAGAACAACTATTATTATTATTATTATTATTATTATTATTATTATTATTATTATTATTATTATTATTATTATTATTATTATTATTAAAGAGATAAATCCACAACTCAAACTTGAATTTTATTTTTCTTCACCAGACGAGATCTTTTATAACTTCAATTAAGATAACAATATAATTGTAATTAAACTACTGTTATTTTATGGAGTGGCTTTAGCCGCATCCAATGGTTAATTAAGGAATAAATAAAGCCTGAAATTCAAGTTTTTATTGATTTGGTTTAGCCATCAATATTCATAAGTGTATATATATATGTTCATATCCATTCCCTTGTTCTATCTAAAGTACATCTTCAAAGGTGATTGAACAGATGCCATGTGGAGAGTACCTTACTCAAAAATAGATAGGAAAGCATCATCTTTGGTGATCAAAATATCAATTTTCCACCTGTTTGAGCAACCTGACAATATTGATACATGAACAGTTCTGTTATGTTCATAAATGCATATATATACTATTGAAAGAAAGAAAAAAAGGATATAAAATGATATAATGACTTACACCTAATATAAGTATACTTTTGTCAGTTTGTGTCTGAATTTCTAGGTCTCTATCACAGTCAGTAATCGCAAATGTGAGAAAAATGCAGAATTGAGATAACTCTTTTTAAGAGGATCTCAGGATGTGCTTAGCTCTAGGACCCAGTCTGACAGGACCTGTTACCGTGCCATCCAGTTTAAAAGAATCTACGGCAGGATAACTTGTGGTACTTAGCTTCTGTGCTTCATTCTGGCAACATCTACCTCTTGCACCATCCAATCGTGGATCGAGCTTTGTCACCCTTGTGTGTCTTTGCAATTCTGCACCCGAGTTTGTCATGCGACTCGAGTTCTCCTGCACTTCTATGTTAGGTAACTTGATTGGTTTTCTGGAATCATCAAGAGCAGATGGTGCAGGTCTCTTCCTGGTGTTTGTGCATGGATGATAGTCTTTGGCAATGTTATGATCCAACTTCACACTGTCTGCAACCATATTCATGTTTCTACAACCAGTGTTTAAGGGAGAGGATGTAATTGGAACATGTGGAGGTTGAGCAATTGATGCTGGACTAAGATGGTTTGTCTTCATAGGACTCGGATAAGTCAGAGGATTAGAAGGATAGAGAACTTGAGCCGAATGATTCAAGGATGCTGATGGTGTAGTAAATTTGTTTCCCCAAATACATTGAGAAAAACTTGGATTACTTACGCCTGAAAATTGGTGAGAGAAGGTGACTGGTAGCCTCTCATCTGTTGGGCCTGACAACCACGATGGTAAACTTCTGTAAGGCCTCTGAGACCAAGATGTTGATTTGGCCTGTTCATTGTTGGATGTCTGCAAGAAAGGAAATTCAAAGGCTGATTTCGCAACATGATGAGGATTTTTGTTCCTGTCATGCAGCTCGCCGTTGTTTAGGTATGTTGGCGGGCTGAAATTGCAAGGAGTAGCTTGTACCTGTGACTGAGAGCTGAGTCCTTGAGGTTTAGCTCCGGGCATAAATCGCTCTGGAAAGTCATCAGGTGCGCCATTAAACATAGCACATGAAGCAGGTTCTTGAGTAATAGGGTGGAAATAAGAGATGCCATTTCTGCTGACTGGATGACTTCCATTTTGAGATACATGGTTCCTTTGCAGATCAGCAAATTGAAGAGAAAATTCTGTGTCATGACCATTCATCAATACAGTACATCGAAATCCTTGACTGCTTTGAATTTTTGGGGACTGCACAACGTTGTCAGTTGATGATGATCTGCCAAATGCCAAATCCTGCTTAGAACATTTTCCCAGTAAGGAATTTTCTGAAGCACCATATTCAGAAGAGTGCCTTCTTCCTGATTCCTCACCAGCCCAAACATCTCCAGAGAGTTGTTGCATTGCTTTGCTGCTTCCACCAATTGGAACATCTTTACCCATCAACCTCATTGTCGGTTGGCTGGAACTTAGTGTGACATGATCTGAACTCTCTTTCACTGAAACCACCCCGTCTCCCTTGTGGCTCTGCACCTGGCCATACTGATTCTGTTCAATGGGTAAGTTTCTCATAACGTTCACCTCTGAGTTAGGTGGCTGGACAAAAGAACTGGAACACATGTCAGAATCAGTCGGGTTGATATCTCTGTCACATGGCAACTCAGTAACAGCCAACCTAGCTGGATAATGTGGAAATGAGTTTAGACCATCTTTTGGAGATATCTTCTGAACAACCTGCCTCTCATTAATCCTCAAATTTTCTTGGTTATCTTGATGGAGTGTACTACTGACTGGTAGACCACCTAAAGAACCACGTAACGTACTTGACGTCTCCGGCTGGTTTGTCCCTAATGTCCCACTTGAACTGAAATTGACTAGCTCACCATGAGAATTGAGTGGCAAACCAAAGAAGCTCGGATCCAAACAGTTATTTCTTATACTTCCCTTTCCCCAGGCTGTATAGAGGAATGCATTATCAATCATATCTGAAGCAAGCATATGAGAGAACTGTCTGTCACCAAAGGCCTGGCTACTATCATCATTATCTTCATAAGTTTGCAAAGGAAATTCTGGTCTTTCATTTCCTTTATCATAAGAAGAAGAATATGATGATGAAGGCTCTAGGAATGTCCTTGTATTAGCATCTGAGTTCACAGGAACAGCCCGAAAAGTAGAATCCTCCAAATGGTCAATGAACTTTCCAATGGAGCTCAAAGATCCAGATTCATACAATTGGGAATTGGTACCAGACATCTTCACTTCTTGATCTGTAGAAAGAGGACTGGGAATATCATCATATGGAGAACAATGCAATGTACTTGTGTTGCCTCCGTCAAACGGATGTAAATTGTTGTCGTCACAAAGCATCACCTTGGTTAATGTTTGAGACTTCTCTTCTGGGTGCGTTGATGTCTTTTGACTGGGACACGGCTTCAAGAAATTTTGCGCAGTAGCTTGTTCCAGAGTATTAGCAAACTCTTTACTTTCAACTATAGGGCAAAACTCCTTTCTGTTGTCTATGTTAATGGCAGCATAGTCATAACTTCTGTTTGCCCCCAAACTTGAAGTTTCTCTATCACTTCCAGAGGACTGCTCCTTTACTAATGAAGTAGTCAGCACATCTGATGATTTATTAAACATGGTTTCTTCAAATGAATTCCTCCTTTTGGGACCGAGTATGTCATCTTTACAAGTGAATCTCACATATCTGTCTGATGTTGGATATTCATCATCACAACTGTACTCATCAGTACCATCTTGAGTACTGCTGCTACTTGATGCCTTTCCGGAAAGTTGTTTTACACGGTTCTTAAGAATGCCACAAAAAGGATATACTGATTTTGGTTGCTTTGCATCCGGTTCATAGGTTTTAACTTTCTGCTCCTTTTCAACAAAAGAGATCTTTGAATCCAATTTTCTCTCATGGATAGAAGGATCTACGTTGTGATGTGCAAGCATTTTAGTTCCAATTGTAGCTTTCAGTTGTCTGAAACTATTTACCGGCATCTGCACCTTACGCTTACAAGCATCTTCCTGAGATAGATAAGATTAAAAGGTTATAGATGTTTAATAAAACAAACTCAAAATGTTGCTAAGATTTATAATATGCAAAATAATCACGTTCAAAGAGAAAGCAAATAAGCAATTCACCATATCTCCAATACATTACCCATGAAACATAACACTTTTGTAACGTTTATAATGATTCCTACTATAGACGAGTTTTCAGCAAAAAAATGTTTTGGAGAGAAAGAAAAAAGCATAAAAAATCCCTATAAATTAAAAGCATTAATATACATGACTAAAAAGTGCAACTTATTGTTATCAGTTTCAAGTTACTATAGTAAATTTAAGGAATAAAAGGTAACGGAAGTAAATGAGGTCATTCATCATATGGGACAGGTATTCCTGTAAGCATTGATTGCATGCCAAGAACATGTTTCATAAAATGGCACCAAAGAGAACCATGAACAAACTTTTAACATCCTTTTCAACAATTCCAACTAGCAATATGAAATAACATGCAATATCACTTTCAGAACCATGACATATTAAAAAACAAGGCAAATACAATGGAATTTATGGTCAAATAAAATAAGTTATGGTCGGGAAGAACAACCAGCTTTGAAAGTTTTCGAGAAATCATAAAGAACTATATTTCCATCTTTAATTATCAAATAACAGCCCAAACTTCAACGTAAACAAACTCTTTGATTATTAACAGAAATATTTTTACATTTCAATCAATATAATGATGGTGGAAAGACCGAGGGATCCAGTAACACTTCACTCAATTTAATTCGTGTTTAAGGTGTTCCAACAATCATATATAAAAGGGCATTAATTTGGAACTTATCAACTTGAAATAAACTACTAAGAAAAAAAAGAAAAGAAATAAACTATGATGTTCAATAACAAAGTTTCACTTAGTGCATCAGAAAATTTTAAGCATAAGATTATTTCACGATTCCAACAGCTGAAATAAGAACTGAAAAGGTGGAAGTCAAGAGACCAAAAACCATTGCATCCTTATTTCGGTCACAAAATCCATCAAAAAGGATTTAAAAAAAGGTTAAAACCAATAAAGGGAAGGGGGGGGGGGATAATAAATTTAAGAACTTATTTTTCAGAAGAGAGAAACTCAGAAACTATGAAGGCATTTATCATAGAACGTTTAGATCACAGCCTCACACATAATCGAACACTTGGCTCAAAAGAAAGATGTTATTGTTAAAACTTCAACGCGCGTGTGATGTAGGCTTGCACTTAATCATACATGAACTAGATAATTAATTAATTATTATATATCTGAAGCTTTATACGCCAGCCAGACCAATGCATGACAGATTAAATTCAAAATCTTATTCATAACAAGGGGTAAAATCTATTTTTCTAATTATGAAAGAAACTACACATCTTTAGTTAATAAACATAAAAGGAGCTAGTACAATTTTATAGATATTATTTTAAAAATACCTAGTCGTAACTAGAATATAAAATTATTATAATAAATAATTAAATATAGATATAGAGACTAAAGTTTCAAGTAGAAAACTTTGATGGGGGAGATCAGCAAAGTACCTCCATAAGTTCAAGTAAGAAATTCTCTGAGTTCCTAATCACACTTTGTCATAAAATTAAATAACCAATAATGATAATGACAACCCTAAATAGTTTGTATTAAAATAATCACGTTAAGGAATCATAAGAAATCTTTTGTGTGTGTGTGTGTGTGTGAGAGAGAGAGAGAGAGAGAGAGAAACATACGCATATATGATCATTTCATATAGTCATACATGTATCAAAATATCGTTTAGATATATAATATATAAGACCAGAAGTGCATCTAATTATGAAGGGAGGCTAATAATAATAATAATAATAATAATAATAATAATAATAATAATATATTCCTAAACTCGGGGGGAAAAAAGGATAAAGGGAGAAGAAACCTAGTGGCACATAAAGTTGTGGTTCTCTCACTAAATTTGAGTGGAAGAGAAGGGATGAAGAATTGCGACAGCAAGAGACTTCTACGTAATGCCAACCTCCGAAACTCACATATAGCGCATCTCTAGAATTTGCATTACGCGCTTCATATATCGCCATTAAAACAGTGACTGGGTTCTGCAGAATCTAAACGCCGCAGAATTCAGTCTGTTTTTAATCTTTAAACATTCGAATGCAGGGGAAACTTCTATTTATGCCTATAGAATTATAAGTAGGAAACACTCATCCAAATAAAGTATTTTTTCCGGAAACGCCAATATTCTTTTAAACAATCCAGGCATGTTAGGGATGCCAAGTTATAAAGTTTCACTTCACTAATCTTATTCCCTTAATCTTATCATCATATCTGGAGATAACCACCGTGATTCTCAACATTTCATGTATATATACGACTGTATCTATAAAAATATAGCTAGAGATTTGAAATTTTTCACTCTCAAATTTTGTCCGCCATAACCATAAACTGACACTCTTTTCTGTCTTCTTTTTCCTCCGACACTATATACTCAATCTTCTGGAATTATTATCTAACTGAAACTCATAGCGATTTGATTGTATCTCAATGATATCTGCCAATAAAAATTGTAAAAAATAGCAGTCACCACCTGCGCTCTCAACCTGCCGATATGCTCAGAAAAGGAGTAATTCTCATCACGTACTTTTTTGTATTTCGTAGTAGTTCAAATCCCAGAATAACAGAGATACACCCATGCGATAACGATTGAAATCAACCCAAGTCAGAGTGATTTCTTCCGAATTTCAATGATATTCATGTTCATCTGAAACTGCATACTATTAATATCTAATACGATCATCAATCCCAGACCACTCATTATATAAACTTCTGACAGACCCTACAATTGAACGATCATCCGATCCATCTAGCCTTGACTACCTGGGTATAAACCTCTACATCTGCGTTCAAAAAAACTCGCCACTAAATAGAAACAAGAATCTGTTGATCTACCCATGGCCCATATGATAATTCCCCACAAAACCCCATCATTTCTTCCACCTCGAAACTCCATGAGTGGCCCCTTCTACATTTCTAGGGTACCTGTACTGATTATACAGCTTACAGCTGGAGCATAAACATTCTTGCAGACACCAACACCCACCCCTTCTGATGAGTTTCCTTCCGCGCACGAAGGCACTTGTCTTAATTTGTATGGTTTTTTTCTTTCACTCTCTTTTTTTCCCCCAAACTTTTATTATACTTACCGCGTATTTCGTTTATGTACTGAAACAAAAACAACCACTCGCTTTCGTCCACAAAATGTTTAGCTGTCTCCCTAATCAGCTTTTTCAGCAGTAATTCTATCCAGAAAAAGCAACACAAAGATGGGAAAGCTTTAACACCATCACTTAAGCAACTACATCAACAGTGTTGTTGGGTAATATTTTATGCACAAAATCCACGAATTGCAACCTTGTTCGGCATGAATTAGCCTCCAAATCATGGAAACAAACTGCATATAGCAAAACATTAGCTCATATTTTATGAGACATAATAAACCACATACCTTCTTTGAAGAAGTCGTCACTTCGCTGTTGAAGAAGCTCTTCTTTTTCTTCTTCTTCTTCTGCTGCTGCTTGTTCACAGTTATCGTCTTCTCGCTGTTGAGATTCTCCACCACCTTGCTTTTCTTCTTCGCCTCCTTCGTCTTCTTCTTCTTCTTTTTCTTCCTACTCTTGGTGGTGGTACTCTTCTTGTTTTTCGTTGTCGAAACCACAATACCATCACAATCAGCATCAGCTGCAGCTGCTCCAGCTGAATTCAGACCACTATAATCAGATGATTTATCATTATCTTCATTTCCATTATCTTCTTCGTCATAATCCTTTGCTACTTCGATTGCTTTGCTTTTGGTAGCTCCGATCGGAGGAGCCACGGTGAGAATCTCAGCAATCGAACGCTTCTTCGGCGCCTTAGGTTTGTGCTTGAAGCCGCCACCACTAACACCGGCGCTCCTCCTCATCTGCCGCCTCTCGTCCCTCACAGCCTGCGCGAGGCAGTTATCGATGTGCGCGTTCACAGCCGTAACGGTAGCAGCGTTGAAATCGCGGCAAACAGGACAAACCATCTCCGACTTTTCTTCGTCGTCGTCGTCAATCGCCTCCGCCGGCGTACCAGAGGCTCCTCCTGCGTCCGATTTCGCCGATTGGCCTCCTCGGCGACCAGATCTCAGCGCCTCGAGCCGTTGCGATAGCCACTGGAACTTGGTAACCGTAATCGAAACATCGTCAACGACTGAGTCCTCGTGTTCTACTCCGTCCTTCTTCCAGAGCTTCAATACACTCTCAATTCGCGGCTCCTCTTCTTCATCCCCCTCGTCCCTCTCCTTCTCCTTATCCTGTTCCTTCTCAAGCTCCTTTTCTTTGTCGTTCTCTTGTTCCAGCTGCTGCTCCTTTCCTTGTTCGTTTACCTTGAAAATCTCAGCGATGGAGCGCTTCTTCGGAGCCTTAGGCTTGGCGTGAGACGAGGAGGAGGACTTGAAGGAGGTGGTGGTGGCAGTAGAGGTTGCGGTGGTGATCCTGATGTGACGGCGGTCGTCTCTGACAGTCTGAGCAAGACAAGCGTCTATATGAGCGTTAACCGCCGTTAGCGTAGCAGCGTTGAATTCTCGGCAAACTGGACAGACCATCTCCAGTCTCTCTTCATCAGCAAGAGTAGCAGAAGCAGGTGGAGGAGATTGTTGATCGGATTGGAGCGATTGTTGTTGGTGGTTGTTGGTAGAAGTAGATCTTAGGGATTGGAAAGAAGAAGAAGAAGAAGAAGAAGTAGAACAAGTAGAAGTAGAAGTAGAAGTAGAAGAAGGAGTCATAGGAGGAAGCCAGGAGTGAAGGTCTTTGGCAGTGACATTAGGGGAAGTGGAGAATGGCCAGCACTTGAAGACATCAACGGACCTCATCTTGTTTGTGTATTCCCTGCAACCAACCACACAGAATCATAATCATAAAATATAAGACAAGAGAAGAGTGAGTTGTTTCTGAGAGAGAAAGAGAGAGAGAGATGCCTGCCTTATGGAGAATCCATTGAAGGCTGCTCCCATGATCAGTAGGTAACTGCTTGGAGAGAGGGGGGGAGGGATGGATGGGAAAGAGAGAGAGAGAGAGAGAGGGTGTGTGGGTGTGTTTGAGTGTGGTGTTAGTGTTGAGAGAGCGTAGCTGTCTGTGTGCTTGCTTGTTTTTCCCTAATTTATGACTGAAAGTGACTTATGAGAGAGAGTGTGCAACTGTGCATTGCAAATTGAAACTAGTTGCAGGATAAAGCTTAAATTATCATTTTACTCCATCTTATTAGCTTGCATAACAACATTTACAAATACGCAACATCTCTATTAATTAAAAATTATTCTAAATTATTTTATATCGTATATTTGGTGACAACTCAGATACATGAAATTGATATTTAAAAATTTAATTAAATTTTTATTTAACGATTTTTATAGATATTAATTTTACGTAGAATTAATTTTACCTGAATTTTTATCTGTATATTATTGTTTGTTCTTTTGTCTCTATTATTTTATTTGAAAATACCTATTGTTATTTAAATAAATTTATTAAAAAATATTCATGAACTATCAAAAATGGGCAGAAGAGTATTGTATATAATTTATTTAAATTATACCACAAAAAAATATTTTATTCTATGCAAAATAATTAAAAAAATGGCTTAAAAGATGTTAGAAGTACTATAAAAATTTGTAATGTCCTAATGACTTCGGACATTAAAGAAATACTCCACATAGTCACTAATAATTTAGAAATTAAAGAAAAAATATTTTTATCATGTATTTACCTAAATCACTAGAATATTACAAACTTTTATAGGACTCATAACATCTTTTAAGCCATTTTTTAAAATTATTTTGTATAGAATAAAATATATTTTTTAATTATTTTGTATGGAATAAAATATTTTCTTTCATTTCTAAATTATTATTGACTATGTAGAGTATTTTATTTAAAATTTGAGTACATGCATGTATTTACCTAAGTTATTATAACATTACAAATTTTTATAGTACTTCTAACATTTTTTAAGCCATTTTTTTAAATTGTTTTGCATAGGATAAAATATTTTTTGTACTATAATTTAAAAAAATTTATTAAAAAAATTTATTAAAAAATATTCATGAACTATTAAAAATGGACAGAAAAGTATTGTATAAAATTCGAATTGATAGCTCATTAATATTTTAAAGAAGTCTCGTAATTAAATATTTTGTTAGCTTTTTTTAACGTATGAAATAAAAATATATATTTTTTTAATTTTTAAATTATTAATTTTTTTAATAAATTTTTTTAAATAAATTATTAATTTTTTAATAGCATAATTCGAATTATACCATGAATTACTGTGTGTAATTCGAATCAAGCTGGTTCGAATTACGTGTATGCATGTGTTTGTGTATAATTCGAACCAAGCTGGTTCGAATTATGTAGAAATGAAATTCGAACCAGCATGGTTCGAATTATATAAAAATATGATTTGGCTTATTGCTGAAACGATTTTCACTTTGGCGTATTTACGTTACATGATTCTTTACTTGGCTTATTAAAGTTTTTTACCCATTATAATTTATTATTAGAATTTTACTTTATTTAATTAAAGTAATTATTTCAATAAAAATAATATTATAAATTGTTAAATAATTTAATATATTAAATTAAATTTGTTTAATTGAATTATTTAATAATTTATAATATTTTTTATATAAATTTTTTTCTAGAAATAGCCAACTTTATTAATGCCAACTTTATTTTTCATAGTAAAATATAAATAAATTAAAATAAGATATAAAAATATATTTATGTACAAATAAATATTTTTTTAATTATTTTTTGTCTAAACAAATTGTGGGCAACTCAAAATCAAAGATAAAATTCGCATCTCAATTTTTTTTCTTAAAATGCTTTTAAAACACACTCTAATTAAAGTAAATTCGGAATTAACTTAATTTGGTAAAATAAAAATAAAATTGTGAAAACTATGAGCTTTTTTTTATTACTTTGTAAACCATATATAAAGCTGATATATGTTGTTAATTTTCAATATAATAGTCATCGTTGCCCTTTGTTTACTATATATAATAAGAATAAAAGAGTTTTATTTATATTTTTGTTTTAAATTGTCTCCAAAATTTCTTAATTATAATATTAAAGTATATTTATTATCTTAATGAATTTCATATTTATTATTATTACATATATTTAATTAGCGTTTGCTAATTAACATACTAGCATTTAGTAATTGCTTGGTATAATACTTGGTTATTTTGAATTGGTCAAATAATAGTCTTTGTGTATTTTTAATGCACTAACTTGAATTTAGTGGGATACACTTATATACTAAGACAATAATCTAATGGTATAAATCTAATAAAAATTTACAATTAAAATATTTTTTTACTAAATTCATACCCAAGAAAGTTCGAGAAGTATAATTTATCTACATGCCTCGGTTTTTATTAATCTCAAATATCTTATTAATTAATAAATAAAATAGAGTTAGTTCCTCAACGCCAATATGGTAGAAAAATTTCTATTAAAATATTTCTCTTTGTAAAATAAGTAAATAATAGAGTGTGAAGATTGTAAACCTTAAATTATTACTTTATTGAGACCATTTATATATAATAAGGTACATAAGATTATTGGACAATTTTTATTTTAAATAGACAATTTTGAAAATTTCAATGGACTAAAGCCACACATACATACACACAGATAGATATATATTATTTAGGTTTCTTTTAAATATTTTTCATTTAACCTTTTTTTCCCCTCAAAATAGCTCATCAAAATGTCTTTAACCTCAATATATTTATGTGTATGTTTTTCTTTTTAAGTACGATTGTTTGATAATAAATAAAAATTTGTATAAAAGTATTAGTTTAATTTTCAAGTACAATCAGCGAAAAGAATTTTACATAAGTACCTATTTATTGAGTTAAGAAATTAACTAAATAAATTAAATGATGATAAACATTGTTTTTGAATAAAATAAATAATTAGTATTGATTAAATATAATTATATGTTACTAATTATTTATAAATTGTTGCAGGCCAAAATTTGAATTAAAGCCTAAATGAAATGAAAAAATAAAATAACCAAGCTAGTGGGCTGAAAAACAAAAACAGAAGTCAAAAAAAAACAAAATCAAAGAAATCAAAACGGGCCAAGCAAATCATATTCATACATTGAGTTCAGCAAGCTTTTTCCCTCTCATCTGTTTTCACAAACTCAACGTTACTTTTTCTCTGATCATGTCAAATCACAGAAGCAAGAGAAAGTGCTTAACTCCTAAGCTATTCAAAGAAGAGGAAAGAAAGAGAAGGTCAGGCAAGAAAGGCTTAGGTCAAATCAACAAGTTCAAGCCAAATCCGGTTTTTGGTAAAAGTAATCCATTTCCGTTTGCGTGCTCCATATCTTCTTTTCTACCTCCCAGCACTCTGCAAGACCGAAAATGGCACACAAGAGAAAGATGTTTTCTGACCTAATCTGCTGTGTATCCACGGTCTCAAACATGTCTTGGGGACCAAGTTAGTTTTCAAGGGCTCATATCATGTTGACCATTGGAAGATTTCTATGGTTGCTGATTTATGGCTTTCGGCCAAGATGAGGAAGTCAGAAGGAGAGTTTCTATTCTGAGGATTATTGAGAAAAAGTAAATCTGTGGTTGGTGAAGCTCAAGGCTCAAAGTGTTGACATTGGGAGAAGATCCCAGCAACATGCAAGGAGAATAAAAGAAGACTTCTTGCTCATTCAGAAAAAAAGAGAGAAAACTAGAGTATTGAGGTATTGTTCTGAGAAGTGTTCTTTGAGAAAGTTCAACTAACTGGACAGTGTAACCTAACCAAAGGTGCATTCCTCCAGTATGAAGAACTAGATCAGGGCTTGTCTAATCTGGTTTTCGCATAGCACAAAGGCTATTGATGAAGTCAATCTCCTTCATGTTTTTACTGATTGTAATGTACTTTTCTAAGTATATCTTTCTGTAATTTCTTGTGAGAAAAGGCATTGTGAGAAAGCTCAAGTAAAAGCCATGAGTGGAAAAAGGCTGAGTGATACACTTGAGAGAAAAGTCTAGAGTTATTTTCTGATTTCTTTAGGTTAGTTAAGTGTCTTGTATCTTGTACCTGTTTGGTATCCCTTTCTTAGTTGGGTTAGCACTAAGAGTAAATAGTTAAGAGTTAGCATAGCCAATGTCAAGTTAGGTTAGAACTTGAGTGTGAAATTGGTGTATGTAATACTGTTAACTATAGTGAAATTCTTCCATAGTTGTGGAGGAGACTGGATGTAGGTTGCATAGCACAAAGCAACCGAACTAGGATACATACTGGTGTTAGCTTTTTTCTCTGCTGAGTTCTGTTTTCTGATATTCATGAGACAAAAATAAATTGTCTCATAAATTTTCGCTGCTGTGTTCAGACAGAACCTGAATTGAAAGTTTGTTTAAAAGGGTAATAACTGCAACTAAAAAGAAGGCATAGATTCAACACCCCCTTTTCTAAGCCTACCACAACCTTCACTATTTATATAAAAAAAATATACAAATAATTATTTATATATTATTACATTAATAAAAATAATTAATTTTTAAATTTATTATTTAAAAATTTATTTAAAATTATAAATTTAATTAAATAATTGTATAAAATTAATTATATTACCAATTATTAAAATTAAATTCATAATTTATAAAAAATAACAATGTCTTAATTATTTCAATACTTCTTGTAAAAGTATATTTATTATATAGTAAAAATTTAGGGCAATATACTCAAATAAATAAAAGGAGAGAAAGCTTTGCGTGATTGTAACAATTGGAACTTTCTTACCAGCATGTCCTTTTTTGTTATTATGTAATCCGTGGAGCTAATCACGGTTTTCTATTTATATGTAAACCGTGACAGCCTACAATGGTTTAGCAAGGAAAAGTGTTGAACGTAAATCGTGGTAAATCACAATGATTTAGTAATACAAAAATATATCCAAAAAACTTATAGGCAGCGACATTTTATAAAGGGTGTTTTAAACTCATAAACACATGTAGATTGTCACGGTTTATGAGAAAAATTATTAATATTCAACAAATTAAATAGTGATGAGGAGAAGGATTTTGAAAAAAGTTAAACACCATTTGATGTCAACTGCAATGCTATGATTTAACTGTAACTATTAGATTGAATAAACTTTATTAGTAGCGCTATAATTTAAAGCTATTTTTACTAGTATACAAAAATTAAATTGATCTCAATTAAAAGTAATAATAAATATAGCTGTTAGAAAAATTCTAACAATATATTTTAAAAAATAAAATTTCATTAATAAAACTAAATAGTTAAATTTACAATATTTAATTAGTAAGAAAGAATCAATGTTTAATTAAATAACATTTTATTTTTAATTAGTCAATAATTTATTTTTTTTAAATAAAAAATTAAAGATTTATTTATTGTTTTCTCTTATTTTTATTAATAATTTGAGATCCCATTTAAATAGTCTTTTCCCTTAGTACGTTGATAAGAAAAATTTTTACAGACTTCTATTATACAAATGCTATTAATCTAAATGATAACCTTGTAAATAGGTTTGGTAAAAATAATGATACTCTAATTATGGCTCAATTATTGTGACTTAAGCACAAGAATGAACCGTGTAGTAAAGATGTTACAATATATAGGCATAAATAAATATGAAAAATTAAAAAATAAATTTAACAATTATAAAAGTGTATCGCTATTATATAAGATTTTTTATATAAATAAAATAAATCTTTTATCTATTAACATGTATAATTTTTAGATTATTACAAATTTAAAACATGATGCACATTGCACCCAAAATATGACACATTTTTTCAATATGTATTAAATTGTTTTTTTTTTCGATTAATAACAAAAATTATTATCAGCCATAATTCCATTGTTCCGTTTTATTTACAAATATATTATATTTTGGATGTAAGATATTCGAGATATATGTATATTTATTTTGTATATTATATTTAAGATATATACCAAATTTTAAATTTGTAAATAATTTAAAAATTATATATATTCATAAATAAAAAATTTATTTTATTTATATATAAAAAATTCCCTATTATATATCTATAGATATATAGATATTATAGGTATCTATAAACTATTATCAATGAACTACAGTATTAAAAAAAGTGCAAACCAACAAAATTCTATACATATTTCGATTATATATGCAGTATGAGATAATATCGGCAAAGTCTATCTATAAGCAGTTTATTAATGAACCAGAAATAAAAGTGAAAATTCTAATTATTTAATGATAATTTTTTTTTTTGAAGTGCAAAGAGCTCAACACCGTCAGATGGAGTTGGACATAATTAAATTAAAAAGCTAGATAAATAACACGTAAGACCTCAAAAAACCTAATGATTTTGAGTCATCTTGGGTAGTATCATCAACAACTTCAAGGTGCATCCTCTATCTATTCATCAAAAAAGCTAAAAGACCTGTTTGTAATATCCACCACATTTGATGCCTGTTAAAAAAAAGTAACGTAATTGCGGGTTTTAAAAATTAGTGTTAATTAAAGTTTGTTAAATTTAAAGACAGTTTAATTATTTTGTTGGTTTTTATAATTTTGCAAAATTTTTAATAAATTTCTATTTTTTTCTTTTAATTGGATTTTTATACTAATTTTTTTTAATTAGGTTTCTCTTAATAATAATTGGTTTAATTTTATAAGGACCTAACTAAAAAAAATTGGTACAGGGACTCAAATAAAAAGAAAAAAAAGTATAGATATCCAATTAAAAAAAATATGCAAAGACTCAATTGAAAAAAAAAATATAGAGACTTAATTAAAAATTTCGTAAAATTATAAAGATCAATAGAATAATTAAATCTTAAAAAAAGGGTAGAATAATGTAATTCGAAATAACGAAGGATGAATATTAGGGTTAAAGAATAAAGGGACAAATATGGCTTTTAACTAATTGATCCGTGGATTTATTTTTAACTTGTAAATTATTATAATAAATAATAATATGATATAATTATGTAGTGATTCTTAATTAGAGTTTGTTATCTCATGTATTTCTTTCATTAGTCAGTTTAGTATTTTTTATTAACGAAAATAAAATTAATATTGTTACCTAATATGAGAAAAAGAACTGTTAGTAGTAATAATTTGCATCATAATAGAATAGTCTAATAAGAAAAAGAAATTTATTAAGCTTATTTACTGTATAAAAGCACTAGTATATATATGGCATATTGCAGCAAATGGCTCGAGTATTATCATTATGTTGAATTAAATCTTTATTTTTTTGTATATTTTTTAAAGTGTATATTCTCTTCCTACTTTTATCCCACCTTTAACATGATGCGGTAAGTGTGGATAAAGAAACTGGCGCATAAATAGACAATAATTAGGAAAAGAAACATTAATTTTTGTGTCTTTGATTAATCTTGCACAATAACAAGATTTGAATCATCAATAACAGAACCGCACGGTAGAATCTCAAATTCACCATCATCGAACTTAGATTTGCACACGATGACAGAAGTCTTGAGTCAAATTGCATCAATTCAAGCGCAATTTACACAAAGCACAATTAACGCGGCTGGAAATCACACAAGTCCCTATTATCTCCATCCTTCTGAAATCCCTAGTATTCCCCTTACTAATGTCATTTTAGATGGAAAGAACTATGGGCCTTGGAATCGAGCTATGCTTTTAGCGTTGTAATCTAAGAATAAACTGAAATTCATAGATGGTAGTCTGCCAAAATCGGATAGTAGTGATAATCTGTTTGAAGCCTGAAAGAGATCCAACACTTATGTAATTGCGTGGATCAATCTTTCGCTTAGTGCAAATATTTCTTAATCAGTCATTTGGAACCACATAGCTAGTGACCTGTGGGCATATTTAAAGCATAAGTACTATCAAGGAGACAAATTTAGAGTAACTGAATTGTATGAGAAAATGTATACACTTAGGCACGGAGACATGGATGTTACAAGCTATTTTACAAAGTTGAGATTGATTTGGGAGAAAATTGATGACTTTTAATCAATACATTCATGTGTTTGTGAAGTTGAATGTTCATGTGGCTTAGGCACGGTCAGAAAGTATAAGGTTGAAGACCAAATTACAAGATTTCTTAGAGGATTAAACGACCAATATGCAGGAGTAAGATCGCAAATTATGCTGATGGAGCCACTTTCCAACGTCAACACAGTATTTTCGTTGCTCACGCAGCAAGAAAGACAAACTCACAGCTTGGAACCTATTTCAGACACCAAACTGCTTGCATACTCTACAGTTCCTTCGAACACTTTAGACCCTAGTCAGGACAAAGGGAGAGGGAGAGGCAGGGGAGGTAGACATCAAGCTGGAGGGCGAGGAAGAGACAAGCCACAATGCACACACTGCGGCAAACAGGGCACATGGTCGATACGTGCTACAAAAAGCACGACCTTTTACCACATTTAAGGCAAAAATATAGTGAAAAAACTGTTGTAAACATCATGGCCGCAGCAGATCCAGAGGAAGCAAGTAAAGAGCTCATGACGCAATTGGAAGAGGTTGAAAATGTTTGTTTTGGATTTACTGCAAGTCAAAGAGAAGCCTTATTAGCATTTTTAAACAAACATGAGGTAAAGAATATTCATAGCACAAACCAGATTGTGACACAGCAGAGATCACTCCTTCATCAAGGTAATCTGATACATATTTTGCATTTTAAAACCAGTATCAAAATTTTAGCTATTTCGAAAAATAAGTGCACGTCTGGATGATTGATACAGATGCCACAGACCATGTATCATACTTCCTTGAAGATTTTTTAAATTATCAAATCATAGATCCAATTATGGTCAAATTGCCAATTCACATAGTGACTAACTCCGTGTTCCATGAGAGAACCAAACACATAGAGGTAGATTGTTATGTGATTAGAGATAAACTACTAGAAAAATTAATCTACTCAATGCCTATATCAATACATAAACAGATTGCAGATTTGTTAACAAAATCTTTAGTTATAGAAAGCTTTTCTACACTTATTTGCAAGTTGGAATTCCAAGACATTTGCTGTTCTAACTTGAGGGAAGGTGTTACCTACTGTTAGTAGTAGTAATCTGTATTGTAATAGAATAGTCCAGCAAAAAAAAAAGAAGAATTTACAAAGCTTATTTACTGTATAAGAGCACTAGTATATATATGGTGTATTACAGTGAATAGCCTCAAATTTTGTCATAATATTGAATCAGATCTTCACTCTTCTTTCATTTTTTTTTGTACATTTTTTGAAGTGCATCTTTTCTTCCTACTTCTATCGCACCTTCAACAAATATTATTAATTATTTTTAAAAATTTTAATAAATTTTTAGAGGTTAATATATCGTTCATGTATTCTAAAATTATTTTTAGAGTATTTATTTATTTTAGTTTTTTAAAAAAATTAGATTAAATATTTTGAGTCTATAATTAATTAGTTTGTTAGTCTTTAACATTTAAACGAGATCTATATGTAAACGGTTTTTTTGTAGACATGATACATAATAGAGCACAATAACATCGTTTGATTTATATAGTCGACTCCACTTAGTAGAATAAAACTTTGTTGTTGTTATTATTGTTAGTCTCTAACATTTAATTCTATAAGTGGTATTAATTTTTGACTCACTTCACTCTATTGATTTTTAATAAAATTGTCCTTTGTGTTATATTAAATTATTGCGTCAGATGTTAAGTGGTACACATACATTCATAGAAACAAATAAATAAGCCGTAAAATATATATTTTTTATTGTGCTTGAAATTAAAGTGACTATTCAAGAGAGCTATTACAAGATAATTTGGATAATTATTCTACTTAAGAATAAAATTTTATCTCTGATTAATAAAAAATAGATATTTTTGTTTAACATTTTTTTATGTTTATGATAATCTCATTTTTTATAATAAATATTTTTAAAAATTAATTTGTCTCATAATATATAATTTTGGGAATTAATTTATTTAACAATGAATATTTTAATAATCAAATTGATTATAATTTGTCTAGAAATTAATTTATCTTTTGTATAAAATTAACCGTTAGAACTAATGAACTAATTAATTTTAATTGAAGACAAAAATATCTAATTCAAAATATTTTAAAAACTAAAATAAATAAATTTTATTTTTATGAGTATCAAAATCTTTGGAGTTCTATATTGACAGTTTATTCGTCGATTAACTAGATCAGAACCAAGAACCATCACCTTTCCCCCTTTAATATAATAAAGTGCATAGGGACTCTTGAAGGCTTAAAAGTTTGGAAATCTTAATTTAGAGCAATCAAATTCCAAGTACCAAACACCCCCTATGTGGGTCCCACTTCCCAATCATAGCTGTAGAATAAAGGATCGACTTACGGCCACAACTTCAATAAAAAATTTTTAAATTTTATTGGATCATAATTAAAAAAATAATAATAATTGCTTTAATTTCAGATAAGAATACAAGTTTATTTAATATAAGATTATGTAAAATATATTTCATAACTTGATTTTTACATTATAGTTTCTACGATTCGTGGGTATCTAAGTTGGGTTATTTATGAGTTCATGGATTTAATTGAAGAGCATTATTACGCAAAAGAAATTAAACATAAGATCCAATTAATTTAATGGAGATGACGTCATAAATCCACTTGAACTTTATTATGTGTAATTGAAATGATTATTAATTATTAATGACCATATCTAGCTTCGAAACATGGATCAAGTTGTTTAGTACTCTTGCCCCCAAGGCCCCAACAGCCAATGTGGTCTCTGAAATTTGGTCACGAAAGCAATGTTTCAACCATCTTTAATTTCGTTAGGTTCCTTCAGTTTTCTCCTCTTTAATTTCTGTTTCTGCTTCTTCACATGCCTAACTAAATTTATTTGTTCAATAATTAATCTGTTTATAACAGAATAATATAGGAAGATTTAAATCCGCAATTTCTTAAATGAGTATAAAAAATTTATGACATTTGAGCTATAACTCGTTAGCACGAAATAATACATGTTAATATGCAACTTCTTTTAACATGACACTTTATAATATAGCAATTTCTTTTTCCGATCCGTAAAATATGTTGAACTTGAAAGGGACCAAAGAATGTTCCAAGTTCAGAAAAAGAAGAGGCTATGTGAACACCTTTTTTCTTTGATACTGTACTTTTTTTAGAATAAGTCAAAAATTAATTTATCGTAAATTTAATTTTTATTTAAAATTTATTATTAATTAATAAATTATTATATATATATAAGATGAAATTTAAATTCTGACATTTACTTAAACAAATGAGTTGAGTAATCGTTCAATTTATCTAAATTAGTTAAAACTTTAACTTTTATATCAAAACATAAATAATAGATTTACTATTTGATGTGTTTGACAGCACTTGAAAACTAGTGTTATTTTAATAACGATCATTTATACGTATATTTTAAAATAATTAGTTATTTAAAATTAATTTAGGTTTAGATATATTTTAATTGTAAAATAAATTTTTTTATGTTTAAAATGTATTAAAATATTATAAATGTTAAAGTATTACTTTTGGTTGTAAACTATTTTGTAATTTAAAATTCTCAATTTCAAGTGTGGTGGTGCCTTAATGTTATTATTTTATTTTTATGACTAAGATTGGAAAAATGAAAGCCATGATTCATGAAGTAAAGCGCGTGTAAAACGCGTGAATGTGATGAGAGTATGAGAATATTTAAGGCACCCAAGTCAGTGAGAAAATGGGAATACTACACAGTTACTTGCACCTCATCCTTCTGACTTTTTGAGCTTCTCATTAAAGTAACTTAACTTGTTGCGCTATTGCTCCCTATGAAAATTGCACTAAAAAAAGAAATTACATAATGTATTTAAATTAAAAAATTGAAATGGAATTGATTTGGGTATAATACCTTAAAACGTTACTTGGGGATGATTTACGTTGGTATGGATCTTTTACTTCTCGGACATACCAGAAAGTCAGACTAAAATATTCTATAATAAAAAATTAATAAAATAATATATACATTTTATAAAAATTATAAAATTAATATAATTATTCTTTCACTTTACTATTTTACTAAATTAAAAAAATCCACTATTATATATTAAGTTGGTCGATTGACTGCATGTTTTGACAAATAATAAAAAATCTGAAATTTATGTTCTTCTATTTCATTTTATTAATAAATTTATATCTATACCTAAAATTTTTAATATTTAAATTATATTATTTTATATTTTTATAACGTGGTAATTATTTAATTTTATAAAAAATAATAATTGATAGCCGTTGATCTTATATTTCAAAATTTAAATAATTTTGTTAAGTAATTAGTAAATTACTATTTTTATAAACATTTAAAGTGTCAGTTATTTTTTAGATGTCTATTATGATGTCTAAAAGTTATTGTTCAATTATTAAAAAAATAAATAATTAATTTTAAATTTAAAAATATAAAAAAATTAATATTTAAAAATATTATAAAAATAAAAATTAGACACCAAATAAAAAATATCATAAAATTGGCCTGTTTTCGAATTATGATGATAGAATAATCAGCTTTGAGCTTAATGTCATAGTAAATTTTAAAAGATTAAATTTAACAGTATTTATATAATTTTTTGAAGTGTTTGATAATATTTTAGATAGTTCTAGAATGTTCTAAAATGTTTTAGAAGATCTCAGAATATCTAAAAGGTTTTAGAAAATTTTGAAATGTCATAAAATATTCTAAAAGAATGAAAATATATAAATATAAAGAGTAGTATAAAATAATCTATAAGTATTTAAAAAAATATAATACAATAAATATTTATAGTGAAAATTTTGGATAATTAATTTAGACTATTAATTAAATTTAGTTCTAATTATTTATTAAAGATATAGATGATTATAAATAAAAATAAGAGTTAAAATTTAAGTGTATAAATAATTTATAAATTATAACGAATATTAAAATAATAAAATATTATTTTTATCAAAATTTTCTTTTTTTATGTTCTTTTATTTAAATTTTTTGCTAAATATTAAAGATTAAACTAATTTAGTCTTAATTCAAAAAATTAAATAACTCTAAATACTAATTTACTAAATATTGAAGATTAACTAACTTAATCTTAACTGAAGAAATTAAATAACTCCAAATACCAACACAGTATTATTAGAATATGTGCAAGGCTGTATCATCAATCAAACTAAATTAAACCTTTTTATTATTAATAATAAAATGAAAAAGGGTAACGTAACCCCCACCACACGATCATCGTTCGTGAACATTCATTTATAAGAGCCACCATAAATTTTTAATGCATATATCACTTAATAGCACAAAAAAATCTTGATACTTTCTCTCATCATATATTATTATAATTAAAAAAATTGTAACATCCAACTTCAAATCTCTGCTATCTAGTGTTGTCTAGTCTAGTATATTTAATTAATATTAATATAAGTAATTAAATTAAGATGTAGTAGCACTATATCTTATGGCATCATGCCATCATGGACCATGATACAAAACAGTGACTGAAAAAAAAAAAAAGAAGAAAAGCATGCGGTCAAAGAAAACGACAAGAATGTGGGACCTACCCACTAATGATAATGGTGTCCGTGTCCTATTGGGAAAAATTTGAGTTAATTTTAATACAAGTTAAAAAATATTTTGATGTAAATTAAAATTATTAGTTTAATTCATATTTACAATCTGTCAAGCTACATAGATTATTCTATAAAAAATTAATTTTTTATTGATTTCATATAAAATAACTAAAATTTTTAGTGAAAATTCAGGTGTAGCCGACTTCATGTGAAGTTGATAGTTGATAGCCGTTAGCCGTTAGATAACGACTATCAATTATCAAGAACAACTATCAACTTCAAGTCAATTGTACCTGAATTTATACCAAAATTTTTATATTGCGTTTTAAATTTACTACTAAAACATCTAACAGATTTTTACTTACAAAAATTTTAAAAGTACTTGTTAAAGTTATTAGTAAAAGATTTTTAAATTATTTAATATATATATAGTATAGTTATTATAAAAAGCATATAAATTTTTATTGTGGTGTAATGCTTTATGCTCTAATCTCACACTTGGAGGGTACTTTGTCTTTTGATCATTGTGGTGTTTGTGTTGTGAATTCTTTTCTTCTTCTTTAATTTTTTTCAGCTCTTCTTATCTCTTATCTTATGCACTTCCATAATCCAAAGTAGTATCTGTCTTTCTAGCTAGCCATTGAAAACATTCCAAAACCAACCTCTCATCAGGTATGTGCCTATGCTAACAATATTCTATATTCCTCATACTTTTTTTTTTCAGCTTTGGAACCGTTTTCATTTTCTATTCTAAATTATGCTTATCAACTGTTTGTTGATTTGCTTAGCTTACTTTCTGATATGATAATCATTCTTCATTTTATATAATATGACTGTTCCAGTCTAAATTCAATGAACTTATTTCAGTAAGTGTATGATGGATATAGTTGGTAGTAAAGAAATGGATTTGCAGCTTTAATTTTTGTCAAACACTAATCAAAGCAATGATTTTTTTCTGGAAGAACTTGGTGAACTGTAATAGTACTGATTAATGGTTTCACTTACTCATTGAAACTTCAACAACCTGGGATAAGATTTGAGATTAAAATCAATGGTTATTGGAGTTAGATTGGAGATGGTTTGAAGAGGGGAAAGTAGGAGGAGGTGAGCATTTACAAGTTTTGATAGTTGGTGAAACAGGACCTACAGTTCAAGAACCCTCTCACATCAAGGTCCCCCACAGCCATTAATTGAAGCTCAAAAACAACTGAAGCACAAGGTAAACAGAAACTAGACCCCCCCCATCATGACTCATCAAATATTATTGGATCAATTTACTGAAATTATTCTTGTGATAGAAAAGAATTTCAAATATGTTTGGGGCAATATGCAGAAGAGAGGGTTGTTAGTGATTAGCAACTTATAATTATAACTGTTTTTTTTTTTTGTTGATATTTGATAATGAACAATTAATATATCTGATGAGGTACCATTTTTATGCTTGTTTGGAAGCAGATGGATTTGGAGTTTATCTCTGAAGTTCTATATATCTAGGATGTACATACAGTAGCAACTTGGCATCTAAGATTCACATGAATGGAATTTATGGAAAGAAAAAAGCTAAGGACAAAAGCAAATTAAATTATCCCATACCTTTAGAACTTTTCAAACTCTGTGTGTTGGAATTTATGCAAAGAGTGATGAAAATATGAGGTGGAGATGCTCCAATATGATACTATGATACAATAATGGATAAGGTAGATATGTATAATTATGAAAGCTGGTTGGCTATAGTTACTCCTAGAATTCTAACTTCTACTAACTCACTTCACATATGGCGGCTAGTTACTATGTATTTTAATTATTTAGATTTTTTCTACATTTGTGGCTTTCATATCTATGAGACTTCTAGATAGTATCTCTTATTATAAGGTAAATCCAATTATTGTCTTTGATTGTTTTAGGAAAATGGGCATCACTAATTCATCAGAGACATAGTACTTATTATTATTGGAGGATCAGTTCATAATCTGAGTCTTTGGATTGACAAAAATCTTTTCAGTAATGCAGTAGACAATAATTCATTCAATCTTTAGTGTTACATATGTGAGATTGCTAGAGTTAATACCCAGAATATCATCAGCTCATCAAGGATTAGTAGCTCACCTACACATAAAATGTGAGCACCTAATCTATCTTAAATTTTGGGATTGACAAATTTTCAAGATTTGGTGCAGAATATGTAGAAAGGATTCAAAACTCAAAAGATATACCCTGAAGAAAGGTGGATTTGAATGTAATTAAAACTAGGATAACTGTTTGATTAAGTTTGCAGTTTCATGAATGGAAAAAACAGTGATCTAATGATTAGTGATATAGTTATCTTGGTTATTTAGTTGTTTTTGCTGAATTGTAAGATTTTGAAACTGAGAAAGCATTGATTTGGAATGTGAAAATATCATTCTGTAATTGCCATGATGCAAGGAGGATTTATTTTGTACTTGTCCCAATAATGCTCTCTGTGGCTACTGATCAAGGTTGATTTTAGCATAAAAGAAATATTTTATGTACTCATATTTGTCTTGTAGAGCCATTGCATGGGATTAACACAACATTATACGGAAACTATTTGAATATAAGAAATTAGGAATAGTGATGGAAGTTATCATTTTTTGTGCTCAAGAGGAGGTGGAGTTACATGATAATAATCACATGAGCTAATACTTAGATTAGTATTTATTTATTTTAAATCCCCAGCTAGACAATTATATGTAGCTTAACTGATACACTGATTATAATTTATAATCATGAATTTGTTTTTATGGCTTCTATAGGCTGAAGATTGGTAGAGGTCAAAGATGCTATGCTAGAATACTGGGTTTGGTTTGTTACTTTGTTTTTAACAACTCTCTGAATGGTTAGAATAAGTGTTTGTACTTGATGACTATGACTATGAATATGTTTGCATATTAATAACAGGCTGTTATATTGTTGATTTTATTTGGAAGACATGATATGATTGATGGATATGAGTAATAGTTTCCACTTTTTGACTATGATATTTTAATTTCTTTATGTCCGTTAGATTAGCTTATACTTACTATTAGAAAACAGTAGTAAGCTTATAATTAGTCTTTGTCTAATTCTTATTGTTAATTAGACTTCATATCTTTAGCTTGGCCACTTGTCCTTTTGTTTTTTTTTTTTTTAAATATGTTATCTTGGAAATTTAATAAATGAGATATTTCATTATTTTTGGTTTTGCAGCACATTTTTTTTTTTTATATATCATGGTAAGATCATGCTTTTGTCTCTTGTAACTTTTGTCAATTTTACATGTTAGCAGTAACAGTCTCGAGGATTGCAATTACTATATATGTCATATAAGATAAATTTATATACGGTGAGACCTATATTAACTTTAGTCTATAGGCTATGACGAAGCATACTCATGAAATTAATGTGATTTAGATGTCAATATTAGGCATACACTAAAAATTATTGGTTATTAATCAATCATTTATATTTTTTTTTTGGTGACTAATCAATCATTGTATATAAAAGAGTAAAGTATCATTTTTGTCCTCAACGATTGGGGTAAGTCTTATTTGTGTCCCTAACGTTTAAATCGTCCTATTTGTATCCCTAAAGTTTGTAAAAGCGATTCAATGTTATCTTGCCATCAATTACACATCATGAACGCTTTAGTTTGAGTTTTAAAAATCTCTTCTTGAAGTTAGAATACGAATGTCTGGGATAAAATCGATGATCCACTCCGAAAAATAGCTCATTAAAAGTTGAAACTAATTCCTACAACATTTACATAATTCACTTTTCTAGGGACATAATTGAATCTAAACACAAATAGTGGGTATAATATTAAAATTGAACACATCCAAGTGAGACCTAATTGAGAATGAATATATCCAAGTGAGAATAATTGAAAAATATAATCTGATTTGTTAGTATAATTGATAGTAGGATAACATTGAATCACTTTTATAAACGTTAGGAATACAAATAGGACGATTTAAACGTTAGGGACACAAATAGGAATTATCCCAAACGTTGGGGACAAAAACAATATTTTACTCTATATAAAAATATATATTTGATATTTTATGAAAAAATTATTATGCTATTATAAATAAATTAGGTTATTCATTTATTATAAATTTAATTATTTTACTAAGATAGATTTACTTATTTTGATGATTGATTATTTAATTAAAAAAATAAATTTGTATATAAATATATATTAACTAGTACATGGAGTAGTTTTGTTTAGATATTCAACACTCTCTCTCTAACTCTAAGTTTGTTTTCTCTTTTATTTTTTCTTTTTAAAAATTTCCTATACATAAATTTTTTTTCTGTAGTTTTAATATAGTTGATGTTGAACCTCAAACCTCTAGGTGAATAATAGTTTACTTTCCACCGACTAAGAAGATTGACAGCAATAAATAATAAATTGATCAATATTTTTTCTTTTAAAAAAAAAAAAAAAGAACAAAGGGAAGCATGTTACATGTTGGAAATCTCAAGTAATATATAATAGTAAAAGACTAGAAGGGTGCTTATCCAATCCAATCCAAGAAAAGGTGAAAATTGAAAGGGTGGAAAAGAGTAGCAGTGCATGTTCAATTATTCAGCATAATCCAAATGGGAATGGCACCCAAATAGGAAAATGCTATTTAGCTATAATGGTCCTACACACAAGCTTCCCTTTTCTTTTTTTCTTTTCTTTCCTATCTTTCCCACATTCTCAACACCATATATCACTTAATTGTCTTCATATATATATCTGTGTCAAGTGTCAACATTTCACATGGCAATATGACACGTCAGAAACTTCTGTTTATCTTTATAAATGCAACATTCTATGAAAAGAAGTATGAATATTTGCATGCAATAAGTTTGGTATGTTAATAATGAATAGTGAAAAATGAAAATGATAGTAATAAACTTGCACATATTATTACTATTGGTCTAGTCAGTGATTTTTCAGGTAGTAATGTCTGAGAGAACATGAGCAATGGTGAAAAGGAAACAAGTTGAAACACTGTTATTTTCACTCACTATGTTATACGTTAGTTGAATTCCTATGATCTTGACAACTGAAAAGTAATGAAAGGTAATAATATATATGGTCCCCCCCAACCACCTTAACATTTTTTTTTCTCATTAATTGGAGGAAGCTAGTGTCATATCATGCTACTATTGTGATTTGCAAAATCGTTATGTGTTGAAAATTCAGTACTGCAGAATCACAAGTATAAAACTGTAGTAGCCTCTCATCTCATTGAAGATGCTCAGCAACACTGATGAGAATGAAGGACATATATTCAATGTCATTACATGCTTCATCAATTTGGTATATATTCACAATGAATATGTATACATAACACAACTTATGTCTGAAATTCATCTTATTTTGGGAAAAATGAATATGTATAAGTATAAAGGTAATTTTATTTGAAAAGGAAAATTATTGTCATATGACAAAAAAGAATGTAAAATTCATTAACCATATTCAAAGATCTATAAGATGACAGGAAGTCTTTAAAAGAAATCTTGAGTCCATACTAGAAAGAATATACAACTGAATTTGTGAAGAAAAAGAAGGGGAAAAAATATTTACCAGTAAACAAGATAAAAATTTGGTCGGCAAGGTATGTAACGATTAAAATAAATAATAAAAAAAAATTGCAGGTGCCACTCATCAAGTTTGTTTGTATTCATAAAAGGTCAAATGAAAAAAAAGGCACTCACACCAGCTACCACAAATGGCTCAGCAACCATATAGATGTATCCATCAACATCATTAAGGATATTTATTCACAAGGTTTGTGTCTATAACCACATTCATTTGGAGCAACATCATCATTGCAGAAGAAGAAACTTGACTATATTACTACAAACTACAAAGAAACTTGTTTTTGCTTCAATTGTGCAAGAAACAATCACCATATCCACAAACACTTTAATTTATGCAGATCCATGTAACATGTCAAAACTCATGCTTAACTATAAATGTAACCAGAATTGACAAAAGGGTCGGTATAAAAGCTGCCAACTGGCCCAAGCATGAAGCCAAAATGTCAAATTTAAAACTAGGAGTACAAGTATGAAGTATATACAAAAAGCTATATATGGATGCATGTAGTGTATACGTATTGTAAACCAGATTCAAAGTGTAAAATCAAAATTCTTGCAGTTAATTATCTTGGCGTAGAGCGAGATGATTGGCTATTCGGGCTTGTGCGATATCCTCTAAACAGGGCCTCCAGACGCTGAATGCATGTAGGAGTCTGAACCTGTGTATCATGCCGGAGGAAAAATGAATCACATTCTGATGCATATAATAATTAAGATAACTTACAGCATGAGGAGGAAAAAAATGGAGGTGGAAACTGGTCTTGAAAATTGAAAATTCTTTCAGATGAATGAGATATACCTTCCAACGCTTCTTTTGATCATGATGGTAGTTGATGTCTTCTAATCTCCCAATTATTTGGCTAAATGTTGGTCTTCTGTAAGGTTTTTCATCCCAACATTCCTCTATTAACCTATGGAACAATAAAATTTTCAGGAAACATGAAACTTCTTTTAGAATCTTACTTATGAGGTATTATGAAACTCAGCATTGAAATCTGCAGCCAATAACATGTATTTAGCGTTACTCACTGCCTAAGTCCATAAGCATAAAGCTGGGGTGAAGCTTTAAATGGCGGACGTTCATTTTCAACATATGCTTTAGGAACTTCATTTTCTGACTTTGCATAAAATGGTGGATAACCTTCAATCATCTAAAGTAATAAAAAACCAATGCGTATTCAGTCAACAATTTGTTAAGCATCTCTACAAATGACGACTCAATGGTGTGAGCACTTCATATATTCTATTTCGGAATTGCACTTCTTTAGTGCTTGACATGAACGGTCCACCTGAGCATGGGGAAGAAGAAACCAAAAAAGAAAAATAGAGGAAATTTACCTCCTGTAGTATTAGAGCAAATGAAAACACATCTACTTTAGTGTCATATTCCTCATTCTTGTAAACCTCTGGAGCAACATAGCGCCCTGTTACGCAGTTGAATCACTTCAATAATATGAACTACAAAAATCAGACCAAACACTAACAGAACCAAAATGAAGTGTAACAGCAATTTCCAGTTTTGAAGGGTATGCAACAATAACATTGCAGAGTGCATATGACAACCCTCATGATAAACTATGAATATTACAAGAGACCCCACAAATGAAGAAAGCATACATGACGTATCCTGGCTTGTCACTGGTTTGTCTTCTTTGACTGTTTTTGCAAATTTCAGCAACTTGCTGACTCCAAAGTCAGCAACTTTCAGATGCCCAGAATCATCCCGAAGAATATTTCTGTTACCTTACTCATGTACAATGGAGGAACTTTAAACAGTTGCAATCATTCAAGAATTAATAAGATAATTCGTGGTAGTTCATGCCCATGTTGAAAGAATAATAAGATCAGCTGATGGATGGCAGGAAACTTACGGAGGTTCAAGATCTCGGTGTATAATGGCTTCTGGTTTATGTTCATGCAAATAATTCATTCCCCTGCAAATATTTCATTTATTACAAGCATCAAATTGCAATTTTTTTACTCGAGAGATTTCTTTTTCCCCTTTTATCTGACATTCAATTGTTCAAAACACAAAAATAGCAAACCAATACAAAGAATAAATAGTTAACTACACAAGAGAAGATGCTGTTGACTGACCTAGCTATATCAAGTGCAAATTTTACAGCTGTTCCTGGTTTTAATGCACCTTTCCGCTTCAAGTAAGTGCGAAGATCTCCCTGGGAAGATAATAATCCATTCCAAATTGTTAGGGAACGCAATTGAGAGATGGAAAGCTTAGTTAATCACTTACGTATTCACAGCTACTATTTCACATCTATATGCATTCCCTTATTTCCAAAACTTTGCAAAGATGAAGTGGAATCACAAATATAAAGAAACAAAACTTCTGTAAAAAGCCTAATACAGGGAGGGGCAGATATCAAGAAATGAGTACATATAAAGTGGCATTTGCCATTGATACATAACTTCCTTTACGCAAACTATTTATGGCTTCTAGATGAACCATACATTGATGTGCTCAAGGAAATGATTGCTGGAAATACATGAGCTCCTATCTAATGATGGATTTCCAGAAGCAATATTGGAAATATCCTCAACAAACATATGAGCTCCTATTTAATTATTTGAACAATATTCTCCTAACTATGATTTAGTATGGGGAACCAACCCATAGGATTTATTCAAAGCTTTTGTGATAGCCAGTGAAGGATAAAGGCTAACCTGTGGCAAATATTCCGTGACAATTATCATCGGGGTGCTTTGTGTTACAGCACCTAAAAACTGAACTACATTTGGATGCCGAACTTTCTGAAGTAACGCAAGCTCATCGTGAAATGCCTTCCTGGGAGACAGTCAAGAGCATTAACAACTATGAAAATACATAACTTGATAATTCAATTGACATGAATAAATAAAAGATTGATTAGACCAACCCACACTTTATCATCATCAGTGAACACTTCCTCCTCAAGAGTTTTGACAGCAACCTTAATTCCACGCCACAATGCAATACGGAAAGTTCCCTAAAATGATAACATAGTCAAGATAAAATGTAAAATGGAAAAAACAATAAGAGTGATATTGAAGCTATAAATAGTTCCATTACCTTGGTTATCCCAACACTATTTGTAAAATCAAGTTCTTTAGGATCAATCTCATATTCGGGGACTTCACGAGCATTTTGGACATGCATAGGAGCAACCTATCAAAAGTGAGTAGTAGAAAGATATATGAGTTTCTGTAATAGCTCCAATGGGAACTATATATACTTATATAGGAACTGAATCAAAAAACATACCGGGGGTTTTGCACCATGTTTCTCCAAAAGCTTTACAACATCATGATTTTTATAGTACATTGCATCAGCTAAAGGCTGAGAAACAAACCAGAAAGTTAGCATTAGATCACACACCACTTTGCACATAAAAATTCAGCAGAAAATAGCCCAGTTTGCAACACTAAATATTAAATCCAACAGAGCATATATAAAACTATTTTGTTTGCGCTACACTTAACATTAACATTAACATCATGATCTAAAGATCACTTTATATATAAAAAATAAATAAAAACTACTATCTGTACCCCAAAAATCAGCCGCCAAATGCTACTATGAATTTGTGTATAAATAATACAAATGTTGTTAATGTATATTTTGTATTCCAACAAGTATTCTATACAAGAGTGACTAGTTTATGGTGTACACTTAGCATAGCTAAAAAGAAAAATGATTACAATGTAAACTAGAAGGTTTCAGATTTTATAAACTCAGCTGAACTGCTGAAGTACAACCTTTTTTTAATCAACAATTCACAATATTTACTGAAAACAGAAACATTTCCTTGATGGACAAAATGTATTTATTTTTTTTATAAAAAAAAAAGAAACTATTTTTTCATGCACATTCCAGAAAATGAACTAAATACTACTACAAGACAAATACTCTTAATGAGTACAGGAACAACATGCATGATAGGGTGAAATTACCGTGCTGCCCCAGCGGTCCCTGGGGTCAACCTCAGCGCCATTTTGTAGCAACAAGTCAACGACGTCGGTGCGGCGCTGGCAGGCGGCGACGTGGAGGGCGGTGCGGCCGTCAATGTCCCTGAAGTTGACGTCACTGCCGAAATCTAACAGCTCCTTAATCCCTTCCAAGTCACCTTCGTTGGCAAGGTACATCAGCCGCACGGATTCGTCAACTGCCTCGGAGCAGAAGTCATCGCCGCCGCCTCCGGAGGAGCGGTCCGGCGCCATGGAGGATTGTCTGCCGAGTGAGAAACGGCGCTGAAGCTTTTTGGTTTCCATGGAATTGAGAATGTAGATAGAGAGCGCGGGAGCTGGAGGTGATTGAAGTGAGAGTTGGGAATTGAAATGAGGATTTTGGAGCGAGAAAGATTCGAGCTTTATTCTCGGCGGTGGTGGTTGTTTGTTGGAGAAGAAAGGAGAGAGAATAGAGAAAGAATCTCTTTTAGTTTTTTTTGTTGTTTGTGTGTTGCGTAATGCGTAGTTTCTCAGTTTCAGGCTCTATTTTTTTCTTTCTTTAAATAATTATAATTATTAGAGATAGAATAACTTTAATTAGGGCTGCACATAGAATAGAAGGGATAATTAATATCTGTGTATCTTCGTTGAATTCGAATTTTGGAATATTATTTGATCTGTATATTTTATATAAATAACATAGTTTAAAAAAAATAAATTTTAATATAATATAAATTTTAATGTGTTGTTTTATAAATTTTAAGATAATTTTTTAAATAAATTAAGTAAAAAAAATTATTTAATTACATATTTTAAATACCAAGATACATATGCATTTTTTCATAATTCTATATAAATTAATATTATAGGAGCAGATTAGGAAAAAAAAATGTAAATCACTGTTGACAGTTGTGGTTTAAGTATATTAATCATCGTAGACAGCAGCTATTTCTGTGGAACGAGATTTAATCATCAAGGCAGTAACAGCAGTTTATGTGTATTGAGTGTTGAATGTAAACCGCGGGAGGCAATAGCAGTTTACGTGGAGCATAATTGTCAGAACCGAATCAGTGATCGAACCAATTAGGTTATTGGGTCATTGGATTATTGGTTCAACCAGTGAATTACTGGATGAACCAATTGACCCGGTCCTATGTAAATAAAAAATAAAACATAGTCAAAAATTTAAAATTAAAATTTAGAATACATGTTTTTACTAATATTTTAAAAATATCTAGCTATTCTAAAACAATATAAAACAAAAACAATAAGTATTTTATTAATTTTACTCTATCATAAATATTTTTATTTTATTTTTATATTAAAATAACTATTATTTTTGAATTTTAATAATTTATTAATTAATTTATATCTATTATACTATTATATACTACAAGTATTTATTGAAAAATAATATTAATAGATATTATATAATTATAAAAAAATAAATGAGTTTATAATTAAAATTAAAATAAATTATTTGCTGAAAGATATCTATTTCTATTTTAATTTGCATATGTATTAATAACAAGTAAGTCGGCCTCATGGTTCCGCTATACACTTAAACTGCGGCTACCAACAGCGATTTGCGTTCTCCCCTAATTGGCTACTATCAACAGCAATTTCTACAGAATTATAAAAAATGCATTTGCGTCTTGGTATTTAAAAATGTGTAATTGAGTAAATTCTTTCCTACTTAATTTATTTAAGAAAATTATCCTGAATTTTATGAT
Organism: Arachis hypogaea; assembly: GCF_003086295.3. Classification (NCBI taxonomy): domain Eukaryota; kingdom Viridiplantae; phylum Streptophyta; class Magnoliopsida; order Fabales; family Fabaceae; genus Arachis; species Arachis hypogaea. Next base: position 3,346,232 of record NC_092042.1, on the reverse strand, counting down.
ATATTGTTTTTAATTTTTTATGTTATACTTCAACTTAGAATAATTAAATTTAGATCTTGTATTATTATTATTATTATTATTATTATTATTATTATTATTATTATTATTATTATTATTATTATTATTATTATTATTATTATTATTATTATTATTTGTTGTTCAAGAAATTTTTTATTGATTATAGTTTAGGATTAAATAGGTTTAAATAGGTGAAAAATGAATTTTTTAAATATTTTTTTGTAAAAACAGCCAAACAAAATTTTAAAATAGTTTTTTTTTTAAAATTATGCGAATATACCCGAATCTCGATATCCGATCTAATATAAAAAAATGCAAATATCATATTTCGATCCAATCTAATAAATGCGGTACAGATTGAATAAAATTATAGATCAGATCCTATTCGTGTACAATTCTAACTTTAATGCAAGTTGAGTTATTTTGTAGTTTGTATATTTAAAAAAAATTATCATTTTTTATGTTTGTTTTTTTAATCAATTGAAGCTTATCTTCTTCAACAAAATTTTCCTTTTGACATTTTTTCTACATTGAATACACTTAAATATATCATTTTGGATGATTTTTTAACAAATTTAATAATTTTATTGAGTTTTGTAGTTTTATTAAATATATATATATATATATATATATATATATATTTTAGTTGAATATTTATATTATTTTTTATTTTATAATTAAGTTGTTTTTGTATTAAAAATATTTAAATTAATAAAATATTTTTTTTAGTATTCTAAAAAATATGTGGTAAAAAATTTAGTTAGATTTTAATTATAGATATCTTTAATTTGTAAAAAAATATTTTGTTAATTTTAGTATTTTTTACATTAAATAAGATCTAATTATAAAATTAAAAATAATAGAAGAACTCAATTAAAAGAATCTATAAAAATATAATTGTAAATTTAGTCAAATTATAAACATATATAACCAAAGTAATTAAATCTTTTAAATAATAGCAATGAAAAGTGGTTATTTTTAATAAAGTTAAAATTAATATATATGACAATAACATAATAATAATCTACGATTAAATAATTAGAGTTTAATTTTGATGTATTAATACAGTCGTGCAATCATAATCGTCTTTTTTTATGATTATTTATACGGACAATGTAAAATGTAGTTATTTTTGCTAATATGACATTATATAATTAAATATACGTGCAAAATAATTTTATACTAATAATATATTAAAATTAAATTTTAAATAATTATCCGTTGTTATAATGATAGTATATATATTCATTAAATTATGAATTTAGTTTTAATGAACCGTATTAAATCAGGTATTTAAGTGACCTTTTAAATTATAAATGTAAAAAATTGATTAATATCGCTGATATAATACATTAATACTTTTTGTCTAAATTCTTTTCATAAAAGTGAATACATGTATTTAAGTTTGATGATGTGATCAAACAAATTTAGTGATATAGTGAAGTATAGGAAGGTATTTATATATAAAGGTTTTATACCATTAATAATATGAAATTCAAGCTAAATCATTTATCATTATAGTCACGAAACTATATATTTGTATCTATATTTATTTTTTTAAACATACACCTTAATCTTTGACATAGTTATCTGTTTTAGCATCATAATTATATTAATTAATCTATCCTAAGAATTGTGTGTATGAATTCTGTTTTAAGGGCTGATGTATATTTTTATTATCTCTGAATCTTAAATTAGTTAAATCCAACACCTTATTTAATGAGACTAAATGTCAAGTTATTCTAGAAACTAAATGATGAATATTTATTTTTTGATGTAAACTATAAGAAGGATATTATTAAAACAAAATTAATTTTAATATATCGTCAGTGTAAAATAATTTTATATGCGTATCTAATTACATAATATTTAATTATCTTTTATATTAATAATGTAAATAATCATCTAAAAGAACGAATGTAATTATATAACTATGTAAAATATTTTAATACATTAAAAATAAACTCTATTTAAAAAATGGTTAAATTGTGAAGAAGTTTCCTTTCTTAAAAAATTGACAATTTATCAATTCCCTGTATATTACTCTGGAATGGGTGAGGTGTGTACTCATCACCATTCGAAAAGATAAGAATTGAAAGAAAAAGGAGGGTGAGGGAATTATTGTTCATTCTTTATTTCAATCTCAAAATTAAAGATGATTCTTTGAATTGGGCCACAAAATTGACTTCTTGTTCCTTCTCCATTGACATTGCTTTTGTTTTTGTGTGATTTAAATTTATGCTCTTATCAACATAAAGTCCTATTCATGTTGATGTCACTTCCTTTTACACATTCCAAAGTCATAATCTAGCTACAAAAAGGAATAGTGAACTATCACCTTTGTTTTGGTATCATAATCTAACTAATTTAAATTTATTTTGTCACTATTTATTTTTATCCAATCTATTTCCCATGTCTAGGGTCAATAAGATAATTGTTTATTCAATCTCCTATATATCTTCTATCCATTTTGAAAAGTTAAATTAAGATAGACATAAGTATACTATCTTCTTTTAATAGAGATTTAAATTTGTATCTTTTTTTTCTTTTTGAGTTTTAAAATTGTATCTTCATTCTTATGAGAAATTAAGCTACTTATCATTTATCAATATATATTATTGGACAATTACTTCATAAACTAATAAATTAATTGCAATATTGCACACAGACGCACAAATTAACTTTTTAAAATAGGTCTTTTGCAATTTTACATGAGAATAACTTTTTTATATTTATATCATAACAATACCCTACAAAAACATTCTTCTTTGTTAACATCTTTAGTGGTATTATGTATGTATATAAAAAGTGTGTTATTTGTTTATGTTATTTAAAAAAATGTATGTTAAGCATACTAAATTTAAATGTGATGGTATAAAACAAGACTTTAGATGTTAGATAAAAACAATTTAATTTTTCTGTTAGTTTCTATAGTTTTATTAAATTTTTAATTAAGTTTATATATATATATATATATATGGTTTAATTATTCTGTTAGTCTCTATAGTTTCATAAAATTTTCAATTAGGTCCCTATACTTTTTTTCCTTTTAATTGAGTCCTTGCACCAAATTTTTTTTTTAATTGGGTTCCTAAACTTTTTTCCTTTTATTTAAGTCCCTATACCAATTTTTTTTAGTTAGGTCCCTATAAAATTAAGTCAATTACTACTAAAAAGGACTTAATTGAAAAAAAAAAATTTAGTATATAGACTCAATTAAAAAAAAAAAAGTATAGGAACCTAATTGAAAATTTCACGAAACTATAGGACCAACAGAGTAATTAAACATATATATATATATATATATATATATATATATAATTGAGTTTCTATACTTTTTTAATTTTGTAATTAGGACTTTGTTATGTAAAAAATATTAAAATTAACAGAATATTTATCCTAAAAAATATATAGTCAAAGATCTAATTAGGTTCTTAATTATGGATACTTTTAATTTACGAAAAAATATTTAATTAACTCTAACAATTTTTAACTAAAAAGAATCTAATTACAAAATTAAAAATAGTGTAAGGACTTAATTAAAAAATAAAAAATATAAATACCTAATTATAAATTTAATGAAACTATCGGGACCGATAAAAAAATTAAACCATTAAGAAACAAGTTAAAAGTTTAGAAATAATAAATAAAGTGACCAAGTGAATATCAATATGGCATACTTAGAGCTCATTGTTCAGTTTTTTTTTTCTAAATATTTTTGGGCCTAGTTATTTATGGTTGGATGAGAGAAATAAAATAGTGGCCTCATTTGAGAAATTGGGCTAGGCCCAATATCAGGCCCAATTAAGCCCATAAATCGCCTTGTATTTTCAGCTTCAGGAGCCCTCAAGAGCAGACGCCGGTAACACCTTTTCTTTCTCATTCTCTTTCTCTCTTTCGCTGCTTCACTTCTTCACTGAGCTTCCATTTCAAAGGTACCGGTTTCTATCACTGATTTCAATAACCATGTTTTTCACGTGTTCTATTTCAGTATTCTCTTTGCATGTGTTCTTCACCCGTTTGTTCTTTACTTTATAGTAATGCTACATATTATTGCTGGAAAAATAAAATTTGTTTTTTCAGCGTTCGTGTTCATTACTTATGTTCATTCTGCATATGCATATACCCCATATTCAAAAAATTGAATTTTTAACATTATATCTTTTTTTTTCGTTTATCTCTTGCCAATATAATGTTTTTTAGTTGTCTGTTGTGGTTGGTCCCTGTTTTGTCTTTTTCTGAGTGTTGTTTGTTCTGATCATTCATTCTGGGAAAAAGGAAGATTTGTTAGTGTTTGAAATAGGAAAACAGAATCATGGTGATGATCCTGCTGCTGCTGATAGTGATATTATATTAAGTTTTTTGAATGCTTTCAGTAGAAGTAGGAGACAAAGATGATTTGGGAGGACGCTGACGTTAGAGCTTCTTTGTCTTTTGAATTGGCTCTATTATTCTATCTAATTATTTGATTGGAAAAGAAAGTTTTTCTTAATATTTTTTTAGAAAGGGGAAAAGGGGGGGGGGGGGGGGCTAAATTGCAATTTCTGCTATCATATATTGTTGTTATTGCATGGCTGCTTCTACTATGACCTTCCATCTTTATTTGTCTTGTTTCAGTGTCGATCTCAAAGTTGTGGTGATTTCTACCTGTTAGTCTAAACTAGAGGTTTCCGAATCACGAATTTCTGATATAGCTCCTTCACTTGTAAAGACCTTTTTTTTTCCCGGATTAGTAGTTGAAGTTTTACCCTTTCTGAGTTCTCTGTTTTATTCTAACAGATCAAGCATTATAAAGTGAGAATTGGAAAGATGGATGTAGTTATATTTTGAAGTTATTTAGTGTATGCAACAAAGGTTCTCTCAATATGGAAGCTGACAATTCTAACATTTCAAAAGCTGAAGAATTCAAGCGCTCTGCGAATGAAGCATTCAACGGTGATTAATGCTTATTCTACTTGTTGACAATATGATCCATTTACTTTCTTCAGCTGAATAATTGAGTTTGCTCAATTTTATCCGTAGTATATCAGTATTCGGTAGAGCAAATATCGGAAGTGTGTGGAACGGAATTAATGTTGTCATCTTTTCCTTTTTCATTAATTGTTGCATATGACGTTATATTGCAAAGGAGCTGGCACATGGTGCTTTCCGCCTTTTCTTTATTTCTTATTCTTATTATATTTTCTTTTATTTATTTCAAAGAATGATCATCCAATGTTTTTGCTTTTCAGCTCACAGATTTACTCAAGCTATTGAACTATATACGCAAGCAATTGAACTAAACGATAAAAATGCGGTTTACTATGCTAATCGTGCCTTTGCGCATCTTCGGCTTGAGGAATACGGTAGTGCCATACAAGATGCTACAAAGGCTATTGAAGTTGATCCTAAATACTCAAAGGTGCTTCACTTCCTAGAACTTTAGGTTTGCTTGCATTTAGTTATCTACCAAAACTTCTGTGTGCTGATTATAGTTACTTGTTATAGGGGTATTATAGGCGGGGTGCAGCTCATCTTGCTATGGGAAAATTCAAGGAGGCTCTAAAAGATTTTCAGCAGGTAATTATATGCAATTATAAATGTCTGTTTTCTTAAAAAGGTTGCAGGTCATGGCTCATTTAAATATAAAACTGTGGTATTGCTACATTGCTGAATACATATAGGTTGGTACTGCTTTCATTTTTCATGTTTCTAAAATAATAATATTTCTTTTTGTTTGGTGTTGTTTGTGAGATCTTTAAAGTCATGCAATTCTCTTATTTATTTGATCTGCCCTTTCATTACAACTTTGATTACCTCACTTATGATATTATTTAGCATATAATGTCCAAATGTGTTTAATCTGATTTTCTTATATTGAAATAGGTCAAGAAAATGTGCCCAAATGACACTGATGCATCAAAGAAATTGAAGGAGTGTGAAAAAGCTGTTATGAAACTTAAATTTGAAGAAGCAATTGCTGTGCCAGAGCATCAAAGACGTCCAATAGCCGACTCCATAGATTTCCATTCTATAGGTACTATGTTAAATATGGCATCTTTTCTATGTTCCGCATCTATTCTATAGCTGTAGCAGTTATTCATTCGTGGGCATGAAAAAATTGGAGTTTGTTTTGATGCTAGATGTGGAGTCACAATATTCAGGAGCAAGAATAGAGGGGGATGTTGTTACTTTGGATTTTGTGAAGAAAATGATGGATGATTTCAAGAATCAAAAGTGCTTACACAAACGGTACTTAAGCATAGGAGTTCATTAATAACTTTGAATTTCTTTAAGTGTTATCACTTACTAACTTTGCTGGTTTTGTCATGGTTCATGTATTAGTTATGCATTCCAGATTGTATTGCAAACCAGAGAAATGTTGAAAGCTTTGCCTTCTCTTGTTGATATAAATGTTCCCGATGGCAAACATTTTACTGTTTGTGGTGATGTGCATGGCCAGGTATGGATGTTTAAAGTTTTGTTAGCAATAATTCAAAAATAAAAAGTGTGTTGAGCAAATATGGATACTTGTGTACCACATCTTTGTGCAGACAAAGAGTAGGACTCCAGAAAAGAATTTATGTACTTAGAGAATGATTAACTTGAAAAGAAAGTTAAGTTTCGTCAATGACGTGGATTGTGTATTTGTGTTGTTACAGTAATGCCATTCATGATTAATGATGAAATATTAGTTTGTGTTATTTTTTCTAATTTGATATTTCTCAAATGTTGCTAATGTAATAACTTCTGAACATTCTCTCGAGTACAGTTAAATGTAATAATATTTTGATCAAAGTGACCCTAGTTGCTTGCCTATCGTATTTGTTTTTAACTTTGTTTTCTTTCTTAATTCTTTTCAATTTTCTTTAACTAATCCTGCAGTACTATGATCTCTTGAATATTTTTGAGCTCAATGGGCTTCCCTCTGAAGAGAATCCATACCTATTTAATGGTGACTTTGTTGATAGAGGATCGTTTTCTGTGGAGGTCATCCTCACTTTGTTTGCATTTAAGTGCATGTGTCCTTCAGGTGATCCTCAGATCTTAATTAGTCTGAAAGCTTTGCTATATTTTCTTGGCACGTTATAAATTTTTATGCTCGTCAGGAATTGTTAGAATCGAAGAAAGTTTCTGATGATATTCGATGTTCACTTCAATCCCATTATGCTTCATTTTGATATTGAACCTCACAAATTATAGTGTTCAGTAGTGTAGTTTCAATCAAGTTATATACTTTTGTCTATGTGATTGGATTGGAAGGAATCCTAGTGTACTCCCCAATCAGCTTCATCTATATGTACATTTTTCCTGTGAATCGCTACTTATAGTATTTTCATGTAAATTTCAGGCATGTATCTAGCTAGAGGAAATCATGAGAGTAAGAACATGAACAAGATATATGGTTTTGAAGGCGAGGTGCGCTCAAAGTTGAATGAAACATTCGTGGAACTGTTTTCAGAAGTATTTTGCTGTTTACCCTTGGCTCATTTGATAAATGAGAAAATTTTCATAGTTCATGGAGGTCTATTTAGTGTGGATGGGGTCAAACTGTCTGATATCCGAGCAATTGACCGATTCTGTGAGCCTCCAGAAGAAGGTTTTTGATGCATCCTTTTTCCCCTTTCCATTTCCTCCAAACATAATAACATTACCTACTAAAGGCATAAAAGAATGTATTCTTCCGCGATAGCATGGTAGTCTTATTTTCCTATCTTTGGCGTGGGTAGGACTGATGTGTGAATTGCTTTGGAGTGATCCGCAACCACTCCCTGGAAGAGGTCCAAGCAAGAGGGGCGTAGGTCTCTCTTTCGGTGCGGATGTCACGAAAAGGTTTTTGCAAGATAATAACTTAGGTATGTGGTCATCGATTTGTTACTCTGCTTGTTCTTTAATTCTTGACTTCTAACACCACCACTTCACAGATTTAGTTGTACGATCTCATGAAGTAAAGGATGAGGGCTACGAGATTGATCATGATGGTAAACTCATAACTGTTTTCTCTGCTCCAAATTACTGTGACCAGGTAATCAAACCCTTGTACTTCTGTTTAAACACCTCGTTTTTCGTACTAAATATCATGGAACTTTACTCAAATGAACCGTCTCGTTTCCGAGGTTAAAATCTAAATCGCATCGATTGCTCATTGTATGCTGCAGATGGGTAACAAAGGTGCCTTTATTAAGTTTGAAGCACCTGCTTTGAAGCCTAACATTGTTACATTCTCAGCAGTGGTTAGTATCTTTTGTAATCTTAGTCTTCTCTACAATGTTCCAATTTTGTACATTTCCTCAAATAAATTTTCCCGGTCTATGGTATTTATTTTTAAAGCTTCAAGCTTTAAATGCAAGTAACCTGATGCTGAGATTCTTGTGTTTTTGGATTTTGTTGAATTTTCAGCCACACCCTGATGTGAAGCCAATGGCTTATGCAAACAACTTTCTCAGGTTATTTTCATAGTTTTAGGTAGCTAACTGGAACTACTGATGCTTTATGCTTTGTGGTCTCTCTACTATGCCTCCAAAGATAGAATATACATAGATCTCTCTCTCTTTCTCTTGTTTTTTTTTTTTATTTATTTTTTTAGTACATTGTTAGAATTCTTTTTTGTGCTTGTAATCCACTTGGTTGTTAAGTGTAGTTGTGTAACGAAATATTTAGTTATAACTTGTTTAGGAAGGTTAAATTATGGTCACTTGAAACTTGGTGATATTTTTCTACTTGGCTTGAATTTGAAGGAAGTTATTAGATTATTATGCATTTGTGGACTTTATCTATTTAAATACTTGATATGTTAATTATAAAAGAGTAGGGAAGAATGTGTATATCTAAACAAATGTACGTTAAAAATTAATTACTAAATTAGTTATTATGAATGTGTATATTTAAACATGTTGTTTTGTACATTTTTTAACTAAATAATTAACCACTAGAATAATCGAATGATTAGTTATTAAATTTGTTTTACAGTAGTATAATGATATTTTTTATGAAATAACAATTATGAATTTTTATGTGTGGTGGTTAATTGGTAATTATATTTTGTATATGCGTAATATGAAAGTATTATCTTAAGACATATATATCTTATGTTTATAAGGGCATGCTTAAATTTATTCAAATTTTATATTTTTAAGGTTTTTTAATCGCCAATAATATCACTTTAAGTTACTTTGGCACAAGAAAAAAATTCACTCACGTACTTAATCTATAGGCAAGTCCAACACTGAGGTAATTTAAATAAGGCTAATTTTATGGTGTCTATGAATTTTTGTCGAATTTATTTTTTGTAATAAATTTTAATTTTTTAAAAATTATTTATTTTTATATTTTTTAAATTAAATAATAATTTTTAACCGTTTTTAGTAAATAGGCACCATTTTTTAGGTACCATACGATTCATCTTCAAGTAATTGGGATATCTACTTTTCTTATGAGTTTCATATTTTACTTTATATTCTTAAAAATTAGTTTGAGCTTCATGTGAAACATTTACATATTCGCTCGCATAAGTTTTCTTTCTAATCATTACTAGTAAGATGAAATTGATAAATTTTTCAAAGGTTCTTTTGTCTATTGAAATACTGAGAGGCTAATATTATTTGGCTGCGTTTAGTTTTGATAACATGAAAGCACTTTATCCGTCTGTTTAAGTAAGTTTCGGGATTTATCTGTTTAAGTAAGTTTTGGGGTTTAAATCTTGCCTTATGCATATAATAATTTATTGGTTAATGGTAGACCTTTAAATGAAATTTTGATTTATGACGAATTAGTTTTTAACTTATCGAGTTAGGGGATACCGTGGATAACAAAAGAAAGTTTTGATAACATGACAAGATAACACACTAACAACAAAAAAATAGAAACATATTTTTGTATTTTGTTTAATAATAAAGTAGAACAAATTATAAAAGTCTAATTTATTTTTATTTTTTATATAAAAATTTAGAAAAAAATATAATTATAAAAATTTAATAAGAATAATAAAAAATAAATTATATTTTTTATTAATATTTTTGTATTTTTTTAAAAAAATATAAAATATACTAATTTGGATATAATGTCTCTATTTATATTTTATTTGTCAAATATAATTTTGTCTTTGTATTTTTATTTTAATATCTTATATCTATAAATAAATGTAGTCTTTGTATTTAAATATAATTAAAGAATTTAATTTTAATATGTTGATAGTATAATTTTTTAATTATTAAATTTAAAAATTAATTGTTTTTATTGATGCAATAATAATATAATACATGATTGGATGGTCATGTACTCATGTCAAATTCTCATATATAAACATTAAAGTCATAATTAAATTATTTAAAAATAAAATTTGAACTTTTACCATTATGCCACCGCCCTTCATTGCTATTTGCTGGACGTGTAACCGGTGGCACCGCTCGAAACAGTGACTGATCTTCCATTCTTCTTCCTTTCCCTGAACCGGTGAAGCTTGAAGCAGAAAGACTCATTTTCTGCATCACTTTCCCGCTTGCACCCTTAAACCCTAATCCCTAAATCCAACACAGTACTTTTCGTGAATGGCTTTGAACGTCACCATCCACCGCATTCTTCGTCATCGTCGCTTCCTCAATTCTGCTAATTCCACTCTGCATCTCACCAACACTAGGTGCTTCTCCCATGCTCCATCACCTTCTCCCTCTCAGAGTTCCAAAGCTAATGATAAAGATCCTCATTCAGGTCCATCTTCCTTGAAGGACAACGAGCTCGCCAAGTTTGCCGCCATTTCTGATACCTGGTTAGCTTTCTATTTGGTTCTTGTTGCACACATACATAAAAATCACGTTTTGGAATCTGGGTTTTGGTTTTTCCAATTGGAGAATGTGAAATTTGCAACCTTTTTCTTAGTAGTGGTAATGGAACAATTAGAATTGAAAGCTGATTATAATTTGCTCTGGAACCATTTGAATTCAGTTTATAGTGAATTTGCTGCAATTGTGCAATTTTCTTTTTGTTAGATCTCTATAGAATCAAGGATATGTGTTCCTGTAAATAATGGTAGGAATGTCTGGCTAATATAATGGATGTCCTCTATCTGTTTGTATTTTTGCCTGCATAACTAGGTGGGATTCTGAAGGCCCTTTCAAACCTTTGCATCTCATGAATCCTACAAGACTTGCTTTCATCAGGTCTACACTCTGTCGACATTTTAAGTAAGCCACCTCTTTTGTGCTTATAATTCCTATATAGTACTAATGATTCATTTTGCAATCCAGTTAGTTCCATTGTTTTATGCATGTATCATGTATGTACTACCACTTGCTCAGATTCCCAGATACTACTAGTTTACTTATTGGGATAGCATAGTCATTTTTTGTAGCAGATGTGAGATTAGATATTTATTATTGCTATAATGTAAAAGTATTGATTCAAATGAGGATATGAAAAGAGATGACTGTGGAAAAGTATTTGTTACTAAAAACCGTTGATAGAATTGCTTTTGATGCCAAATGAAGATAGAAAGAGATAAATATAGAGAACAATGGAAGTAATGATATATATTTTGTCCTTTTGATGCTATGTGGTTAATAAATTATTAATTGTAATTTTCTTGTCTCAGGAGGGACCCTTATAGTACACGACCCTTTGAAGGACTTAAAATTGTTGATGTAGGGTGTGGAGGAGGAATTCTTTCTGAGGTATCTTTTTCTCCTTGTTGTGACATAGTGAAAAAACGCTTGTTCTTTGTATCTGCTGGCCAATACGGAAATGTGGGGATTTGGAGGTCACATTTGTTAGCTAGGAACCTGGAATTGTAAAAATTTGGTAACAAATTGACTAGATTTGTTAATTGTCAGATAGAAATGTGGAAACCTAATGTCTTTCTTTGATGCATATTATCCTACTCTTACTCATTATGATTATTATGTTTCCAACTGGAAATCAGTGTTCTTTTTATCCTCATTTATAGTTATACTCTCCTTTGGTCTTCAGCCATTGGCTCGCTTGGGAGCTACCGTGACAGGCATCGATGCTGTAGAGAAGAATATCAAGATTGCTCGACTTCATGCTGTATGCTTATCCTATAATTTGTCCATTGAAAATTTACAATCAATTTATGCATCAACTCATATAATGTTGCTCTTATTTGTCGGTGTATTTCAAAAATTTTATCAAGTTTCTTATTGTGTCATGATTTGCTTCATTTTATTTCTATGATAACATATTTCCACTGAGATTATGCAATTTGCTAATTTTTTCTTCTGGAAGACTATGATGTTTGAAAAATTAATACTTGTTATATTTCACACTTAACATTTTGTTCTTAGATAGGATGATCCACAGTTTTCTTGCTATAAATATGTTACAAACAAAGGCTAGATTGAGTTACATTAGTGAATGAAGTTGTTGCTACCTTTAGAAAAATTGGTCCATTACATCTTCACTATTAGCTTGGCAACTTTATTATTGTTTTTTTCACAGGACTTGGATCCGACGACATCAACTATTGAGTATTGTTGCACAACAGCTGGTACATACACACATCTTATTCATTCTTATTGAGTATTACTTTGTGTGGGTTCCTTTTTTGACTAAGTTGATAAAAGTAACTGATCAGAGAAGTTAGTTGAAGAAGGAAGAACATTTGATGCAGTAATGGCCTTAGAGGTACTCTATCTCTCTCTGCTTCCTCCCTCAGTTGTGTGAGCTCTCATTGGGTTTATGCATATCAAGATCATTTTGAATGTTCACAGGTGATCGAGCATGTTGCGAATCCTGAAGAGTTCTGCAAATCTCTGGCAGCATTAACAAATCCAGATGGAGCCACTGTTGTATCAACAATCAATCGATCGATGCGAGCATATGCAACTGCCATTGTTGCCGCGGAATATATTCTCCACTGGGTAACTCATTCTTCTTGTTGACTCCACAGTTTTACATCATTTCTTCCTAAACAATCTTGGTTACAACATACATATGATGCATAATTGAACTCCACTTGAATTGGTAACTAGCATATCAATGTTATAATTGTAATTGGATTTGGATATATTGTTGCAGCTTCCAAAAGGCACACATCAATGGTCCACCTTTCTTACCCCGGAAGAACTAGCCATGATCCTACATCGTGCCGGCATCAATGTAAGCTAAATGCATCAACAAATTCACTTACACCTTCAACCTTAATCTGAATTCGAATCAGCTTGTTTTGAGTTTAAACCAGCTTCTACAACATGATTAACACAGGTGGAGGAGATGGCAGGATTTGTGTACAACCCTCTAACAGGAAGGTGGTTATTATCAGATGATATCAGTGTCAATTTCATCGCCTTTGCAACCAAAAGCCAAAACGCTATCTAATGTCATTACAAAAACAAAAACACAAACTTTTCATTCAACACTGAATAAAAATCCAATCTTTTTTTTTTTTCCCTTTCAAAAGCTCAATACAAAACTAAAATAACAGATCGGTTTGATTTGGATTGGTTGGATTCGAATCAGTTCATGGATCAGGGCAGAGTTTCCTGAGAGTAATGGAGATTCTTCTGGATTGTTCCAATTCATTTCCTTGCCAGAGCTGAAATCCAGGGTTGCGATTAATCTGGTGCTTCCATTGGTACCTGGCTTCCCCTGACATGAGAACCAAGGAGCCCGGCGTGAGCAAGACGGGAACTTGAAGCGAATCGGAGTGAAGGGGAGTGAAGTGCATGACGCAGGAAGATTCGAGAGAGAGGATGGCGATGGCGTCTTGGAAGCGCAAGAGGTCAACGTGGGGGCAGATACCTTGTCCGGGAAGGTACATGTTGACGATCATCTGGTCGAAGAAGGGTTCTCTGGAGAGAAGAGGGTGAGGGAGAATGGAGGCAGATGAGGTGCGGATGAGGTGGGAGAGGTGGTGGGCCCAGGGAGGGAGGTGGCCGAAGAGCATGGCTTGGTTGTTGTTGGTAGTTGGAGAGAACCAGTTGTGGGAGTTGATGGCGGAGAGAAGGTGGGTTTGGTGGCGGTGAGAGAGGAAGTTGGTGCATATCCATAGACCCTTAACTTGCTCTATTGCCACCCACTTCAACTTCTCTTCTTCTTCTTCTTCTGATGATGATGATGAGGGTCCGAAGACTTGTTCTAACACGGCTTTCTCGTCTTCTTCTTCTTCTTCTTCTTCCATTCTCAGTGGTGTGTTTTGTGTCATGAGCTTCTTCTTCTTCTTCGCGATTAGGTTTTTAACACATTACAGAAACGGGCTTTCTAAGGCCTACATGCTTTTCATTTTTATTTTGGCCCTAGTCTTGCATGATTTTGTTCCTAGAGGTGGATTGATTTCATCATTTTCAAAATTAATTAAAAAATACTAGTCTTCCTTTGAATCCTTTCCTTGAATCATATTGTTGGCTAATTAGACGCCAAAAAAAAAATAATATTGTTGGCTAATTTAAGAAAATCCGTAATGCATAGTTATTAAGAGAGTTGGTATTTTTTTTAAAGTGAATGTTATGGTGCCTTTGAGATTGTGCTTAACTTGTTAAAAAAGATAAATAAATAATATTTAATAAATTTTAAATATTTTATTTTTTATTTTAAATATTTTATTTTTTACTTTTTAAACATAAATTAGACAATTAGATACTATAGTAAAAAATATTATAAAATTCACCTTTTTTTAATATGAAGTTGTTTTTTTTAAAATTGTTATTGAACAAATTAGACGATCAAATGAAGATTCGATGTTGATGAGATATGTAAATTTGAGGATTAGATTTGTGCATTATAAAAGTTTTAAAATTTGAGGTATTTTTGTGTTTTAAATGACAAATTTATTGGTCTAATTTGTGTTTTTCACATTCTAATTAAAACATACCATATTCCAATAATGCTGTAAAATATTACCATATCTCGAATATCAAAATTAAAAAAACTAGCGGCTCAACAGGCACTATCGTGCCTGTTCAGCCGCTTTTCTATTGTTTTTTTTAAATTAAAATTTATTTTTTGTTAATATATTATTTATTTTTTAAATTTATTAGATAAATATTTTTTATTATTTTAATATTGACATGACCTTATTTATATAATATTTTGTTAAAATTAAAACTATTATAAAAAAAATTTTAAAATATTAAATTATAAAAACACACAATAAAGAGGTATATATATATATTTCAAAAAATAATGATAATAATATTATCCTGATTCAAAAAAATTATATATAAATCAAAATACATATTAGTTATTTACAAAAGATAATTTTTACTTAAATGTCACAGATATTTATATTTGTGTTCATATTTTTTAAGTGGTAGGCCAAAATATGAATCTGAATAGGTCTTCATTTTCTTATAAATAATGACAAAAAAAAGAAATGAGAATGTTTATTTTTTTATTTTTAAATATCAAACTATAAGAATAATTAATAAATAAAATAGGAGAATATAAAAATTGTGTACTTGAAAAAAATCTTCGTAATTCATCATACATATCCTTATTAATAACTTTTTGAGTCTTGAACAACTATCAAATTTATTGACTACAAAAATAACTATATAAACACTTCAAGATTATTCAATTAAATTGATTCCTTAATATAGTAGGAACAAATTCAATTAATTCAATTTATTATAGATTTGATAAAATAATTTAAAATTTTAAAAATATATTTAAAAATAAATATAAAAATTTTATAAGTTATTTAACTTTTAGGACGTTCAAAATTATAAATTTAAATTAAATAAGATATTAAAAAATTTATTATGTTTTTATTATGTGTAATAAAATTAAGATAAATATTAAATTAAATTAAGATATTAAATATTATAAAGTTTATTTATTTATTTTTTAACAGCATTTAATTTGAAGCAAATATAAAAATTTATATTTAAAGTATTTTTTATTTTTATTCATAATTCTAATAGATAAAAAATATTTTTTTTAATTTTATATTCAATTTATTAAATTATCTTTAATTTTCTCTTACTATTATTTCTATCGCACACTATTATTACCTTATTCTCCTTTCTCATTTTCTTCTTCTCCTCACACTTTCTCTTCACCCAATCGTAATTAATTATCACCAAGTACTATTATCGCAACTTTCAATCTTGTTTATCACTTTGATCTATAATCATTTATTATGTTAACTTTTATGAGTCGTTGAAGTGTTGTTAAAAGAATTGGTTTTTATGTCTTCTGAATATTTAAATGTATAAAAACAATAGTTTTTTCTTGATGTGAATTTTAAGTTGTCTTATTATTCTATTAAAAAAATGTATCACATAAAACATTCAAAATTTTTGCTCAAATTATCAAAATTTGATGTCAGTAATCCTTAAAAATAATATTAAAATATATTATTTTATCTAATATAATAAAAATAGTACATTATTGTAAGTTTTTAACTAATAATTATAAAATTAAGTTGTAATTTAATATAGGCCCTTAGAATAAAAGAATGTCATTACTTCTTACATTTGACTACTATTATATAAGTTGTACATTTGTTTTATTGTGTAAATTAATTAAACTATATTTTATTATTTTATTTTGCATGTTTTGAAATAATGCGATCCTACTATAAGGATGATATTAATTTTCATAATCTAATACGAACCTTCTTACTATTTTGTTTGTCACTTAAATACTATCCATAAAAATAGTTAGTTAAAGTGAAACACTGTATAAAGAGAGTAAATTTTTTTTTTTGAATTAAAAGTTCTAATATATTTCTTAATCATCACTTGATATAACTCATATTTAATAGGTTAAAAAATTCTCTCTCTCTCTTATATTCTTAACTTCTTCTATAATAAATTTTTTACATTATCTAATACATAAAATGTCACATCCTTACATTTATCTTAAAAGTTAAAAGTTAAAAGTAAATTATATTAGTATTTTTTAATAAAATTAAAATAAAAAGATAAAAAGCTACCGAAAAGAATAATATTAAGTTTGAGTTATGCTATGTGTACACCAAAGTCCGCCACCAGTATAAAATACATGCTAGAATATAAATACACATTGAAAATAAATTAAACTACACATGTATTTATTATACACAAATATATTGGTGGCTGATTTTGGTGTATAAATAGTATTTTTGATTAAATTTTATGTTCTTTTGTACCAAAATATTATAATTTATTAGATTATTATATTATCTTTGTACTACAAAACAAAAAATAAAATTCTATATCTTCTTGCTGTTACTTATTTTATTTTATTTTTATTATAATTTATTATATTATTATATTATTTTTGTACTATATAACAAAAAGTGAAATTCTATATCTTCTTGTTGTTTCTTATTTTATTTTATATTGGCTATCTAAATTAGCTTGTATAATATTTTAAAGGTTGAAACTGTTAAAAAATATATAACAAAAAATTTAGATATTTGTTGTGTTATCAGGTTATTTAAAAAAACTAATTCATAGGCGTTATTATCCTACTATATCTTTAATATTACATGTCAATCTAATATTTAATAAAAAAATAATATTAACCGACATAAAACTGATTAAAATTTAAAAAAAATAATTAGCAAAATATCTATGAGAATTTTTTCACTTTACTATTGATAGATACATATATATTTTTTTTTGCATCTTTTATATGCCAATCAAATAATCAATACTATATGCCAAACAAATAATATTTAATTAATTAATTTTTTTGACAAATCAATTTAAGAATATTTTAAGAAATAAACATATCAATATTTTAACAAATCATTGGTAGTTTGCAATTTTTTTCTTTGCGTCTTTTTATGCTAATCAAATAAGAATTTAATTTTGATGTCCTATTAATGTAAAATAATTTTACACGTGCATCTAATCACCATCAAATAATCAGGACTATATGCCAAACAAATAATATTGTGGAATACAAAATTAATAAATTTTTTGTTGTATAATTTATTTAATTTAATTTAAAAATAAATATTTATGTACTCAAATTTTAATTTCAATACTTTATATAATCAATAATTTAGAAAATTAAAAAAATAACATCATTAAATACAAAGCAGTTTAAAAAAAATTGAGATTTAACTAAAGGATAAATATTGATGCACTTAAAATTTAAAAAAATATTTTACATAATTAATACTTTAAAAAATTTTAAAAATAATTTTATCTTATACAAAACCATTTAAAAAATAAAAAATTAACAAAATAATTTATAAGAGTTCTTCGGTTCATTATTGATAGGTATATAACAAATATCAGATAAAAAAAAAATAATTTTTTTAAAATTAAATTGATGAAATAAAACTTTGGATGTGAAAGATAGATTAAAAATATATAAGAATTAATACAGTTTGGTAAGTAAACTGAAGAGAAAGGAAAATGAAGGTGAAAGTTATGCGTGAAATTAATAACTACAGTAAAACAGTATAAAATTTGTAATTGTAGTGAATGGAAGCGAGGAAAAAATGGAGGCGATACAATCACGATATTAAAGGAAGGAGAATGATGACAACAGTAATAATACAGAAAAGTGCACCTAATACTCTAATAGTGAAAGGAGAAGCACTAAAAATTGAATAATGAGATCAACTATTGGTATAAAGTACTCACATAAAGAATATACCCAAAATAAAATGATAAAATCGATAAAAAATTATTTGTCATCCCTAATTATTTTTTTTCTCCTTTCATACATGGCGTCCAAAATCAACATTTAGCATAGTCACTATCTAGTTCAAATAATTGTTACATACAGAAAAGTACATTCAGAATTGGAAAGAGAAATAAGAAAAATTGAAAACGGATAAAATTAATAAAAGGATAAATTATTGGAATAAAGAATTGAAGAAGAGGTTACGGTTCCTACAACTATTAGTAAAATACAAAATAAAAATGAACATGTGTTGCTGTTAATTGTGGAAGTTCTTTTATTTAAATAACTCCGTATCGACATTATATATTGTTATAGATTTCTATTTGCCTGTTCTAATTGTAGTGAATCGGGCTACTCCTGTGTTTGTGGTAGCTCCACTTGTGTAGTTGTATTAGTTGATATGGCAACTTGTTTTCTTGTTGAATCATCTCTCAATAAGTTACACGTCTTCTAGTTAGGTGTTGCTGTCTTTATTCTTCTGTCATTTTTTGTCTTCTTCGCCTAGCAGATTCTGTCCAAGTAGTTGATGTTGACGTGATTGTTGATTTCATGATAGCAAGATGCAGAGAAAAAAAACGTTTGCGAGACCAAAATTGAAAGTGAAAGAGTAATTTAATTCTCTTGGGAGTTAAGTACGACTGAAGGTGGATCAGTTTTTTTTATTGAAAGTGGGTCAGTTTTTAAATTGAGTACGTAGTGCCGTAGTGGTAGCAGTTATTTTATTGGAAGTAAATCAGTTTTAAAATATATCGTGGAGTTGAAAGTGAATTAGTTTGATACTCTGTCATGGGATAAATTCTTTTTTTGATAAAAAAATAAAAAAAATGGAGGACGTAGTAACAGTTTATTATATTGAATTCAGTGTTTAATGAACATAAAAAAATATGGATAAAATAGGGAGAAGAAATTAGATACCAAATTTTCCTATCTCATTATACATTGGTATAATCCATTATATATTGGTATAGATTTGATTAAGGAGTACTCTTCTGTATGTAATTTTTTTTTAATATAAACAATAGACATCAAAAAAATATATAAACCGTGTATTGTAATTTAATTAATTGGTATAGATTTAATTAAGAGCACACATTTATATGTAATTTTTTTAAGATAAACAATAGACATCAGAAATATTTAAACCGTGTATTGTAATTTAATTAATTTTGTTATAGAATATCGATAAATTATGTTATTACTTGAAATAAAATAAATTAGTTTTAAACTTTGTTATGGGTAAAAACAATTTTTTTAAAAAAAATAAAAAATTAAATACGTAGTAACAGTTTTTTTTTTTAATTAAAAGTGAAGTGGGTAAACCCTTTTCTTGAAAAAAAGAAAGAGGGTAAAATGGGAAGAAGAAATTGGATACCAAACTCCCATATTCCCATTATATATTGGTATAGATGTAAATTACATTTAAGATAATATAATAATATTATTTAGGCCAATAATAAAAGAGTTATTGAATCAAAATTTAAGGAAAAATAAATTATTATTAATTAAATAAATATAAATATAAGATTCCTATCCATATTTGGATCGTTTGGTATATTACTTGAACCAGCTCCGGTGTTATTGTGAGTATCTGTATATGTAAAAAATTCATTATTAAGATGAAAATAATGTAATTTGATAATTTAAGAGTACACTCAAGAAATAGATTATACATAATTGGTACGTACTAAGAGTCCAGTAACATAGATATATCGTAAAAAATAATTCATATTAAATAATAAACTAACAATATAAATTTATTACTGAGAAGTATAATTTAGAGTACCTGATATAGAGTATTGTTGAGGAGGTATATTTGTGATATCTTATAATGGTGTTGCCATGTTAGTTAGTCCACTTGATGTATCGATTCCTCGTCTAATACTCTCTCGGTAACTGGCACGCCTTCTGGCAAGGTGTTGCTGCCTCTGTTCTTCACTCATATTTTGTCTTCGTTGTCTGGCATAGTCTTGCCAAGTTCGTCGACCACTCCCACGTGAATCTTCCATTGGTATGTTGTCAACTATAATTAATCAAAGAAACATATAAAAACAATTATACACTTTTATTTAATGACAAAAAATAAATTACAGAAGATTTTACATCATATTTAGGCGAAGTGAGAAGAATGCAGGAGAAGACAGAGGAAAAATGAAAGAAATTTTTTCTATTACGGAGAGATATGGAGTAACCAGTGAAGTGAGAGAGATTAAGAGAAAAAATTGGGAATAATACAATTGACGGAGTAATTGATGTGAGAGGAATTAACTGATGCAGTAGTGGAGAATTAAGTAGTAGAATTTTGTAACTGATGCAGTAGTGGAGAATTAAGTAGTAGAATTTTGTAACTGATGCAGTAACGTGACGTGAGAGAAATTAACGTGGAGAAGTTATATTGAGGTGAACGTGGATGGAAATGAAATAACAGAATGTTGTAACTGGAGGTAGGTTACTAAAAAGGATAAAAATGAAAAGAAAAATTGGACACCAAAAATGGGTTTTCCCATTATATATTGTTATAGATATATATTATCACATTCTTTTAAGTTTTAACCTATGCAAAATCTTAATTTTTTGTCATTAGATTAGATAATAAGGTAAGAATTGAATTAGTGTAGTAGTTAATTTATGAGGAGTGCTAGGAAAACAATGATTATCTTGAACAACATGAACAATCACTAATCAAATATAAGTATATTACATCCTAATTTAATGCTACTCATTAAATTTACTCTTTTAATCTTATTAATTCACATTGTTCACACATTGTTCATGAATATTATTAGTTACCTATACTTTTCTTTAATTTATTAGTCTTTTTTAAGTGAAGTGTATAAAATATGATTTTTTTTTATGTGACCAAAATTTTAAATAAAGTTCTGATGCAAGCGCTTGGATCACGATCAAATTGGGGGAGATTATGAAGAAAAACAATTTGATAATGAGGTGCATGAAAGCACCAAGTTAACTACGAGACATTAGGGAAGCTGGGAAAGTAGGAAACTACACCGTTAACCCTTTAGACCCGGAATAAGTGTGTGTTTGTGTGTGAGGAAAGGCAACTTAAATTAGCTTCAAGCTTCATTGCAAGCGATATGAATGGATTGGATAGTCTTGATGTCATCATCTCATCTCATCTACAAATGTAATAACTTATACACATTTCCATTCTCCTTCATTCTTATCTCTCTCAACTTTCAACATTTTCATTTAACACCAAAATTTAATCTAATTTACTTGTAAGCCATTAGGATTCTTCTAATTATAAGATTTTTGAATAATAATATCAACCACATTTTAGTTTCAACTTTGATCTTAGTCATGTAAATAAATAAAGGGTAAATTAAATTTTTTTATTAAAAATATAAAAATTTAAATTTTTAATACATTTATTTTGGATCTATTAAATAAAAAAATTTAGCTAAACTCATAAATAAATAATCCTTAATTTTTGACACGTGGCAATTATATACTAGCAATTGGTTGGTTAGTGTTAGTGTTAGTGTCTTGATTAATTTTATTTTCTCTCTCTGAATGAATTCATTCCTTGCACTTTCTCTCTCCTTTCTCTTAGTTTGCTTCTTAATCCATCCAATTCCAAAATAATCTCTTTGCAACTGCATATTCAATTCGATCTCTTTCTTCTCTCTCTGCAAAAGGAACACAAAAATGTCAACCAATTCCGAAACCGCGACGGTTGTTGCGCGTGGCCGTTTGGCCATGCTCACAGCTCACCTCCGTCCCTCCTCCGCTGATGACGTGGCATCAGCTCTTCAGCCTCTCCGTCTCTCCGTACAGTCGTCTCCGCCTCCGAACGTCAAGGGAACGTTGACCGTCGTGGACGAAAGGACCGGAAAAAAGTACACCATTGAGGTCTCAGCTGAAGGCACGATCAAAGCCACTGATCTCAGGAAGGTATGTGATTTCTGATTTGTGATTGTGATCGAATCAAAATTTTAGTTTTGATCTCTGTGCTCTAAGGGATTTCTAATTTTGGGAGATGTGTCTCATCAAATTTCGCATCTTTCTGTGAGTGTGTTCGGTGTATATCGTTGTTTATGATCATGGCTATGCTTCTAACGATGACGTTAATGTCTTTACCGGGAACAAAAATTAATTATTTATTCATGGTTACAAGCTGAAGTTACAAAATAAATAAATAAACAAAAATTGTAGCCGTAATTTTAGATATCAATTTTACCTATATGGATTAGTGATTTATATAAATTAATAATTTAATATTATAACCATGGATATGATAACATGATTGGAATCTAAAATAAAAAATTACCAAGACACAAATTAAATTGTGGGGTAATTCTGGTTTCTTTATTTGCAGATAACAACGGGGAAGAATGACAAGGGTCTCAAGCTTTATGATCCAGGCTATTTGAACACCGCCCCTGTTAGATCAACTATTAGTTATATCGATGGCGATGAGGGGATTCTTAGATATAGAGGGTACCCAATTGAGGAGCTTGCAGAGAAAAGCAATTTTACAGAAGTAGCCTATCTCATTTGTGAGTATTTCTTTAGCTGCAGTGTGTATGTATATATTGTATTCCATGGTGCTTGTTTATCAGTAGAAGAAAATATTATATCTTTAATGCCAGTGAGGAAACATGCATTTTGCCATAGTCCTGGAACCTGTTAGTTACATGTTAACATTTAGATGGCATGAAAGTTTCTAAAGTTTGTTGACTCTCATTCTCTTATTAGTGTATGGAAATTTGCCTTCTGAAAGTCAGCTAGCTGAATGGAAGTTCGCTATATCTCAACATTCAGCTGTTCCACAAGGTGTTTTGGTGAGCTTCTATGCTATATCTATTTCCCATAGTCCTATCTGGTGTTTGCTATTCTTTTTGTTTTGGTCATTGACGCATTTAATATATAAGCAACTTCCAGGGATTGTATTACTGCTTGAAATTTAATATTCGAGTGGAGTCATTTTTTATTTTTTTTAAGTAGGTTTTCTGACCTCTTTATTTCAGGAAGATTTGCTGTTAATTTTCTGGGATGGTTTAGATCAACCTGCATAGGAATTTCTTTTTCAATGTAGTTCCTTTTAGTTTATATGCAAAGGAGAGAAAATATGCTGTTCGATTCTTTTTAATGAAGTAAGAGGTTACTAATCCCAGTTGTGGTGTTATCTTATATTTGATTTTGTAGGATCTTATACAAGCATTGCCCCATGATGCACATCCTATGGGTGCGCTTGTTAATGCCATAAGTTCTCTATCCATTTATCATCCCGATGCGAATCCTGCTCTCAGAGTAAGTAATGAAATCTTCTGTCAATTGGCTACTCTTTTGAACTGTTCTGCATTGATTACGTGTCTAGTAATAGCATAACATGACATCTTGTAAATCTTAACCAGTTTTGGTTACATGATCTTTCTTTTTCTGTTTTGTTCTTTGTCTTCCCTTTTGTAAGTTCTATATTATGAAAACAGATTGGTTACATCTAATTTTATTTGTCCATGGTATTCAAATCATTATGTGGATTCCTGCTGATTTTGGATGTCTACAAATTGAATTTTGTTTTTCATTATCTATTATCGTTTAATGCAGGGTCAGGGTGTTTATAATTCAAATCAAGTGAGAGATAAACAAATAGCACGGGTTATTGGAAAGGTATGCCTATTCATTCTCTTTTTTCTCATCTCCCCCATCTGGGTCTGATATACCTAAATTATCCATACAACTCTATCTTTTTTGCAATCATTGACCTGCCCAATTTTTTTTGCTGCAGATAACAACGATAGCTGCTGCAATTTATCTCAGAATTACAGGAAGACCACCTGTGCTTCCATCTAACAATCTTTCTTTCACTGAGAATTTCTTATACATGCTAGATTCCCTGTAAGTTGTGTGTATGCTCTTTTTCTATTTGTGTGTGGAATAAGTGTGTAATGGAACCTTCACTCTTGATGCGTTCAGGGGCAATCGGTCATATAGACCCAACCCTAAGCTAACTCGTGCACTGGACATCATCTTCATCCTGCATGCAGAGCATGAAATGAATTGTTCTACATCCGCTGTTCGACACCTTGCATCAAGGTAGACATCATACTACAACACTACTTAAGCAACAGAAAGCAGCTGATCTAATCTTGCTTAATTATTAATTTATTTCAGTGGTGTTGATGTATTCACTGCTGTTGCTGGGGGTGTTGGAGCTCTATATGGACCTCTTCATGGTGGAGCTAATGAGGTTCGCCCCCTATTTCAGAATATTATTTCATTTAGGCCTATGACACTAGGAATGAGAATATAATTTAAAGATTATTATTATTATTATTATTATTATTATTATTATTATTATTGGTATCGTAAACTTAAAAATAATATGAAGACTTTATTATTATTATTATTATTATTATTATTATTATTATTTCTAGAGGACTTTTTTTTTTAAATGTAAGGAATTACTATAAAGAGTTAATGAAGCTGTTACAATCTTTTGTTCATTCCTTATTATATGATGAAGTGAATACACATAAGCACAACACTAATATTTCAATGTATGAGCATCCTAATGTAACCTTTGATTATGCAGGCTGTCCTCAAAATGCTTAGTGAAATTGGAAGTGTTGAGAACATTCCGGAGTTCATTGAAGGTGTCAAATCCAGGTGGCTACTACTTTCTTTTGTTTTGTGGGTCTTATTTCTTCCCAAATTTTTGGCTTAATGCTTGTACCCTGGAAAGATAGCATCATGGATTGCTATTGTTGCTTCACTTTTTGGGGATTTCTTAAATGAAAGTGGGGGAAAGAAGATAACTTAAGATAAAAATCTTTTTCTTGTGTCCACAGGAAAAGGAAGATGTCTGGTTTTGGTCACAGAGTATACAAAAACTATGATCCCAGAGCAAAGGTCCTAAGAAAACTGACAGAGGAAGTTTTTGCAATTACTGGCCGGGATCCTCTTATTGAGGTATTTATCCATTTTTAATTCTGTCTTTCCTATTTGTTAATACAATGACATACCTACGTGCGGGTATAGATCCTCACATGTGAAAATTTCACATGATTTGATCATATATGATATCTCTAAACATGACATGTGCTAAAAGAAAATTCACATGGAAGGTCTGTTCTCCCCACGTTTATAATTTTCCTTATATTTTACATTTTTTATTGTGTTAAAATTAAATTGCAGATAGAATTAGATAATATCTTAAGACAAAAAAATCTGTAGCAAATTTTTAATTTAAAGCATTATTGTTTTAATTTGATTCAGTATGTTTAGTTTAAGCTTTGAAAGTTCTAACTTGTGTGCGAACGCTTGATTGTTCAGGTTGCAGTTGCCTTGGAGAAGGTTGCACTATCTGATGAATATTTCATCAAGAGGAAGCTATATCCAAATGTTGACTTCTACTCTGGAATAATTTATAGGTAATCAATCATTACATCTTGTATGGCAATTAGATTTAGATATGATAAATTATGCTTATGCATGCTCGAGTTTGATGGTTTTATGCAATCAGGGCCATGGGGTTCCCACCTGAGTTTTTCACTGTTTTATTCGCAATCCCTCGAATGGCCGGGTACTTGGCACATTGGAGAGAGTCATTGAATGATCCTGATACAAAGATTATGAGACCTCATCAGGTTACTTTCTTTCTCCAAATCACTTTGTTTATGATTTCTTGCCCATTAATCAGGATTATAGTTGGTTATTTCATGCATATGGTTGTGTAGTATTTACCAGAAGATATAGAACATCTGATGCATTTCCGGTTACATTTCACTTCCCTAATTTCACAGAATCTATTCTATGCTTTAGGTTTATGTTGGAGAATGGTTGCGACATTATAAGCCGATCAACGAAAGGATTGTATCAAGTGATGGTGACAAGCTTGGCCAGGTAGCCATGTCGAATGCCTCAAAGCGGCGGCTCGCTGGATCAGGGATGTAGTTTAGAACCCCAGTTTGGATGAGTGTCATGACCAAAAGGTTATACATAGAAGATGTAGGGAGGACGTAATTCCTTGTTTTTGGACTTGTATTACTTTGCTATAACCAGGGTGATTCATAGGGAGCATGTCACTGGATAAATAATGCAACTTCAGTCTCATCCATGAAAAATGATGTTGGGTGGGATTAGTTGTTCAAGCCATGTATTCAAGCACTATATATAGGTGCTACTCCTTCTACTTATACCTTTTAAGTACTTTGTTAAATATTAATTTTGGTTTTATTCTTGAAAATAAAATGAAGATTGTTACGTTTCATATCATATATAAAGGTGTAGTCACTTGTCCTAGAGAGCACACTGGTCACTGCAAGCAAATCCTTAGGTAAGAGTGAAAGGAAACTGGTTGAATCTACAATCACTATTTGGAAGGCATAAAAAAGAGTTTCTTCAAATGTACATTAGAGACAGATTTCTATATAGACATGGTGACAAGGAAACTTTCATCAGTTGTCTGACATGTCTGAGTTAACTTTTACAAGATGGTAACTCCCTTCTGTTTCAATAAGTGAGTGAGAGGAATTAGCATCAGCATACATAGTACTACTATATGTTGACATGCTTTGTGATCTACTTGGATTCTGCCAGAAGTGATTCCTCATACTCTTATATCTTGAATTTGAACTATATGCTGAATATCCAGGATCAGAAAGTATATCTTGAATGTCTGTCCAACCTTCAAGCATGCTCACTGCTTGTGACATTGTTGGTCTTAGTGTTGGAGATGCATTAGTACATAGTAGAGCCACATTTAGCATTACCATTGCCTCTTTTGTTGAATATTCTGACCCCAAATCTGGATCAACAAGCTCTAGAAGATTTCCTCTTTCTTGCAAGACATATGCCTGAAAAAAACCTCAGATTTCAGACTAGAATAACCAATATCAATTTATATCATGCAATACAAATCAATCCTTGTTTGTAGTAGTTACCCAATCAAGAAGATAAACAAATTCCTCATTAGGTCTGTAATTTGTGTTGCTCTTTCCGCTAACGATTTCCAATGCAACCACCCCGAAGCTATACACATCTGCTTTGTCAGTTAAATAGCCACGCATTGCATACTCAGGAGCCATATAACCACTGCAAAATGACAACAAACATGTAGATGAATTACAAATAATAACTTTTGAAATGGTTGCAGAATACGATGAACTTACATTGTTCCTGCAATTCGAGTGCTAACATGACTTTTGTCATCTTCATTGAGTTTAGCCAAACCAAAATCCGAAACTTTGGCATTGAAATCCTTGTCTAGTAAGACATTACTAGTCTTTATATCCCTATGAATGATCTTGATTCTGGACTCTTCATGGAGATAAGCTAAAGCTCTAGCTATACCAAGACAAATCTTCTTCCTGGTTGGCCAGTCCAGTTTCACTTTTCTGTCTAGATCCTTACCTACATATGATTGTGATAAAGATAATCAGTTGATTCATTCAATATACTTTATTCAAATTGCAGGTGTGAATTTATAATGTTAATCATCATTCTGAAACTTACCAAATAGTATCCGAGATAAACAATTGTTTTCCATATACTCATATAT
Organism: Arachis hypogaea; assembly: GCF_003086295.3. Classification (NCBI taxonomy): domain Eukaryota; kingdom Viridiplantae; phylum Streptophyta; class Magnoliopsida; order Fabales; family Fabaceae; genus Arachis; species Arachis hypogaea. The sequence continues at coordinate 3,318,133 of NC_092042.1, read as the reverse complement.
CAGTATTAACTGATTACCCTCAGCACAACATCCATAAAGCTTAACCAGATTTGGATGTTGAAGCCCTGATATCATTCCTATCTCATTCACAAACTCACGGTTTCCTTGCTTTGATTTTGATGAGAGTTGCTTTACTGCAATTACAGTTCCATCTAATAGTAGCCCCTGCATCATGGACAAAGGTTTATATATAGTTTAGATAGATTCGACGTCAATCCGTACATTTCGGCTAAATAACACCAGAATGAAAAAGAAGGATGAAACATACCTTGTAAACAGAACCAAAGCCACCTTCACCAATTTTATTAGCTACATCAAAGTTTTTAGTTGCTGCTTTGATTTGTTTTAAAGTAAACAATCCTGTCTGCAGATCTATACCCCTAAGTTCTGGGAAGAAAATAAGAAAAACAAGAGTGAAATTTGAATTCAAGTTTTAAACATGAACACTGCTTTTGGAGGTATACTTATTTGAAAGAAATTGAAATACTCAAATAAAAAAATAATAGTTCTTCAAAAATCTTGGTGGTATATTGCAAATTTGCAATGTTCCATACCTTTATACACTGCATTGCTTCCTCCTATATATCCCTTTCTCCTCATTACACCCAACAAAATAAGAACAAGTACACCAACAGCAGCAACTGTACAAGCAGCTAGCAGAATGATGTAGGTTTTGTGGCCATTTTCTGATGGTACTGGGAAATCTGGGCAAGGGAAACAGTATTTATAGCTTTTGTAGAATCAACAACAAAATCTAGATATACATAGACATAAAATTTAAACACTATGAAAATTTTAATTCCTTTAATACAAAGTAGTAAACACTATGCAGAAGTTTACAAATAAGAGTTTAGCTTGGAAACACTTACTAGGCTCTACTGAGATAGCAGATACTAGAGGTCCATAAACTCCTCGAGTCGGTATGCCGGTTGTGCCCTTTCCAGCCCAGTAGAAGTGAATTTTCAATGTATGTTCTGTGACAGTTGCATTAAATGTCTTCACAATTGGCTTGCCAGTACCACCAGCTGCTTTTTGGATATCAAATTCTTTCAACACCAATTTCCCCTGAATTTCAAACACAACAACACATTCATCTACATCAATGCACAATTCAGTAGGAACCAAACAACTAGAATCATGTCTAAATCATGTGGCAGTAGCTACCTGGATGTACACATCAAAAATTCGCCTTCCGAGACTGTAAAATGACCTGTCATTGATAAACATAATCTCTGCAAAGTGAAGCTCAACAGTGTAGTTTCCATTGATAAGGCATAGGCCATAGTATGTCAGAGCAAGGGGCGAAACACGAGCTGTAGTGTAAAGTTCTGAATTGAGTGCAGAGACATTTACAAGTCTTGAAGCATTAGTCACAATAAAGGGATCAGAGTCAATGTCATTGTCCATGAAGCTTCCAGTGCTGCTTAGAGCCCATCCCTGAGTAGGGTAATACAATATTGATGCACCTCTTCCTTCTCTGTCGGCTTCATAAACACGGCCGCTGACATTTGCTTCCAGTCCACCACAGTTTATGTTCATGGAGTGAGAATCTGTTGCATGAACAATGGCAATTAGGATTTCTTGGATCATGCAATCATGTTTACTAGAAGTTTTAGTAACTTCTATTTTGTTTATTTCTTTAACTTAGAAGAGATTCATAAGTTAATCTTAAATTTAATGCATTACACACACTTACATTTGGTAACTGAGGCAGGGCATGGAAAGTTCCTTTTAAGGCATGTAGAAATCCTACTTCTGCAACAAAATGTGGAATTTAAGGTAAGGCCTAGTTTTTCAGAAAATTCTTAAAATCTGAAAGTGTTAAACTTCATATTCAAAGCAAAAATAGCTTACTGTGTATCTGCGGATGAGGAGTATCCCTCAACAAGGTTTCTGGAAAAATAGCAAAAGCTAATTAGTTATAACTGATAACTAACATTCATTTAAGTCAAAATGAATATCAGACCTTAAATTAAACTTACAAGGTCCCTCCTCTTTGACATTCAGTTGGACTAGAGCTATCCCAGTTGAAGTTATTCGAAGAGATATCCCTGCACCAAAACTAGTATGTCATGATCGCGGTTTGAATAAGAGTGTTATGCAAGCTCAATGATATTTGTCTTTAAACATCAGATTTAGTATTAACATATCTGAAATCTAGATTGTTTGTAAACTAATGCCATATAACTAAAAGATCAGGGGATTTCACATACACATTTTTACTAGTTCTAAGGATCCAGCTTGCTATGGTCCCTGATAGCATGTTCCCAGTTAAAAACCTGCAACATATATATGATAAAAGAAAAGGAAGTCGTTTCATTAGAAAGGTGAATGAGATGATTGAATCACAAATTTTCATTAAATCCATTTACTTACATGTAGTCAAGTTTGTCAAGGATGGAAAAAGATTCAGGTATCTTCCCACTCAAGCCATTGAAACTCAAATCTCTAAAACAATGAAGATAAATACATGAACTTGTTTTGCATAAAGAATGAGTAAATTCAAAAACCATGTGTATATAACCCTATATATATGTCTGATTTGGTGATTTTACTTACAACATTTTCAGTTTTTCCATTCTTCCTATATAATCAGGGATATTTCCTTTGATCAAGCATTTTCTCAGTACCCTACATTATAAGATGTCCAAGAAAAAAAAGATATAGGCCATTGTTATATTGAATTTGAGAGGGAAAAAAAAGATATATTGAATTTGAATCACTGAAAACTCACAGTGTCTTCATGGATTTCATATTACTCAGTGGTGGGAAAGAAGAGCCTTTAGTACCTTTTAGGTCACTTATCCTCCTAAGTATCATAAAGGAAAGAAAAAAAAATCACTTGATATATTCATCATCTTTAATCAAAGTTAATAATAACAATAATAGTAAAGTATTACAAGCATACAAATCACTCAATCTTGTCAATGCAGATATGCTAGAAGGTATAGGCCCCTCAAGAGAACAACCCTGCATGTGCCTGTAACAAAGAGGTGTGGAAATTAACTATTTTTGTCTATATGATAGTATCTGATTGGATGTCTGTGTAAATATAAAAACAAATACAATAAAAAGAGAACAAAGAATTAGGCTTACAGCTTTTCGATTGATGTCCAATTACTAATGAAATCCGGTATCCTCCCGGAGAAACTATTATCGCTTAGCCTCCTAATATGTGACTTCACAAAGATTATCAAAGTTTATCTATGGTGGAATGTAGACAAATCAGATTGATAAGAAAATACTTACAGATCATTCAACTTGGTTAACTTGGAGAGTGATGCTGGCAATGTTCCAGTGAATCCATTTGATGACAGAATGCTGAACAAATAAACATGATTCATTCATGTCAAGCAATACTAGATATGTTAAGTAGAGAAAAAAGAGGTAAAGAGTTTTATTATTACATCTTTTCTAGATTGATCAACTGTCCAATCTCATTTGGGATGGGGCCTGTAAAGTAATTTCCCTCAATACTTCTGCAATGTTCATGCAAATATTGGAAATCATATATTACCACATACATTGTTTAGAGTACATAACATTTCTACTCACAATAAAGGTGAAAATAAAGGAAAATGCATCAACTTACATGTTTTTGAGAGTTGTAATATTTGTGAGAACCTTAGGGAATGGACCTGATAATTTGTTTCCCATTAAAGAGCTGCAAATTCAGTTAAGAACAAATCTATATTGTCATTGGCAAGCTGTTTACTTGCTGAGGAAGAAACATAGTGTTCGCGCATGCGCACTGTGTGCTGCGAAACCAAAGGGTTCATTATATGAGAAAGAAACTTCTTACAGCTCAACTAAGTTCATGGAAGCCCATTGTTGAGGTATAGAACCAGTGATGAGGTTGCGACTAAGGTCCCTATTTGAAAGTGCAACACCAAGTTAGAGATAATGGAGCAATGAATCATAGTTCAAAAGCTGAGGTTTGGTTGGTTTATCTTACAAAATCTTGAGATAATGGAGCTTGGAAAACTCTGGTGAAAGAGTACCACTCAGATTCTCTGCCTTCAAGTATCTGTAAGATTTTAGAATGTGAAATTAAAATCAGGAAATTAGAATTTAATCGTGCTACCACTATGCATACACTATTTATAATAAACATTATTTTGACACTAGTACTTTCTTAACTACTAGCAGGTGCTTCCTTTGTTTTGCTAATTAAAAAATAATCTAAATATACAATTAATATGAAGCACTTGGTGTAATAAGTGTTACTGATTAGAATTTAGGTAGTGGTTAACATGATTATGATTAATGCAAAATGTTCCAACAAAGAAGCCTTAAAACAGAACAATGTAGAATTTATGTATTTTCTTCATAAAAGAACAGAAAACATTCTGTTAAGTAAGCCACTAGTCATCTTTGAACTTAAATCAACACTTCCTATTCAAAAAACCAGTTAACATTTGCAAAAATTAAGATCAAATTTTGACTTTAGTAAACTCCAAAAGTAAATTAAGCAAACTACAGTGACATATTTTCAAGCCTAGTCAATCTAGGACTTATCAATTGGATATAAAAGAATATATAATTTAAAAGTTTGCAGTAAGCACTGACCAAAAAGTTATTACAGATAAGAACTTACTTTTGCTGTCTTAAAAAAAATGATTAGATCAGAGGATCCACTTCAAAGTCAACTATGACATGCAATTTGCACAAAGATCTGTCACTTCTGAGGTGTGAAAATGATGATTGGACTTTGCAACAAATTTTCAAACTTCACTCCAATTTAGACCAATGGGGCACTTTGACACCTCACTAATTTGTTTGATTAAGACTAATATATAAGACAACATAACTCATTGTATGGCCAAAGGATATGCACACATTACAACAAATATTATAAAAGATACTACAGAGAAACTCTTACTGTTTAGAGAATCAGTGATATTAATATTGAATCCTTCAGTGATTCTCAATCAATAAAATTTGTTACATTCAATAAAATAACTACAGTTACATTATGTTAACAGAATACTACAAAGACATACATAATTAAACCTCTAAGTTATATATATAGCTAAGCATAATTTGAAAGAGGAAGATGATTTATGAATTTTATGATAAGTTCAGGTAGTTATAACTAACAATTTGAAGGAAAATTCACATGAAGAACAATTAAATGGAAAGCTTGAAGAAGAAAAAGTGAGGCTCTTCCTTCATCTCCCTAAAGGCACATGCTTCCATGTGATTTTCTGCCATAATTCACATTAAAAATGAATGATTAAGAGAGAGAACAGTACATGCTTACAAGATGGCAAGAAGATTGATTGAAGGAAAAGCAATCACAAGCCACAAAGCTCTGAAAGCTCTTCTTATCAGACATGTTCCAATTCCCTTTTCCACTGCAAGGATCAACACCAAAGTCCCAATCCTTCTTCCCTAACTTCTTCCCTATCTCTTTCAATGCCTTCACTGCACATACATAAATCAAATCAACAATAATGTTATATCAATCATTAATTATTAAAATTATGTGACCATATAAGATTTGACCAAAATCACTTCCTTCCTATAACTATAGAATACAAAAAGCAATAATTATATTAAGCTACTAAGACAAGAAGAAGTAGTAGTAGTGAAGTAATGACTCTCTTACCCTCTTCATTGTTGAGTTTTGGTGTGGCAGCAGAAGCCAAATGTGACAAGAAAACCAATGAAGTTGAACCAAGGAGAAGAAAAAGAAGGAGCTTGGAACAACAGCAATGGTCTAAATTATTCTCCATGATTAAGTTTGAACTTTGGAGTGTTACTAATTGGTTGTTGTTCCAATAAGTAGCAGAAATAAATAAAGAAGGGTAGTGAGGTAACAACTATAGGGAACTCATTTATGAGATTTGAGTCATGATTCATCAGATGAGGATAGTGATAGATATTAGGATACAAGAAAAAATAAATAAATAAATAAATAAATGGTTATGCAGCATAAGGTACTGTGTAGTCTTATTGTAAGTAGGGACCAAATTAAAATACTATTATTATGGCATAATGCCAAACCCAATGTTAATCTTAATGTATTAATATTAATCTATAAAGCACGAACACTTTGTTATGTTGTCGTGTCTGCGTGTCGGATACATTTCAGATACGATACTCACCGACATTCGTCCGACACGCGTGTCTGCTATGTCCAAATTAACCGTGTCTCAACAAAAATAAAAAATTCTTCTCTGGATACACTTGGATACACCTAAATATCATCATGTGTCAGCGTGTTCGATCTTATTCTTAATATATATTCTTAAAATAAATTTAGATATAGTATATAGTATTATTTGTTAAAACAAAAAATATTTTAAATATTTGATATAATTAAAATAAGACATTAAAAATAATTTAAAAAATTAATTCATATTTTAATATCAATAAAATATTAAAATATCATTAAGGGTTTATCTAAAAAATACTTTATATTTTATATGTATGCGTGTCTCCGTGTCATGTAAGATTTTAAAATTCGCGTATCGGCGTGTCCCGTGTCGTATCGTGTCGTGTCTCATGTCTGTGTCAGTGTCCGTACATCATAGATATTAATATAATGTATAATATTTGTTTATGATTGTAAGATGCAAGAGGGAGTAGAATGACACTGTGAGAATAAAAAACAAATTGTAATAAATAAAATATTTTTGTTTATATATATATATGATATATCTCTTTGACTCTCTGTCATTCATCATAATAATTAAGTGAGTTTTTACTTTCAGCACAAAATTTATAGACATGGTTTTCTAAATCTTATGAAATCTTCTTTTATGACTTTATTGTTTCAATTATATGTGTTTAAAAAATAATTATATTTTGTGAAACATAGGTCTGTAGATGACAAATTTTGATGAGCTATGCAGGACTTCAAAATAGGATTAAGAGTATTGTTATTATTATTGGACCAACCGACCATGTTTAATTGTTTGTTTGTTTTTAATTTTCTTCTGCAAATTAAAGCTCTTCTAACTGCATAATAATAATATTCCACCAACATTTTATTTTCAATATTTTTCTTGTTTAGAAGAAAACGCGTTATTTGATCTATTTATTACCATTGACCAACCTCCATCATTAAGTCTCTTTGTTGAAGCTTTCAAGCAAAGTGTCCAATGCACTATAACGAAATCAAATAGTGAGTTATGTAACTTGATGATGATGATAATAATATTCCATATAAAATATTTATCTTAAGGGAAGTGACAAAGATAAAAGACTCATGATATAGTAAGGTGTGATTCCAACTTTGTTAAAAGACTTATTGGAGGCAATTAGGCAAATACTCATCGATATTTATGTAAATTTTTTTTTTTTAACCAAAGATAAAGAGGTTCGAATCTGTGACCTCTTAGATAAATATAGAAAAACTATGACATTTGAACTATAATTCGTTGACATGTGAAAATTTTTTTTGGTAATACAGAAATGTAATAATTAATATAATTGGGAGAGACAGAGTAGACTTAACTTTCAAATTATTTGTGTGTTATTATGACTCAGAATTTTTATTCAAACATTATACATTTTGATGAGTTTGGAAAACTCTTATTTAATTTTGATGATGAACAAATATTATTAAAATATTTAATTACAAAATTATTAATTTGATCTTAATTCATATTTGCTTAATTAATAATTTTGTTGTGCAGATTTTATATTGGGCCGAAATGAAAAGAAATATCCCAAGCCCAATTAATTAAACTTCAGCCCCATATAATTCTTGTTGTGTGATTTTTTGGCTGAAACGGTTTTATTAATTGGGCCAGAAAATTTTAACTCTACAAAGCCCAAAGAAAGCCTTCTTATGTGTTCATTGCTTGATCCCAATTTCATCAGGAAAGCAAATGTTAACTAAATGGGCCAGTTTTAATCTCAATGTTACAAGCCCAAAATGTTATTAGTGATAAATGGTTCCAAGCTTGGTCCGAAACCAAGAAAAAATGAAAGCAAAGTGCTTCCAGCGGAACCAAACCTTTAACCATGTGATGGATTTCAAATCTATTACATTGTTAATTAATGCATGAGGAATATGAGAGAGAAATACAGCTGAATTGATTGATGGCTATTATGACAAACACGCCACTCTAAGCTAGGGAAGTAAAAGCAAGCTATTCTCAATTAATTGGTTTAACCACTTTGTATTGCTTCTCTTCAGATTCTTTTCATTCTCTCTCATCTCTTTCTTCTTCTTTCTTCGGTCCTTGTCCAGGAAGCTATGGACGCTATGCTCATCAAAGAAAAAGAAGAAGTTGCATGCATCAAGACCATCAAGTTAATGATGGCAGGAAAAAGAAAAGTATGTAGTGGCTGAGATTTTCACCAAATGTGGTTAGATTTGGTGAAGTAATTTCGGATCCTTCATGCTCAGAAAAGGAAGATGAAGATTCGGCCAGCAAGGGAGATTCTTGAAGCATGGCTTGTCTTTGATTCTGCTCAACCACCACAGGGAGTAGCTAGAGTGGCGAAGTGATGGTTGAAGGCAGAGATTGAAGCAGATGAAGTCATCATCATCATGAAGTATCAAGGGCCAGAAATCCATCTTGGAGAGGAAGCCAAGGATGGAGAGCTCGGATTGATGAAGGGTGATGATCAAGAAAGGACTAGAGGTAATTGCATGTTGGGTTTTACATGGTTATCTCTTCTCTCTCTATGTGGCCGAACCGGTTCTGTGTTGTTGAAGGAGGAAGAAGTTGGTTCGGTTTTGGCTTCAATAAGTGGAGGCTCCCCTCTTCTATAATAAGGGTGGACAACCACTGTTTGAAGCAAGGAGAAAATTTGAGAGTGCAAGGCACAGAGTTCTCAGAGCTACCTGAGCTAACAGTTTTCTCTTCTCCTTCAATGTATTCTGTTTTGTAATTTTCTGTTTAATTTTGTCATGTCTTGAGTCTCATGGAAAAAGGCAAACAGTGAGGTTTGTATGAAAAAACCATAGAGCGGAAAAAGGCAGAGAGTGCAAAATTAAAAGAAAAAGCCATAGATGTCTTAGAGTTCCTTTGTTCATCTATGTTGTGTTTCATGATTCTGTGGGAATCCCCTTGTAAGTTGGATTAGCACTTTACAAGTTGTAATCAGATTGATTATAGTGAAATTCCATCATGTTTGTGATGGAGACTGGATGTAGGCTGCACTGCACTTAGCAGCCGAACCAGGATATATCTGAGTGCAATCTTCTTCTCCTTTCTACTCCATTTCTGTTTTCTACTACACAGGAGCAAAAACCAGAATTATCTCGTGCCAAGTGACGAGACAAAAAGAAAAGTCTTGTAGCAAGGGACGAGACAAAACAAAGTTGCTCGTGTCCAATGACGAGCAAAAACAGAAAAGTCATTTTTAAAGGTCAGCAAATGTTAGCATCGTAAAAAGGGGGCTAAGATTCAACCCCCTTTCTCTTATCCACTTAAACCATCACATTTCATTCATAAAAATCATTCTATATCTTTTGGAACCTACTTTTTATTCGAATTAAATATTAAATACCTTACCCAAAAGAGTTAGATATAATCTATCACTAGTATTTTCTCTCTTTAAGGATATTCTTCTTAAGTGATTTATAACTTTATTATATATGTATAATGAAAAAATTGAAAATGAATTTATTAATAAAGCATTTTTTTTTTTAATAAAGCATCGTTTGCTTAAATTATTGTTGCCTTTATTATGTAACATGGAAAAGGATTTGAAGATGATGACAGCGTTTGTGATGTTATTCATAATAGCAAAATAGCGAATAGATACACTATGCCTTTTTTTTTTAATTCATATTTTAGGTCTTATTTGTTTATTTCAAAAAAATATATATGATAGAGACAAAAATATCAACCAAAATTAAAAAAAAAAAAGGACAGATAATACACAAACTAATAGACTATATTTAATATATTATTAATTTGTATTTTATATTTTATATTTAAATATATATTTTTAGTTAATACTTACCATTGATCATGATATGGTTGATCCACAAACTAATGGACTTTATATTATTTAGCTGATTGGCTACTTTTAATAGCCGGTCTCGTATACCATAATTTTTGTATGAACATTGGTCAACGCCATCTCTATGAAAATAATCATGACCATGCAAATCATATTATCATTCAAGAGAACATGTTCGTCTGAAATAACATCACTCAAGAAAATGATGAGTTATAGATAGATAGGATCATAGGACTTTTAATATTTTCTTCTTCTTTTTTTTTTTTCTAAATTTAAGAAAACTCTAGAATATTATGAGCTACTAATTATTGTTCTGATCCATACTTTACGTTTTTGACAAACGATCATTCACATAAAAATAATTTTATAATATATTTAACTAAATTATTATTATTATTTGTTCATATCCTAATCCAATACTATGGTCCATGTCCAAAAAAGATAAAAGATGTTCAACTCAAAGATTGGCCTTCATTATATACCCGACCTCTTGACATAAGCTCCTCTCCAAAAAGGTCAGACTCGACATGAGCTGGCAAGTATACCACCCCCACTTCTTTAATCACGCAACTCGAACGCTGACTTCCAAACGCGAACAAGTTAGAGACCACCATCCATTAATGTTTAGACCAATTCTTTAAGTCCAATTCACTTATTTCAGGTTACCCACGTAATATTATTAATATAATACGTATCTATATTTTAATTATTATTTTTATATAAAAACACTTTGAGTATTTATATATGTTTTGATAATTACCATAAAAGTTTGGTCATATAATTTCTTGTAATTCCAACTCTTTGAATAGGTAGAATTTTAATTTGTTATCCACTTTCATTCCTTACCATTGATTAATTCTTGATAACGAAAGGAGAATGAAGGGGTTCTACAGAAATTAAAGAAAGCTAAATAAAAATGAAAATGATATCTAACGTGTGGGGACCCTATCTATATATACATATACATGGAGATTAATTACATCGTGGCTAGAGGCTGCTTATGTGGGGCACAAAAAACGCGCTTATAAAACGATATATATATATATATACAAATAATTAAATAATATAATAAAATATAATATTCAATGGAAATATTATTAGAGAGTAGAAGATAATATACATCTTTATTTCTTCTTTATTTGTTAGAGTATCCACGACAATAATTGAACTCTTCTTTAAAGAGATTAAAGTTTTTGCAACATAATTTTCTATATGCACATTTTTAAGTAATAATGCTCTCTTGATCAAATGTTTAAGAAGCCCAATTAGTTAACAATCAACTCTCTTAATGCATTATATGATTTGAGTAGACTACATCATTTTTATATTTCTAATAAAAATTTACAAATTTTTATATTTATTTTTTAATATTTATCATAATTATTTATATATCTTTTTCTATTATATTAAAGTTAAAAAAAAGGCAATTTTATGATATAGTAAAAAAAATTTTATAACTTAAAAGTCCAAAATTTGATTTTTGGTCATCTAAAAAAAAGAATTCCAGCATATATATTAATAATTTTAAAACTATATTTCTTCAATGTTAAACTCACGTGCTTCTTACTGATGATTAGGCCACCACGCAATGAGTGGTCCTTTGTTTGTGCCCTACTTAGGGATAGAAACAAATTAGGTCAAATCAATATTATTAAAAAATTAAGTCTATTTAACCTGAGTTTAGTCTATAATATATTAAAATTTTTTTTAAATACCTGACCTTTTAAAATAATTTTTTTTTATTATAAATCTAATTTTATTTTTTTTACCAAATTAGACCAGACCAAGTCAAGTTAATTGTAAGCTAGGTTTAAAATTTTTTAACAAGCTGTCTAACCTTATTCCATTTCTAGCCCTATCTACATTTAACTTTCTTTTAACCTAAAGTTTTGGAGATGCTGGCTTCATTGATGGATATATATAATATAGGATATATCAAAAGTTACTTTACACTTAAACGTAAAATATTTATTAACATTTAGTTTAATTAAAAAGTAAAAAAAAAATATGAGCTCAAATGTTAAAATGAGAGTCAAATAAAAAATATAAAAATAATAGAGTTCACTACAACAAAAACGCCATTCAGCGGCGGTTCCTGGAGCCGTTTAGCGGCGGTTTTGAACCGCCGCAAAATATTTCGCAGCGATTTCATGAAACGCCGGAAAATAGGACGCGGCAAAACGGATAGCGGCGGTTTTAGTCAACCGCTGGAATAACCGCCACTAAATAACAAATAAACGAACACAACATTTGTTTTGCGGCGGTTCTAAACCGCTGCCAAATTTTAATATTTTTGTTCATAGTTATTAGAATCAGAACTGTAGATAAGGAAAAGCTTTAACAATGTCATGTTACCATCAAGCCAAATATCTCTTCGATGTATATAGCGCTAATAATTATATATATCATCTGAACACATTTAATTGCCACACAGATTTTTATTGTATACTTTATATATCTGATCATTGTTATTATAGGCACCTTATATATTGGGTAAAATACACAATTAAATCAAATGGAGGACCAAATTACACAATTCTACCAAATTAAAAAATATTATTAGGATCTCCCAAAAGCACATTCAAACCAACACTACTTTGAATTAGTCCTATTTGAATTAGTAGTAATGCTTGTAATTGGAATTTGTCCAATTTGAATTATGCTTGCATGTAGTCCTAGGGTAGTTCGAATCAGGGTGATTCGAATTATGCACGCTAGGTCGTCCCTAGTAATTCGAATGAGTCTGCTTCGAATTAATTTTGGACCATAGTAGATCGAAGTAATTTACGTCTATTTATATATGATCCAAGTGTATATAAAGAGTATAATAAAGAGTACATCTAATAATATCCATAATGAATTCAATAAAGAGTATATTCAATCATAAATAAAAAAACAATAATTATAAATATTTTTTATAAATTATTAAAAATAAAATATTTTCTAAAAATATTTATTAAGATTTAGAATTTAGTCTTTAATATTTAAAATTAGTAAAATATTTGTCAAAAATATTATATTTTGTTGGTCAGTTAGCATTATTGAATCTATTAACCACGATAATATGTAGATAATTGATTGATTTTCATATAAAAATATTTTTATTCTATTTAGTATTTAATTTTGATAAAACATTAATTTATTTTAAATTTAGTTATTATGAATTCTTATATCTAAGAATACAAGTTAAGATTGTTATTAAAAAAAAATTAAATTTTTATTTAAATAAATGCCCAACAAATCATTAAAATAAAAAAAGATAATTTAAAATTATAATTTTTGTAAAATTATAACATTTTGAATTTTTAATAACTTGTAGAACATATTTATAATTATTATTTTTAATATTTTATAGAAAATATTTATAATTATTATTTTTAGAAAATGTTTGATTTTTAATTAGTACAGAGTATGATTTTATTTTCTTCTTTTATATCCATATTTGAATGCAAATTTAAATGTCAATAAAGTAAACAAAAAAATCTTATTGGTAAATTTGTTCACATGAGTTAACATATATGGTGATGTCTATGGTGGCTTGTTTGCTTCGTGGCAATGGTGGCTAGATATGATAGAACCTATAAGAGTTTGACAGTTGAAAGAGAGATGGTTTTGACTTGGATTATGACCACCTTAATCGCGATAAATTTGTTAAGCAGTCATGCCAAAGAGATCTGTTAGGAAACGGCCATGGACGCCGCCCAGATCCATGACCCTGGCAAGATGCACGTCTGGCTTCGAACTTTCGAAACTGCAGAGGGGGCAGCGCGTGCGTATGGCGCCAAGGCTAAGACCAATTTTCAGATGGCGGCGGAGCTTCTGAACAACAGCAACAACTTCGTTCACATTAACAACAACACATGTAACCCGAGCCAGAGTAGCACGCTTAATTCATCTTCGCAGCTGCCGTTTTCTCCGCCTTTACTTCTGACGTCATGGCGTTCCCAGCAGCGTGTCGTATCATGTTTTTTGAAATGTTACATCGTGCGACGGATCGAGAATGAGCCGCCAGCGAAATGTGTCTCATAGGCAATGCAATGACTTCGATTCTTCTTCTGTAGTGGACTACGAGGGCATGTCATACAAGGGGCTATTGGATCTCGACCTCACTATCGCTCTTGCTGTAAAAAATGTGTGTTTTATCTACCTTAGATTAGCTATAAGCATGTTTATGTTAATTTAGACTATGACAAATGTCACATTTTTATTAGATGGTCAATTACTAGCCACCTGTAGCCACGGTAAACGTAGGTACTATAGTTGTGGCCAACATATATAGCTTATTTAACTTGTGGTTTTTTTATTTACGTAAAACGAATGTAAAAAAAGTGTTACGAGTTTAAGTAACAATGATTTAAACATATGTAGCTTAAGATAGTAGTGTTTACTTAACTTAGATTATACTCAAATGATTATTACTAAACAAAACATTGTAATATGTGGTAATACGCATTTTGCGGCGGTTTAAACAAAACCGCCGCAAAATGTAAAACAATACTCACCGACAATACATATAGCGGCGATTTTTGAAAAAACGCCGTTAAATACAAGCCTTATTGAAATATAGCGGCGGTTCATAAAAAACCGCCGCTAAATGTGATCTTATTGCAGTCCCGATCAATAACCGCCGCCATATGTATCGCAGGTTGCCATTTTGCGACAGTTTTATAAAACTGCCGCAAGATTTTCGCCGCTATCTGCTGGAATTGTTGTAGCGTTGGGAGATAAATTTTAATATAGGATGAAGAATTATATTGGGTGTTAGAAAATTATTTTCTTATAATATTTTATATACATTAGGTACTGTACATGTACGTAGTATGCAATTATGGAGAGTGAGAAAGAGACAGGATCGGAGAGAGAATGCATGCACATACATATATAGAAAAGAAATTCAATATTGTAATTGATTGCAATATTTGCATGCATAATATAACAAAGTTGACTGCCACTGCCCCCATAGCGTTGACTACTACTGTTACTATATAATTATATATGCCAGCTTGCTACCTTAACTTATTGGCTCTGCAAATTAAATAAAGGAGCATCTCAATTTGGACTCTCTATCATCTTTCTGCTTCTTCTGTTGACTCTCATTTCCTTGTACTATTATTCATTCATTCATTCATGTACTTGAGTTTGGATTTATATATATTGTGTTTGCTACGCGCTTTTATAAAATGGTGTTTTCATAAACCCTAATAATACATTAATACAGGTTAGTTTTAGAAATTTTGTTTTCATATAAATAATTTTTAATTATACTATATGTATATAAAATTCAATCACTAAATAAGTTATCAATATAAAATATATGTTAAAATATAAAATATATATTTAAAAAAAATAAATAATACATATATATATTTATAATTTTATACATAAATAAATATAATTGATTTTGATACGAAAAAAGATAAATAAAATAATATGAATTAAAATTAAATAAAAAAGATACATTAAAATAAAATAAAAACAAAAGGATAAGTTGAAATTAAATACAAATTATTACTCTACTTTTTATCTAATTTCTCGAGCAATAATAAGAGAGGGATCCACTTAACCTCACTTCTTTTTTATCGAAGATAGGGAGACTCGAACCCCACAACCTCTTAGTTGAGTATTGGGAAATTATGTCATTTGAGCTATAATTCATTGGCCCACTCAATCTCACTTGTCTACACCATGATTTTATCACCAAATCAAAAAGTATTTTGACACCTCTATATCACTCAATACCATTACTACAATAGCTAATGAGGTATTTATAACCTCTTATTAAGTTAAAATAAAGAAAACTCTAAAGTCCACAAACATAAAGCTCAATCTAATAATTAAATAAAAAAAATCAAAACATTAAAATAAACTAATAATTTTTAAATAATATTTGATCTCTTCATGTTATAAACATTTGAAGCACCTATAAGATTTGATAATTTTTGTATGTATATATAATATTTTTGAATAATTTGTATGCAATGATCATATTGGATTGATGTATTTAAATAACTTTTTAAATAGTAACATTTAAAAATTAGTTATTTTTTATGATATAATAATATATAAAATTATTGCATAAAAATTAAAATATATTGAAAAAAACCATACAATAGGCCATAATTTTTATACATATCATCATCACTTTATATTATATTATTATATTCTAAGGTTCTTTTATAGTAGTATAACATGAAAAAATATGTACAAGTTGGAATTAATCAAATTAAAGGCACACTATTAGAGATCATTCATCATTATTTATCATGTGATGCATACGTCATAGCGATATTTGTAGTATTATTTTATATATTTGCATGCAAATCTATATGCGATCTATTGTCTGTGTGTGTGTGAGTAGTGCATATGAATCAATGACCTATGATTTCAACCAATATGCAGCATGTTAGATTCTGTTTTACGATGCTTGATTGATGAGAGGCTAGCTAATTATTCAAAATAAACTGTAAGATCTAGAGATCAAATAAATTGAGAGATTGACTAGCCAACTATAGATACAAATAAATACTATAAGAATAAGAAAGAAGATAGAAGAAAACTTTATCTCACTTGTTTTTTCTAATAATTGCTTTTGTTTTTGTCCCTTTTTTTTTTTTTTTTACGGTATCTCCAACCTAGCAGGATAAACACTAATCCATTACGAATCGGAGTTTTATTTAAAAATTTATTGTCGGCCAATAGTTTGTAGCATCTATAAGGTGAAATTTAAACACTAAACACTTGATTAAGTGAATTAGTGGGTTAATTATTAGATTAACCCAACTTAATTTTTGTTTTTCAATTTTTCCACTATATTTCTCAACTTGTCAGGTTAATGACTAATATGTCGTGGATCTGAGCTCAATTTAAGGATCTACCACTGTCTAATAAATTACTATATACATAATGCACAATTTGAACCTTTGACATTTATTTATTTATTTATTTGTCACATAGATTAGACGGCCCTTAATCCTAAGCATTACTCATGTATTACACACCCACACAACACACTCACACACACTACATGAGTTCATTTAAGGGTTCATTTTCCCTCTCATAGGACTTGAATCCGGGTGCAGCTTCTTATGAGGCAATAGATTCTGCCACTAGCTCCAAGCCTCGGCTGCCTCTGACATTTATTTAAACGGACAAGTGATGACTATTCAACCAACCCAAGATGGTTATAATTCTTTTTTTTTTATTTTATTTTTGTCATTGTTTTCTGTTTTTTTTTATCTTGGGCTGTGACGAGCCCAACTGATTAAGACCTTGTTATTGTTGAGAGAGCCTGTTTGGTTATTCAGTCCAATCTTGTTAGATGAAACAAAGAAAAACGCTTTAGTCATTCTGAATTTTCTGGGCTTAAACAGTTACGCGTCTCGAACCAAAAACTTAATTCAAAGAAGAAAAAAAAAGGCTAAAAATTAAAAATGACTTTATTATTCCATATACATATAACAACATTTTTAGGAAAAATACTTGTATGTACATTTTTCTTATACATCTTTATTATCTTTTACATACATATGTAACATCATTTCTCGAAAAATATTAATAAGCAAAATTAAATCGAACCTATTGTAACACACTTTCATGCATAGACACATAAATATAGATGATTTTTTTGTTGTTGTTCAGAATATTTTTATTATATAAAATATCTAAATTTCATTTAATGATCTGGTTAATGAGTTATTGTATGTATAAGACTGATTTTAATATCCAACATTTATTTAAGCTAACGAATAAAATGATCACTTGATTAATCTAAATTGATTAAGAAATAGAGACCACTTTAATAAAGACACTAAAAATGTATTTTTTTTAAAGACGTTCACACATGTCATGTTATTATTAGACATCTTTATTAAACCGGTTAATAATTTATTTTTTATTATAAACCAGAACAAAATCGGTTTATTATAGTAACAATAATAAACTCAATTGTCTGCATTATAATTATTAGACCCGATTTGATCCGATCGAATTATACCATCTAAATCGAATATCTTTAAATTTTTTGATAAAAAGACAATTATATCCCTGATTTTTTGTTTTTCGGACATTTAAATCCTTCAAAATTTAAAAATATAATTAAATTCCAAAAAAAATTGAATTTATTGTTATTGTTATAAAAAAATCGATTTTATTCTAATTTGTTAAGAAATTAAAAAATAACCAATTTATTAATACGTCCAATAATAATGCGATACGTGAATGTCTTTACAAAAAGAGACGTTTTATGCATGGGAGCATCCCCTTGAGAAATATATAGATAATGATGATGATTGTTTTATACATAAGCTCTGAGAAGCTCGGCATAAAAGAGGTGATTCCAAGTGTCAGGAACACCAGGGACACACCAATGGCTACAATCCATGCCTTGATGATGAGATGAAGCATAAGCACCTGGGTGTCCATCTTTTCTCAGCTCCGACAATCTTGTTATATCCAACAACCTCACCGGCTTTCTCATCTTTCTTACTATTCTCTCCACAATCCCTTCACCCGCTGGTTTCTTCAGTTCTCGATACTCATTCACTTCCCTAACTTCTATTGGTTCTCTTTCTTCACTGCATTGCTTTCCATCGTTATTCCCCCATTCGCTAGCACTATTAAATAACCAACACAAGACACCAAATTAACGAATATTGTTTGATAAGGTCGTCATAATATATGTCTGTACCAGACTTGAACCTGCGACCTCTAAGTGAATATGGAGAAACTATGTTATTTGAGTTATAATTCGTTGACTAATAAAAATACTAATTATCTACTAATAAGCTTGTAATATTATAGTGGCGATATTAGTGATTATTATTTAAGAAACTCACTTGGGATGTCTTGGTGAATCCCCTCGAAAGAAGACTAGGGTTTTATCAAAGTCAATGTTATTTTGCACCCAATGAGACCATGTTGATAATGCTTTCTCGTATGCAACCAAACGATCCATGTCTTTGTGTAAATCATCACCATCCACAATGAAATCCCACCTATATATATACCCACATATATATAAGCTAAGGTCACATTCAGGTATCAAAATCAAGACGATACTTCTATAAAGACGGTAAAACGTCTTTTTATAAAGATAGTTATGTGTCGCATTATTATTGGACGTATTAATTAACCGGTTATTTTTTAATTTTTTAACAAATTAGAATAAAACCAATTTTTTTATAACAATAATAATAAATCCAATTGTATATTATCAAATCTGTTCGAACCAATTAATTTACATAACCCATTGGATCATAGATTTTTTTGGTTTTTTTTAACAAAAAAATCAGAGATATATTTGTCTTTTTATCAAAAAAATTAAACATGATTCGGTTTAAATTGTATAAATTGGTCGGATCAAATCGAATCTAATAATTATAATGCGAACAATTGAGTTTATTATTGTTGTTATAATAAATCAATTTTGTTCTGATTTATTAAAAAATAGATTATTAACCGATTTAATAAAAATGTCCAATAATATCATAATACATGTAAACATCTTAAAAAAATATTTTTAGTATCTTTATCAAGTAATCTCCTATTAATATAAAATATATATTAAAAATAAATTAAACAACTTATATATTTATACACAAATATACGTAATTAATTTTAGTATATATATAATATTTTTGTATATTATAATATGTATATAATAGTGAGAGTAATAATAAAATTAAATAATATATATGTGGCGTACGGTCTATCAGAGCCACTATGAAGCCACCAGAGCCATGAATTGAAGATCAAAACATCACTGTGTCGCCACATGTTAGCATCAAAATCAGAAATGGAACCAAGATTCAAGACCATTCCGTAAGAGGTGCTCTCTTTTTCTACCAACAATGCATTCCATGAAAATCCCACTGATACGTTGTGATTCTAATTAATAACACACACATATATAATATAAATAATGAGCTCAATTTAACAATGCAATCATATATAGAAGGCAATAATAATATAATAAATTAATGAGTGTTATTATTATTGAGCTAATTAATTGACTAACCAGAAAGGTGAATTGAGTGAAACCATGATCGTTGTCTCGAGTGAATGCGGCATGAGGATGGTGTGAATGAAGCATGCATATGAAAGATTGCCACTGATTTAAGCTTATTGAGTCCCCAATAAATGTTATCCTTTTATTTCTCATTCTCTCCAACAAATCCTTACCACTAAACCTTCATGAGTATATATACAAAAAAAGAAAAACTATTGGGTCAATAATTTTTAATATTTTTTTGTATGTTATTATTTAGCCAACATAAATATTAATTTATTTTTAATAAATAAATTTTATTAATTTTATTGAAAAATATGGATATAACTGTATCGATTTATGTGTGTAAAATTTTGATAAATATAAATGTAAATTATATATATGTTTATTGTATAAAAAATGTCTGTAAATATGAGTGTAAATTATATTATTGGTCAAATATTAATAAAAAATAATAATATTTATTGATTTTGTAGCATTGCTCAAATTTAAATATAGAATATAAGCATATAAAGAATTATTTTTAATTAGTAATTTTTATTGAAGAGTGATGATGATACCTTGGTAGGTCGCATGCAAATGGTTTCCATCTATATTTGAGATATTGTTGATCTGGACGACCATTTTGTTGGCAATCGAAGTGCATATTTAGATGAAAACATTGACTTGAGTTGTAAAGAGGATATGAATCGTCATAAACCCATTTTCCATGGTAGATATCACACTCCTTTAAATTATTATGAAGCTCATCTTCGCCATTTACATAGCCAAAAAATTGTAGTAGTAGAACCAATAACACAATAAACATGGCTTGCGTTTTTGACACAAGAACAATAATACAAGATCATGTAGAATAAAGGGTAGGGTATGTGTGTGGAATAGGTATCCATTCAGTGGCTTAAATAGAGAGGCAACTAATATATTTGAAAATAAAATTTTTAAAATGTTCATTTAGGCAGTAAATAATTTAATTAAGTTCTTTTAAAAAAAAAGTTTAAATTTTAAAAATTTATATTAAAAGTAGTTTATAAATAAATTATTTTGTATTTGAATTTTTAGTTATAAAAATAATTATTTAATAAATAGGAGTGATAAAATTGTTTAGAAGGAGAAAAATTATATTTTTTTTACTTCTTCAAAAACTCTTAAATAACTTTTCAAAAAATTAAAAATATTTTTTAAAATTATATTAAATAATATTATTGTGACTTTTCATAATTTAAAAATAATATTAATTTCAAAACCGCTGCAAAATGAGAGTTTTTGGTAGTCTCTCCTAAATTTGTTATAAGAACTGCTAACATATTCTATTTAGCAGCGGTTTAAAAAAATCGTCGCTAAATATTTGTCGCTATCTGCCGATTTTCTTGTAGTGAATGTGTACCACATTGACAATGTAATAAGACCATAATTTAATGATCCTGAAATCGAGTCACCGGATTGATGTTACCAAAATTTATTTCTGTTTTATTCATGTCGCTGGCATAGCATGCTTATCATGGTGATAATAAACCCTAAATAATAAGCATGGACATCACCAATTAATGACTTTGCTTTCAATTGGATAAGACCAATGAGAACGATTAGCTTGTGGTGCGTTATTATTAAGTTGTGACACTTTTCCTTAATTAAATTTCCTTCTTTTTCTTTTTTCACAGTGTAGGTATCAGATCTAGGTTGAATAAATGAAGAATTAAAACGAGAGTTTGAAGAATAAAGAGAGCAACTCAAGTTCAGAGAAAAATGTGAACCAAGTTATTACATCACAAGCCACTGCTTCACTCACATAACAGCTTCTAACACCTTTTAACCATTTAACCGCCTCTGACTAACTCTTACTCAGCTTCTTCTAGAACCTTCTTATTAGTTCCACTCTTTCACTTACTACTCCTCCTCCGTTACACAATAAAAATACTCACCAACATTGAATAATTTCTCTTTTTTGAGTGTTTAATATTTTTTTTTGTTCACGGTAGTACCTTACGGATCTGAGCTCCATTTAAGGGTCTGTTGTTGATCAATGGATTGCCACATGTAAAAAATATGATTCGAACTTTCGACACTTGCTTAAAAAGATGAGTGGACTGACCACTCGACCAACCCAAGTTAGTTGAGTATTAATATTTATTGAGCAATGCTACATATGACTAGCATTTATTGGTCAACAATAATTTACATCTATATTTATAGACGTTTTGCATAGAAGAAATATATAATTTGTATTTATATTTACCAGAATTTTATACACATAAATTAATACAGTTTACACTCATATTTTTTAAAATTTACACATAAATTAATAAAATTTATTTATTAAAAATAATTTAATATTTATACTAACCAAATGATAACTAAACATACTAAAAATTACTAGCTATGAATTTCTTTTATTGATAACTAATATTAATAAGATGCAATAAAAAATCAGATACAGAAGTGTCTTAAATTTTGGAATGCAAGAGAAACGCGATTTATACATCACTATATGTAATAGTATGCAGCCTATCAAATAATTAAAAGCTATGGTTGCAAATTAAATTAAGAAAAGTATAGGTAGAAAACAATATAAACAATGAATATATTGGATGTTTATTATTTCACTAGGTATGCGGATAGTTATCCTAATATTAAAATTTAAGTGGGTAATTTGAGAGTGTAGTGTGTTTTTGCTTTATTATGCTAATTTTAGAGCCTATTGTTTATATTGTTTACAAAAATCATTGTTTACCTAGCAAAGTCCACTAAATTATTAATGTTAATGCACGCACGTTAAAGTCGTTTTCTTCATGCAATAATTGATGATAACTTCCCCATCTTTATTAGGTTACATTACATTCATGCCCTGATTCCATAACATTATTCTTTTGCCTTGAAACACTAATAATCTTCTATGGTTATTGCATTTTTGGTTCTACTACTACAATTTTTTGGCTATGTAAATGGGGGAGATGATGAGATCCATAATTTGAAGGGGTGTGATATCTACCATGGAACATGGATTTATGATGACTCATATCCTCTTTACAACTCAAGTGAGTGTTTTCATCTAAACATGCACTTTGATTGCCAACAAAATGGTCGTCCAGATAAAGAATATCTCAAATATAGATGGAAACCCTATGCATGCAACCTACCAAGGTATCATCATTTTTCCTATTAGGTTGATTCTGCATCTATGATAGCATTTATTTTAAGAGACGGAAATTACGATAAGAGACTAAAATTCAGTATTGTATTTGGTGATTAAAGATGGGAACTAAAATTTCAATCTCATTATACAAAATTTTAGTCACAAGATTGAAATTTTTGACATTAAAATTTAACATTGAACCACAAATAACTGAAAGAGAATTAGTTTAACGAAAGAATGATAATTAAATAATGTGCGCAGGTTTAATGGTAAGGATTTTCTGGAGAGATTAAGGAATAAACGGATAGCGTTTGTTGGGGATTCAATAAGCTTTAATCAGTGGCAGTCATTAACATGCATACTTCATTCACACCATCGTCACGTTGCATTCATTGGAGGGATTCGCCATCACGGTTTCTCCAAATTCACCTTTCCGGTAATAATAATAGTTATTCATCATCATGAATTTACTATAACGACAAATCATTAATTATGCGATATTATTGCGGTGTGTATGTAGAATCACAATGTGACAATACTTTTGTTATGGAATCCATTCCTAGTAGAAAATGAAAGCACTTCATACGGTCGTGTTTTGAACCTGAGTTCTATTGCCGATTCTGATGCTACTCTGTGGCAACAGAGTGATGTTCTGGTTTTCAATTCATGGCTATGGTGGCTTCAGTCTGGAACCGCAACTCCGTGAGATCCATAACCCCAAAATTAACTATATATATGCATTGAAAATTTAGATGCAGTTATTTTCATATAAAGTTGTTAGTTAAGAACAGTTAAACGATTCAATATGTTTGATTAAATTGTTATTTAACATCTTTCAACTATCAACTTCACATAAAATTAACTT
This sequence comes from Arachis hypogaea, assembly GCF_003086295.3. NCBI lineage: Eukaryota > Viridiplantae > Streptophyta > Magnoliopsida > Fabales > Fabaceae > Arachis > Arachis hypogaea. The sequence continues at coordinate 3,294,199 of NC_092042.1, read as the reverse complement.
CACGTGAGTATTCATTTATGAATACTTATTTGTATTTTAAATTAGGTGGAAACTCAGGTACAGTGGATACCTGAGAGCCGTTAGATGATTTGACTGATTTGACTAAATTTTCATCTAACGTCTCTGAGGTATCAACTTCACGTGAAGTCGACTTCACCTGAGTTTTCACCTTTAAATTAACTAGCTTTGATGTTGAACGTTATGTGCAGGTGGGATTTCATAGCGGATGGTAATGATTTACACAAAGACATGGATCGTTTGGTTGCATATGAGAAGGCACTGACTACATGGGCTTATTGGGTGGAAAGTAACATTGATTTTCATAAGACTCTAGTCTTCTTCCGAGGAGATGCAGCAAGACATCCTAAGTAGGTTCCCTAAATAATGGATTAATAATGTTAATTACACAATATCTGAAAGGTAGAAACTCAAGTACGTAGTTAATTTCATGCGAATTGTTAAATAATTTGATAGATTTGATTAAATTATCATCTAACGGTTTTTAACTCTTAATTTTACACTTATCGTAAAACAAAAATGCTATTTATACATCAAAAATCAGTTACTAATGTATTTGTGTAAAATACATATGTAATTTTTGTATTTCAATATGTATTTTATATGGTGAAAACTCAGATGCAGTCGACTTCGCGTGAAGTTGATAGTTGAGAACCGTTAGATGAAAATTTAGTCATATCAGTCAAATCATCTAACAGCTCTTAATTATTAATTTCACGTGAAGTCGATTGCACTTGAGTTTCCACAATTTTATATTAGTAATTGACTTTAATAGCTGATTTTAGTGTAAACATAGCATAACCGATCCCAAAATAATTTTAATTTACACAACTATTGCTACTTTGCTCTGTAGTAGAAACAAGGCAACTAAAATATATTTAGTTTGTGTTTTTATTTTTTATTTTAATTGTTAATATATTTTTTAAAATTTTGAAAAAAAAAAGTAAAAGTATAAAATAAAATTTACTGTTTTTATTGTTTTTTCATAAAATATTAAAAACAAAAATATTGAGAAAAAAGAAAAAAACACATCTCTAAAAAAAATATCATTCTAAAAAAAATCAAATAAATCACTAAAAAAATTAGAATATTAGATTTATAAATTGACATGATTCATCTTTCTGTTAAGGACTTATAAATTCATTATAAAAACTTTTCAACAGCAAATTATTTAATATTTTTCTAACAAGCTATATATAAATTCATTAAAAAATCTCAGATACCTATTTATTTTATTTATTGATATATATATATATATATGTATTGTGAAATATATAGTGGTAGCGCTTGGGGGAATTATGATGGGAAGCATTGCGGTGAAGAAACAGAGCCAATATTTAAGGCAAAGATTCCATTGATGAAGATTCGAGGCGAAGAAATAGTGGAGAGAGTGATTAGTAAAATGTCAAAGGCAGTGAAATTGATGAACATAACAATGCTTTCACAATTGAGAAAAGATGGACACCCAGGTCTTTATGCTTCACCAAGGCATCATGGCATGGATTGTAGCCATTGGTGTCTCCCTGGAGTTCCTGATACTTGGAATCAACTCTTTTATGCTGAGATTCTTAGATCCTTGTAATAAGGATCCGAGCCAATAATAATCAATCTATACATGTATGAATAAATTATCAAAAATGTTATTTTTATGTTCAATCGTTAATGTATTTATGTATAAATACATATATTATATAGTTTATTTTATTTTTAACATATATTTTGTATTTTAATATGTATTTTATATTGATAGCTGATTTTAATAGTTGATTTTGATACTCGCATAGCATAATTGATAAATTATTAATATCTGATGATGCATATGTACATATTTTATATGATGAGTTATGTGATGAATGAGATTTTAGTGATTATGATGGTCATATTTGACTTTTCATCATTAAATGTTTTTTTTACATGTATGAAGAGGGAGAATTAGTGTATTATTAAAAATGAATTACGAAAATATTTGCTAATCAAAATAAATTAAATAAAAACAATTAAAATTTATTTTATTTAATATTTATTAATTGTAAACAACTAACCTTGTCCCTCAACAATATTTAATATTTATTAATTTAAAGCGTATTATTATTATTATTATTATTATTATTATTATTATTATTATTATCCTTCATACACATATATAAGAATTACTATTATTGTATTAGCTTAGGTAGAGATACATAGAGAGAAATTAAGTTTGAAAGAGAGCAGCATAGAAAAGAAGATTCCAAGTATCAGGAACACCAGGTAGGCACCAATGGCTACAATCCATGTCACGGTGGCCGCCATGGCCATAAACAGAAGGGTGACCATCTTTTCTAAGTTGTGACAATTCAGTTATGTCAAGCAAGTACACAGCCTTAGTCATACTTGAAAGCACACCCTTTAAGGCTGTCTCTGCTGGGTGTGGCCCACCTGGGTAGTTACTTCCACTCAATGGACGACTTTGCCCCTCACAAGATTTTGGGTATGATTGCCCCCATTGTGATCCACTGAAATTATTCAACAATCTAAGGGGTATAAATAAAAAGAATTCTGGTAAAGAGTTAATAGAGTATTTATATAATGCGTATAATAAATTATTTATTTAGTTTAATATGAGTTAAAAAATAAACATTTAGAATAATATATTATTAATTTCTCAAACACAATATACTTATATTATTTAAAATAACCATCCGAATACCAAAAATAATAAACATTTGATATCCTACTGAATCGAATATTCCTGTAACCTTATTGTACACATTGTATAGATACTTCATTAACTTCATATACTTTCTCAAATAAAAAAAAGAAGAAAATGCAATGATAATGAGTGAGAAAGAAGCCAAAACTTACTCGGCATGATCTGGGGAGACCCCTTGGAAGAACACCCTAGTTTTGGTGGGGTCAACGTTGTCATCAATCCATTTGGCCCATGTTCTTAAGGCTTTCGTATATGCAACCAAACGATCCATGTCTCTATATGTATTATTTCCTTCTTGAATGAAATCCCATCTACAAAGTTTTAATTATGTTAAAATGAGAAGCTGAAACATTGTATAAATTATGTAATAATAAATTAGTTACACTACTAGAAATAACTTGATATTATAGACAGATTTATCGAAAAAATATTTTAATGTTTATTAATGGATTTTAGTGAAAACTCAGATGCATTCTACTTCACATGAAATTGATAGATAAGAGTTGGTTAAATGATTTAACTAAATTTTTATTTAATGACTCTCAGCTATTAACTTCACGTAAAATTGATTGTACCTGAGTTTTCACCGTATTCTATGTACGTACGGCTGTTTTCTTCCGGTGTGAAGCCACCAATGCCAAGAGTCGAATATTAATATATCGTTTCCTTCCCAAAGTTTTCCAGCTTCAATTGAATCCAATTTAAGAACGCGACCAATACTTTCACTCACTGTATCCACCAAAAATGCATTCCGAGAAAGCTTCACCGTGACATCGAAGCTCTGAAAATTATATGTAACTAAATGAGTCATCATCACGTGGATAATATTAATAATAATAATAATATATAATTAACTATCTGAAGTATAATATATATAATATATAATATAATGTATTAAAGTGTTATTGTAATTATTTTTTTTAAATAAAATACCTTTATAATGAATTTTGCCAAAAGAATAATGTATGATTTTTAATATTTTGACAAAAATACATTTTTAGGATTATTTTTAAAAAGATTAATATATCTATTATTGGTGAATTAATTAAGACCGCTTAATTGTATTAGAAATTAGAATTTAACTCTAGAAACACAAAATTACGTTGAATTTATAAACACTAGAATACGTTTTCTTGTACTAATTTTAACAAAGACTAAAATATTCTCATAAAATTAATTTGTTGATTGTATTTGATGTTTTGTCTTAATTAAATTAGCCAATATCTGGTGCTATAACAAAAGTATGCTAGGGAAATAATTAAAAATTAAAAAAGCATCTTTGTACAAATTAAATTAAATTTGGAACGTAGCAAAGGGAGAATATAAGAGATTAGCCGCTGAATAATAATATTTAAAAAAGATACTTCGGAAATTAATTAAAATATCCATAGAAATTAGAAGACCATTGTAGTAGACAGGTCCTTTTCCAAATTCCAATAGTTCAACGCATGATATTGCAACTACTGAACTACCAATCTGACCCTTATACATGATTGAATATATTTATGCTAACAATGCATTATATATTCTTAATAAGTTGTGGTCCATTACTTTAATTTAGTTTTTTTCTTATACATGAAAAAATAATGGAGGAGTTAAGCTCAAATTTCTCAAAAGCCAATTTTATTGTGCCTATAATTTTTTGCTTGAATTTTGTCTAATTTATTTTTTGTAATAAATTTTGATTTTTTTAAAAATTATTTATTCTTATATTTTTTAAATTAAATAATAACTTTTAATCTTTTTTATTAAATAAATACTACTTTTTAAATACCATAGCATTCACCTCTCTCAAAAAGTAATATATATATATATATATATATATATATATATATATATATATATACCTCTCCGGAATAAAAATAAATATAGGCCACGCCAACTTAATATTTTTGGTTTGTATTTTTATTTTTTATTTTTTTAGTATTTTTTATTTTTAACATTTTGTAAAAAAATAAGAGATAAAAATAGAAAATATAATTTTATTATTTTAATTATTATTCTTTAAAAAATTCAAAAAACAAATAATAATAATAATAATAATAATAATAATAATAATAATAATAATAAAAATACAAATCAAACACACTTTATATTTGTGACTCGGTTTTTTCAGTGATGAAATTCCATTAATAATCTAAATAAATTTAATGAAGAGGGATAAGCATTAGTGCATTATACATTTATACTTATACATTGTTATTTATTTTTCAATAATTTATCACACTTTTCGGCTCCAAATCTATCATTCTCAAGACCTTCTTTTAGGAAGGGACAATAATCAAATGAATGTTATTGCATTTAAATTGTCACTACAAATCCCATACATAATTTATTATTATTGCAACCCATTTAATTTAACATCTTTTGTGAGTGAATGCGAATTTTAATTAGATAGTTGTCCACTTGTACTACGTCCAACTCATGTGTTAATCATGATAATGATTCATGATATAATTAATAAATACATAAATAGTATATATAGAAACCAACTTTTAATCAATTAATATTAATCAATTTTTTATATTTAAAATTATTTTTTATTTAAGATTAAAATTTAAAATAAAAAAAAATTGGAAGATATTAATTAAAAAAAAGCTGAACCCTAAATAAATATAATAAATTAAGAGATGAATAACATATATATAAGATTAAAATGAATAATTGAAGATGAGGCTAGAAATTAAAGAGATCTAACCGGGAAGGTGAAGGTAGAAAGATCTCCATTTCTGAGAGAAGTGTACTCAGCTTGTGGCACAGCTGTGTGAAGCATGCAAGTGAGTGATTGCCATTGATTCAAACTCAATGAGTCCCCCACAAATAATATACTCTTCCCTCTAAGTCTTGTTAACATATCATACCCATTGAATCTGCATTATATTCAAAAGTGATGGCTCCATTTAAAATTACATCATCACAATTATTATTTTTTTTATTTCTCACGGTATTTTCCAACCCAACAGACTAAAAACTAATCCGTCGCGACACTGAACTTTATTCAAAGATTTGTCGCTGATCAATAAATTGCTGTATGTACAAAACAAAATTCAAACTTACGACAATTACTTAAACAGACTAGTGAGCTAATTATTAGACCAATCTATTTGGTTACATCATCACAATTAATGATCATTAAAACTAAACTTTATTTGGTCTAATATTGGATGTGCTATTCTATTTGATGACAAAATAGATGAAAGCAACATTACAACACCATGTCTCTCAATTGATCAATTCTCCACGGAATTATATATTATTTATATGCACTTAACTTTATAGATTTTTAATTAGTTTAAATGTGTATATATAAGGCTAACAACCTAAGTCTATCTTTTTTGCATTTGGTGCTTGACAACTTGTTATTAGGGATTGCCCCCAAAAAGACAAAAAACATTTATATTCTCTTCTAGTGGTTCACGGCACAAGATAATCATACCTATTCTTTATTTATTTAATTAATATATGTGATCGTTGAATAATAAACTAATAAAAATGCTTCAATATAAATTAAAAATCATCTATTAAATCAATTAATATGTATATTTGTATATATTAATTCACATTACAACTAAATAATTACTACTAAAATAACTAAATCTATTATAATAGAAAAATCAAATATGTAATAGACAAATAATTAAACTAATGATTTAGAGTAATATAATAATTTTTTTATAAGATACTAAATATATTTTTCTACACAATAATTAATTAGTGCTTAAGAATTTGAACTAATTCACAAAACGAATTGTCTTGATAATTTTTTGTACATAGCTATATATTTGTATCAACATGTTAGGTGTAAATAAAAAATAAATTATTTGTATAAAATATATATTAAAATTAAATTAAATCATACGTGTATTTATATATAAATATATAGTGATTAATTTAATAACTAATTAATTAGTGTGTACAATATTTTTAGAGTCAATTTTAGTTAATATCAACTAATATTTTAAATCACTTTTTATTTTATCTTAAATTTTAAATCCTAAATTCTAAATTCTAACTTTTAGATCTTAAAAAATAAAGATTAAATAAAAATATTTTTATAATAAAAAGTTGATTAATATATTTGACTTATTATACTGTATATAGAAATAAACCGGATTTATTAGCCGATTTCATTCAACATGGTAATAAAGGAATAATAAAGTGAATTACAAGAACAAGAGAAATATAGATATTAAAAAACAGCCAAAATTTACTTTATTTAGTATTCATTAATTATCGTAACAATTAATGAATACTAAATAAGATAAATTATAGTTGATTTTAGCTGACTTTCTTTGGTTACTAAATATTTTCTATTATTATTATCGACATGAGTGTTATTAGTTAGTTAGCCATCTAATAACTAGTAGCTTGTAAAACAAGTCAAGCAAATATTTTCCTTTCAGAATGTTATATTATATATATCATATGGTAACAACAAGTGGACCCTAAGAGGAAGCGTGGAATCTACATTAGAAAAAATGTCACATTCAATTCCAACTGTTGTAGCATGAAAAATAGAGGAGGAGATCCATAACTAATTAATCTTTTTTGTCTTATTACTTAACTGATCTAAAAGTTTCTAATTATGTTTTAGTTTTATCAGACACATGGTTACTTGACAAAGGTGTCTTACCCATAAAAAGGTCCACTAAATTAATTAAGTAGTTGTTGTTCATGTTTCAATAATTCTAAGTTGAGAGTAAAGTGATAGAATCTTTGGAAGAAACATAGAGCACAAGCAAGGCTTATAATTATTTCCTCAATAACTTTAATAATATTTAGTTAACTATGACATAAAAACAAATAATTATTAAATATTCAAACTTTATCATAAAAAAATAAGTTAGGTAAAAATTAGACATTACATTATAGCCACCTTAAAATTCACCTATAAACTATTGCATGTGAGTGATATTGTTTAATTACTGAGACAGAATAGAATTTATTAAGAATAAAATAGAAAATTAAATTCTTAATCACTAAGTAATTTTAGGAAATTAAAGAGGACATGCATCATGCATGATCGAAATTAAAGAAATAATCCTTTCCAAGAAAATGAAGTTCTTGCTAGCTTCATTTTTTCAGCCTATTAGCAAGGCCTCACCTCATGCCAAATTCAACTTCCCAACTTCCGATAAGAAATTACTATGAAACCAATGAGCTGTTAGTATTGTAAGTGTGAGGAGTGTTGAAGTTAGTCCTATATCTAAGAAAGTATGGAAGAGTGAGGAGTTTATAAGATGAGCCCATTAATTTAACACCTTAAGGTTTTGAGTTAGATGTGGTGTCTTTTCATCTTATATTCTCTCACTTGATTCCTCCCCGAAGTCTCCCCAATTGTCGAGAGCTCTTCACGGTTGGCCCAACATAAGCTTCCTTTAATTTCATTACAACTTTTTTGTATTTCTATCTGTTTTTAACTTTCTTTAATTTGTGTTTTCTTTTCCTGACCTTAGTCAAACAACTAGTAGTTTTAAAAGAGTTCATGTAATACATTTCAAAAGGATATATATAGTGTACAAATGTAAAATATATATATATAGTCGACTCTAATATCTTATTTATTATTAAATTACAAGTAAACTGTCTTAATTTTATTCATCACATTTAAAATATTATATTTTTGTCTCGAATGTTTTATTTCATTTTATTTTTGTCTTTTTATCAAAATTAAATATTTTTCTTTCAAAAATATTCTTTGTTTATTATTATCTTTTATATTTTTAAATTACTACAGTCACCCACTATGATCATTATAATTATTATTCTTGCTACTATTTAAAAGAAATTATAATAAAAAAAGATATTTATGAAAAAAATAATTTTAACCAAAAAATTAAAATAAAAAATAAAACATTTAGAATAAGAATAAGATATTAAACCTTATAGGCAAATTAAAACTTAACAGAAATATTTAATAGAAATAAGTAACAACGATCGTATTTAATAAAATTAATTTTAAAATTTAAAAAAATTATAATAAATATAAATATAAATTTAAATTTAAATATTTATTAATATATAATTTAATTTTGATAAACACGTATAATTTTAAAAGAGATCTCTTTAAATACTTTAAAAAATATTTTTAACTTTTAAACACCATAAACACGTAATCTTTTTTATTTAAAAAAAAAATTACCAAACCAAATCTAAGAATATTCATGCATATCTATTTCGGCGCGGAGGCACACATACACTAAGATATTTCAAATTAAAAACTCAAAAAAAAAAAAGTGATGAACATGTACCTTGGTAAGTTGCAAGCAGTGGGCTGCCATCTATACTTGAGATAGAATTGATCAGGACGACCATTATTTATACAATCAAATTCTTTCTCAATAAATGGACATTTTGATATTTCATAAAGTGGGTATGAATTTGATTCATCCAAAACCCAGCTACCATGAAACAAGTCACACCCTCCTATACTTCCATTTGTCTCAACAAAAACATAAGAAACAAGAACAACAACCATCACAACACTAGATATGGCAAAAGACCCCATATCTAAATGGTGGCAGAAGAAAATGAACAATCTAAGAGGGTGTATGATTTCTTTCTAATTAATTTGGCTTTTGTGGAATTTTGAGTATATATAATAATTGAATTGGTATCCGCCAAAAATGGTGATGCAAGAAATTAAAGAAACGGTTGCATGCAAAACTTTAATTTTTGTGTGACTATATTGAATTTTGATTTTTTTTTTTTTTATGCATGAAGTGCCATGTTTAGAGGAATATATATATGATGATATGCAATAATTGTGAGAAAAATAATTAACAAAGAGAGAGAAGCATAGTGTGATATATATATATATGCAATGGAGGGATCGGAGAAGAGAATGGATATAGATTACACACCAAGAATCACAAAATTTTTGGGTATATATAGATGGATGTTACGTAATGAAAATAGCTTAAGTGGGTCCATTGAGTGTTCTATTCTATCCTACAATGATGATATATAGCAGTTAAAGAATATATTTATGGACCGAACTAAATATATTCATGCATGATGAAAATTTATATACTTGGATATATAGTATCTATCTATCTATATGCGATTCACTTTAAATATTTAATATCACATCATTTATTATATATATATAGTTTATATCAATTTATATTGATAGTACTTTTTAATTTATTTCTTTAATATTTTAATAGTATTTTTTAATTTATTTCTTTTAATTTATTAAACTAAATTAATTATAGTATACTAATTATATATATTAGTTCATTAATTTGATTAATTTATTAGTCATCAAAATAATAAATTTAGAATAAAATAGATAATTGAGATATTTTTAAATAATAATTAAATTAAATCAAATCATATGAATTGAGACAAATTTAAATCATAAGAATGAAGAACTAAACTAAAATAAAATAATTTTTTACTTATTCAAATTAAATGTAATAAATACGAATTAATTTTGTTAGATAATCATAATCTTCTAAATCTGAAATCTGGTATTTTATACATAGATGGCCAAGCAAAATTAAATTATAAGGATCGTCATTTTATCGCTCTTGTTATTTCATCTCTTTTTTTTTCTTTTTTATGTGTAATTTCTTTTATGTATAAATGTACTCAAAATAAGAAGACATGGATGAGTGTTTTATTAATTATTATTTATTTGTTTGACAAATGTTATAGTTTAGTCTTAATTTAGACATTCTACACTGTCAATAAAAGTTGGACATGTAACATTCTACACTGTCAATAAATGCTAATAATACAAACACTATTTATTTTTAATATCCAGTCAATAATAATAAATATATTATACTCGAAGAATATTCCGTACAAAATAATAAAACGTATATTATACTCGAAGAATATCCAATCCGTACATTATTTATCATTTACGTTATGACAAATCTGGTTATTAAAAAAATTAAAATTAACTTAACTATACATAATATTACTCCATGCCTTTCATTTTTATTTTGTCATCGTAAAAGGTCATATATATTAGAAGAGAATCTCATCTTTTTACCAATGGTTCTTTAATTTAGTAATTTCTATAAGAAAAGAATGAATGATTTTGTCATATATGAAAAACATAGAATAATATTGTATTTGACAAGAATATATGAGATTTTAAAAGGTTTAAGCATGTATTTAGCAATTAGCATATTCATAGAGAGATGCAGAATGGATAAAATGATGACTAATAATAGAAAAATGAATAGTTAAAACTTTCTTAATGCGTCGTCAAGCTGGTCCACCCGTCAAGCAGCTGTGTCATGAGATACTCCTCTCTTGCCGTCAATAACCTTTCTCTCGCTATCGGTAAGCACAACTAGTTGACTTTGTGTGGTTACTGATTTGCCAATTGAAAGTTCAGCTATTACTTAACCCTTATTTATAGATTTAGTTTTGTGTTTCCTTGATCAAATTCCTCCTTTTGTTACTGTTACATTAGTTTAAAATACTAAATAAGAAAAATCAACTTGAAAAAAGCATTGTTGCCATGCTACATTGTATAATATATTTGATTCACCAATAATTTAGTTTATCCTTAGTTCAGTGCATTTAGTAGTATTTTTTGTTTCTAGCATTTTACTAGACATTTGATTATCATTAGCAAAAAGGTTATATTGTTATCATATCAACATTTGTTGTATTTTGATGGAAATTGTTTTTATTGTAATGTAGGAGGATATATTATATAATATGCTACTTTTGAACAGTTTAAGAGCATGACAAAAAGTTCTTTTTGCGCTGTTTCCCCTACTTCTTTACTAAATGCATATTTCAGCCAAATTTTGATATCCATTTTAGACAAATCATCCAAATTTTGATAGATATCCTTTTATATGCTTCTTTCCGTTTCATTTTCATTTTTTATTATGTTGAATTGGTTGTTTATGATGTTATTTGTATCCTTGAATTCAATAAATTATTATACCCTTCTTTTTCTTGTCAAAATCATGTTAGATTTCTTGCTATTAAGTGTTGATAGCTGAAAAATTATTACAATAATGCATATATAGTACTGACATCTTCCAAATTTGAGTTATATTCTTTAAGAATTTGTGTGTTGAGTAGCTTTGTTTTAGAAGTATATTTGACCGACATAAAATTTTCTTGTCATAACATTGTACTTGAAAATCATTTGATTTTTGCATGGCCTAAAACTTCGATGGTTGAATTGGAGGTGAAATATTACTTAAAGCATACAACTAGTCCAAGACAGGAAATATGTATTATTAGTTTTTCTACTTTAAATAATTAGTCATTTTAATGCTCATGTCTCAACTTTAAAGCTGACTACTTTAAAATATATTTATTAATGTTATATTTAACCAAATAAACTACTGCTATCAGCGTTCTTCGAAGTGTTTTGCATTACGTAAGGTTTTTAAAATCTCCTGTCTAAGAAGTTGAATTGATGCTTCTTTTTCTTTTGGTTTGGATTTACTTATTTGCTAATATTTAATGCTGTAAAATTTATGTTTCTTTTTTTTTTCAGTTTGATAATAGTATAAGTAATACCCTTGGTGGTACCCAGTTTATTAAGATACCCAAGATAGGTCGTTACACAAAAAAATCAAAGTTAAACACAACATGTTAACAACTTCAGATAGGATCTGCTGCAGCTTCATCTGTGTATCAAGTGGATTGCCTAATTCCCCCGTCTAGTGGTGCTGGTGCCCCTGTAACCTCATCTTTATGCCCTTTTTGACCATTCCGTACTGAACCACTGCCTGCTATCACATACTTGCACGAATAGTGTTCAAAACTCAGAGTCGGGGGATGAAGACTTAAACCCAGAGGCAGATGAGGTAGATTCTTTTGAGCAACACGTTGACAACCTATTTGCTGCATCGGAGGCTCAGAAGTGCAAGGGACGCAAGACCACTGAATTTTGGGATGTTAAAACAATTGGTATACAAGAATTTATCCCATATCATTATTTATGCTTAATTTTTCTATGATTTCATCGCATCTTGGCCACAATGGTTACTCACAAAGAGTAACTATGATTTACAGAGTCCAATGGGACATTCAAGCAACTTCATCTAAGTGTGAAGGAGGCTATGAAGCCACATAACGGTAGAAAGATCGTACTCAAATTCAACGAGAGACTGCAACTAGTTGGAAATGAAGCTGGTATACTAAGCTGCATTCTTAGATTGTTAGGATCTAACTACACCAAATTTCTAATCTACGAGAAAGACTGGAGAAAGGATCGCTCCAAGGACAAGATTTATAATGAATGTGTAAAGGTAAAACGTTATATTGTTGTAGAGTTCGAGAATCTTAATTTATCACTTATTAGCAAGTTAATTTTACTATTGTAGAAAATGTTCTATTTTAATGAAGATAGTAGAGGTGCTATCAAGCGTACAATATTAAAAATGTTAGGGAGGGCTTGGAAGGAAACGAGAAACAGGTTGTACCATGATTATTACAACTCAGAACTAACTGTTGAACAAAATATTGAAGGTCGTCCACCAGGAATTACGGCGAATCATTAGAGATGGTACCTTGATTATCACAATTGTGAAGGCACAAAGGTAATATATTAATAACAAAAAAAAATCTATTTATGTTACATTTAGTAAAAAAAATGGTGTCTAGTAACCTTTACTTTTGATGGCATGATAGGAGAAGTGTAGAAAAAATGCTGTGAATCGATCGAAGCAGTTATACACTCACACAGGCAGATCAAAAAGCTTGGCAAGGCTCGGAGAAAAAGAGGTAATTTACGTTTGACTTACTTTTTGAACCTTCTCTTTGTCTACCTATTCACTATTTAAGCTATATTGTTACAGTCGGAGTAACAAGGGCGTCCAGTTGGTAGAGGGGAGTTGTGGACCTTAACGCACAAATGACCTAATGGCTCTTATCTCCATGATGCAGCTTAGGCTATTGGTGTAAGTAATGTGTTGAGAATCGCTAAGTTGTTTCTCATAGATTTTGTTTGTTAAAATTGTGTTGAAAGTCTATTTGGTTAGCAATTAGCTAATAAATGCTTATGTTTACTTATCTAACTGTGTAGGAAAGAATTGCAGAGATTGAGCAACATGATGAATCATCTAGAATGTTGTCTCAGAATGATTTGCTTGCTCAAACTATTCGAAAGGAGCACCTGGATCGAGTGTGTGGTATGGGTATCAGACTAACTTCTAGTCAAGTGTTTGGTACAAATTCACATCAACCGAGCAATGGAACTCAAAGAAAGGAGATCCAAAGGGTGTTACTTAAACTACAAGCATAGTTGGCAGCCGAGAAATTAAAAAAGATAGAAGGCAATGGAAGATGAAGTAGCAATCGAGAAGACAAAAAGACAGGTAGTTGAGGATGAGGTAGCAGTCGAGAAAACAAAAAGGCAGGCAATGGAGAGTGCTCTGAGATGTCTAATTCAAGAAAAAGGTGGGAAGCTGCCACCAAACGTGGCTGCATGGATTAATTCATTGGAAGGATAGAGTAGAAAGTAGAACTTAGGATTTGAAATTAATTTTTTAGTTAAATATACGCTTTTTATTGTTGACTATGCAACTCTTAGTAAGGAATACTTTATTAATATTTGGATAAATATATGAATATTTTTTTATAGTTTTGCTAATGTCGTTCACCAATCAATTTATTTTTTCAGTTACAAAATAATTAAGATTTCTAATATCAGGAAAATTTAAAAAATAACAAAAAACCTAATATATTTAAATTAAAAAAGCATTGATTGTCGGTGCAAAATACAGTATTTTTATGGTCATTTAGCTGGACAAATAGTGTTGGTTACAAAATAGCCAAAAATAAATTTAAAACTATTGAATATTAGATAGCGGCAGTTTCAAATTGCCACGAAATACACTTTAAAAAATACAACGATCAACAAAATAGAAGCGGTTCAAAATCGTTGGAAAATGCCGCCAAATTCAAGGCTGGCCAAATAGCGGTGGTTCTAAATCGCCGCTAAATTAACCGACGCTATTCAAGGAATTTCGCTGCGGTTATGCCAGCGGTTCAGTGAAAATGTCACAAAATTAAATCTCCACACCCTATCCTAGAACATTTCTTGAAACGCTGGCAAGTAGTTTTGTGGCAATTTTAAACCGTTGCTAAATCCTATTTCTCTTGTAATGTATCAAGTGTTCTATAACTTTATTAGATTTAATTGTACCATTAAGAGAGCCTCAAATTCTGAAATCAAATATGGTGGATCTTTTGCTGTGACCAACGTTATAAAGGCATGATATTTTATTATATTTTTTATTCAGTCTATCAAAAATTATGTTTGTACATTTAGATTCTGTGAGAGGAGCTCTTACTGAGGCCAAAGAATCAGTATTTTTTATTTTTAGAAGATAATTAGAAGTGGATGTAATTTTCTTGACTATTTTAAAGTTGTAGTCGTGACTGGCAAATTCTTGTTTTAATTTGTGATGCAAAGAAGATATAGATTCTGCTCTAAATTTCATGAGCAAAATGACAATCAATCAATCCAGCGGGCGGAAACTAATGTTAAAAAAGAGCAATAATGATCTCCAAATTAAAATTTTAATGTATAAAAATCACTAATTTTTATATTAGTCCCTTTAATTTTAATTTTTTCTTCTTTTAAAATTATATTCTTATATTAGCACCTTTCTAAGAATTGCTCAAGCTCTACCCCTAAATCAATCGATGCTTGAAGGATGCACCTAGTGATGCAAAAAGCCATGAAGTGATGTTATAGTCTTCTGTGTGCCATTCTTGATACTTCTTGGTTTCTTTCTTCGCGATTTCATCTTCTAATAGTATAAACTAGGTATAAACGAAATTGAAGAAGTAACTTATCTTTCTACTCAATTCTCCTGCATATCTTTTTCCCTAATGAGAAATATAAATTAGGTATTTGGTCAACATTTTTTCTTTTATACATTTATTACTTTTACATTTGAGTTAATATTAACTCAATTTTTAATTTTTATTCAAAATATTGATCCTCTAATATTTTTTAATGAAAATAGTCAGTTAGATTTTAAATCTAAAATTTATTTAAAGACTTTCATTTGATCTATTTTCTTTTCATTTCTAATAGTTTTAAATATGAGCAATGCTATATTACCAGTAAATATTATCATTATTTTTTGTCCGTATTTAGCCATTAATAAATTGCACTCATATTTATATACGTTTTGCATACAAAAAATATATAATTTGAACTTATGTTTACTAGAATTTTGCACACATGAATTAATATAATTTGCACCCATATCTTTTAGAATTTACTCACATAAATTAATAAAATTTATTTATTAAAAATATTTTAGTATTTGTACTAATCAAATAACAAAAAAATACTAAAATTTACTGATCCCAAAAAATTTCTCACTAAATATTTATTTATTTCTTTTAGAAATAATATAATCCTCCTAAGTATAAAGTGATATTAAGTCTGGGGAAGAAAAAGAAAACGGACAAATATATATTCAGCCCACTAGCTAGCATTAATTATTATTTGACTTTCTCTTTCAATTCGTAAATAATTCCCCATAATTCAGTGAATTCGCAACAACATTAATTATTATGAAGTAATTTGAATTTTTTAGAGTATATACTAGGTTTTTAAAAAATTTTGTATTGGACATTTTTTAAAAAAAAAGTTTTTTTACGACGTCGTTTTTGAATGTAATAAAAAATTTTTGGAACTCGACACAATTTTTTGAGACACAATTTTTTGGGAACCTATTTAAATGTATACTTTTTTTTATTTTACAAAATAACTTATCCTTCCTTAAAAAAAAGAAAACCACTTCAGTCTTCTTCCATATTATTCAAGGTTAAAAAGATATTTAATTCTTATCCCGTTATTTGATGGTGTAATTTGTTTATTTTGTTCAAACGCTTGAGGAAGAAATATTTATGCAAGAGATACCCGAAAAGAAAGGGTTAAAACTTAAAAACTTAAAACCATTTCCATACCGCTGCCAAAACTGCTGTTAAAGTGTTAAGTGCTCTCGTGATGCTTTGACTTGGTGACGGTTCTATATAGAACCGTTGTGAATGCATAATTTTATAATTATATTATATGTATATATTAAAATTAGTTATTTATATAAAATAATACACATATCTATATACAGATATAACTGATTTGATAGTAAATTTTTTTTTTTTGTATACATACTCAAGGCAGAACTTAGTTGAGACAGGGAGGTCATGGCCCTCCAAACTTTTGTTAAAAAAATTAATAATACTTTTTCAAAAAATAAAAAATAGTTAAGTTGGCTCAAATATATTACTATAACTTAAAATACTAAAGTTTAATCTTCATCTCTTGCTTTTATTGCATAATAATTTTTAGTTTTAAACATTCAAAACATGTTGAATTTGAACTGAATTGAACGCAGCTCTCTATTCAATAAGTAACACTCCCTCTACCTTTGAGTTCAAATATAAAAAATTAGGTATTTTTTATTTATGTAATTTAATATTATTTTATATTTTATTATTTATTTAATTTAATTTTTTTATATGATAAAAAATATTAGAATATTCAATAAGTATTGATACTATCATAGTTGTATAAATTGATAAAAAATTTAATAAATATTATAAATTTTAATATTTGTCCTTCTAACTTCTTTTTTACATATTTTACAGGAAATATATTTAAATTTTTATATAAAATAATCATAAAAAATCAAAGAATTGATGCATTTTTTAAAAGGAAGGTTAATATTTAAGAAGGAGAACATATAACTTTTACAATATCAAAACATGTAGATAGTTCTTCTACTTTAATGAAACACGAAAAAAGTAAGATACAACCTTCAAAAGTTCAAAGAATCGCATCTGATTAGTTTGACCTTAATTCTTTGGAACGAGACCCTAGAAAAAAGTTTTAAATTTGGCAATATCATCAAAATCAAAGAAATGATGTTAGACGAGCTTATCTTAAATGGGATCCATATCAAAAACATATTGACAATTATCTTCTATCCGGCCCCCAAAATTTTATTTTAAGCTCCGCTACTGTACATACTATTTTTTTATTTTAACAATATTTTTAAAATTGTTGTTAAACCATGAATAAAATCTCTATTAAAATGATTAATCTAAATTTTAAAAATTATTTATTATTTATAATTTTTTATTTATTTTGAAATTACATACATTATTATAACTAGTTCTATTTTGACATTTTTTTATCATATATATAGTTTATATATTGCTCTGATATATTGAGAGAAATCTTCCTAAATGAATATGATTTTATCAATATATAGTTCGAATTATTTTAATATCGATTAAATATAATTTTTCACAAAAAAATATAATTAATATTTAGAATATCGGTATTTAATATTTACCATTTATTGTATCTGGTGGTCAAAAGTAATATTTAAAATTATAACAAACATTAAATTCTCCTAAAGAAGATTTCTTACCTTATAAAAATAAAGTGAGTTTAATTTAGTGTACTAACAACATAAAATATTATATATATATATATATATATATATATATATATATATATATATACTCGTTCAATTATATTTATTTATTTAAATGATTATTTACGTAGATATGTAATCAATATAAAAAATAATATTTTTGTTGATATAATATTACATAATTGGATATACATGTAAAATTATTTTACCTGAAAGTGCATATGAAAATTAAATTCTAATAATAAACAATAAGTATAAATTAATAAAAATAAACATAAAAAATACTTTAAATTTTTAATTAGGTATTTATATTTTAAAATTTTTAATTAAATTCTTACACTAATTTTAAATTTATAATGATATTTTTTAATAGTAAACATTAAAAAAAAGTTTTCATTTATCTCACACCATTAGCGAATATGGTTAGCATATTCCGTTGAATTAAATGTTTTTTGAACGATAATATTAGGTGTTTATGAATTTAAAATTAATGTATGAATTTAATTAAAATTATTTATAGTGTAAAAATTCAATTACAAATTTGATGAAATTACAAGGATAAATAATTTGTTTAAAATTTTGAAATAAATAGTTTTTATGACTTTTATATGAGTTTTGACCATTTTTTTATTTTAATAAGAAAAAAATTATGATGTAATTTGAAAGGATAAAAACAAATTACAAGTCAATAATAATGCAGAAAAACTGGGAAGCATGCATGAAAGGAAAGTATCAAAATGGTGTTATTTAATTTCTGCTTCTCATTCTCACTCATTTTTAGAGTTCTATGCTTCAATTCATCATCACTCACATTTCAAGTTTATTTTGATCCAAAAGCTTTGATTTGATTTCATTCTCTTGAGGCCAGAAATGGATTTTGGTCCACATGATGATGATTTGAAAGAGAACCCCAAGATTTCACCATCAACAAGTTTATTCAGTGAATTGGTAATGTAACTTAACAGTTGTTTGCTTCATCTCTCTTTAATTTGATCAATTCATCATTGTTATAATTATTTTGTCAGCATATTTTTTTGTCAAAATAATTATATTAGATAATATAATTATTGAAAAAAATATAGGAGTATTATTTTTGAATCGCCTCTTTTTGATCATCTGTGAGGCGATCTACAACGAATATTATAAATCGGTGTATAATATCTTTTGTTTTGTAGTATTCGATTTTTTTTTTATATCTTATTGTGGGTTAGATTAGGTTACAATTAAGTTTTTTTTATGTATAAATTTTGTTATATTTTTTCACTATTAAAAAGGAGTATGACAACAAAATAGTGAGTATAGATTACTACTTGTGATTGGGTTGAGCTATTAATTAAGATTAAATTAAACAACCAAAGACTTACGGTCAAGGTTATCAAATTTTCAAGTTAACTCGTAAATTTGCATGAATTTATTAGTTTAATTTCTCGAACAAATTTATTATTTTCTAAGTCAAATTTTACTATTGAAGTTTAGATAACCTTTATTGATTTATTATTATTATTATTATTATTTAATTATGTTAATTATGTTTATTAGGGTGAGGCAGATGCAAAAATATTTGAGTTGATGTTTGGTAATGTAGAAAAGAACAAGGATGGAGCCATTCCTGCCATTCCATTGTCTTATTCCCTTCCATCTCAACCTTGCAACAATATCTCCTCACCAAAAGAAAACAATAACAACAATAATAATAATAATAATGATAATAATAATAATAATAATAATAATAATAATAATAATAAGGTATTCTTGATATTAATATATCAATGTCAATATATAATGGTCATTTTCTTTTTTAATTTCATATTCTTCATTTTTTTTTAATTTGGATTATTCAGAGTGCAAGTAGTCCATCATCAGGTTCAAGCTTATCATCAAATGATAAGAAAAGAGCTAAATTTGAACAACAATATGGTGCCAATTGGAAGTGTGTTCCTAGACAGAGAAAAAATGGAAAATGGGATAAGGTACCTACATATATACATCAATTTTTGCAATAATAATTAAGAATTTCTTCTTAATATACAAGTTTCTAGATTGAAATACATATCTTATTTATTATTGTTTATGAGGGTTGTTTAAATTCAAACTGAAAATCGATTAAAATCATACTAATAATTTGAATTTGATTAGATTCTATTTTTTGCAAACTTTCGGATTGGATCGGATTTCGGATCTATTTTTTATAACGGATCCAATCCAATCCAAACTGCACAATGTGCTATAATATTATTATTTTATTATTATATTTACAATTATACTTATAACATGTTCAAATTGTTATATATTTTTATATTATTCATGTATTATTATTATTTAAAAATATCTTATGTTCAAAATGTGATTTATTTATTTATTTTAACTAATCTATAATTTTATTTCTATTGTTATGTTATCGTTGGTTTCTTAAGATATTGTTGAGACTTGTTATGTTATTGTTGGTTATTTAAAATTTGATGTTAAGACTTGTTATATATATTTAATTATTTTAATTTATTAATCCAAACCGTTTGAAATTTAATAGGATCGGATCGGTTTTTTAATCCAATCCAAATTACACCGCAAGTAAATTCAATATTCGGATAGAATGAGTTAAAAGCGAACACTCCTATTATTGACAACTTATATTTATTTTTGTAGTTCTATTATCATACGGAGTCAGGAATTATGTGTAGATCTTTAAAAGAGGTTGAAAGATTTGAGAAAGAAGGCACTCGCCCAGGTCGCAAGCCAAAAAAAGTGAAAATGGAAAATGTTGAAACAACAGTGAAAGTGAGTTTACAAAATTTTGATAAATATAACATTATATTTTAATTCATTATTATTCAATGTACAAGTTTTAAATGTTTATTGCTAAAATTTTAATTAGGAAATGGGTGCTACTGTGACTGAGGAAACTTCACCCAACAAAAAAGAAGAAAAAGAAGAACCACAAACAAAAAGTGTTGAGGTTGAAAATGTTTTGGTAGATGCTAACCAAAACCTAAATCAGCTCAACCCTAATGATCAACAATACTTTTCAGAAGGTAAGTTTTAATTCCAATGATATATCTAATCTAATTATTTATAGTAAATGATAAAATATAGCTTTAGTTTATTGTTGCTATTACATCATTCAATTGTTTGGATTGTAACTTTAATATTAAAAAGTGAATCTATTACAATACTTGTTCAATTTGCATGAAATCTTGGTTGGATTGTAATAACAATTAGTTAAAATATATTATTGATCTTTTTTTTTTCACCCTATGTTATGTTATAGATTCTGAGAGAACTCCTTCTCCCCCATGGTCTCTGTCTCATGTGGTTAGTCCAAGGTAAGATCATATAGTTTTTGTGTTATAAAACTTGAACATATACTATCTATTTTTTTTTTTAAATAAAAAGCTCAACACAACAAGGTGGAGCATCAACGTCTCAATAGAAAAGTATTAAACAGATAAAATAAACTAAATCGTAATCATCTTCGACCAAAGCCATCAACAATCCAAAAGATCAAATATCACTCTATTATTTGCAACTCTTAATCGACCTGTTAAACACCTGATTTTAGTATATACTAAATATAACTGATATTATTTTCATATAGAGCAAATACTTGTTATTTATTAATATTAAAATTCACATTGAATCAGGGAAGGAACTAGAGCTAGTGCTTGGTGGAGGAAGCCAACATGAAAGGCATAACTTAGAGAAGACAAAAAAATAAAATTAGGGGAAAACCTAACTCTATAATGGAAAACTTTTAAGTTATGAATAAGGTGGCTATTGTCCCCTTCCTATGTATTAAGCTTTGGCCCTGCACTGAACATGTTTTTATGAGTTTTATTATCAAATTCTATTTAACTTAATTAAGGGGAAAATTTTGGACAATTTTTAACTCATTATAGGTTACATAAGCTTTCTCTTTGACTATAAACTATACTTTCCAACATTTCAATCTGATATAGATTCAAAGAGAATAGTGGAGTGTTTTGGAACTCATTTTTTGTGTATACATAACGTGCTTGTTTGGATGTCATTAAATTGATAAAAAATATCTTTTTTTTATTTTTTAGTGTGTTTGACAAAATTCTAATAGTAAAATTAAAAATACTAAAAAAATAAAAAATATCTTTTTTGAAAGCTACAATTTACATCTTTTTTTAAAAGATTTTTTTTCTTAAAAAAAGATGTTTTTCACATAATAAATAAACAAAAAAGTACTTTTATTTTATTTTATCCAAACATAATTGATAAATAAAAAGATATTTTTACATGAAATATCGGTATCCAAAAATAAAATTACTTTTACTTTTGTAAAAGATCTTTTAAAAAAATATTATTAAAAAAACATCTCTCTCTCTCTCTCTCTCTCTCTCTCTCTCTCTCTCTCTCTCTCTCTCTCTCTCTCTCTCTCTCTCTCTCTCTCTCTCTCTCTCTCTCTCTCTCTCTCTCTATATATATATATATATATATATATATATATATATATATATATATATATATATATATATATATATATATGGAGTGATGGGTGTTCACGGGTCAGGTCGGGTTTAATTAGATCCAGACCTGGCCCTAAAAAGACACCAAGTCTATTTTGACCCGGCCTGAAATCAATCCAAAATAAATATGATCGACCTAATGTAAAATTAGTATATATAAATTTTGAAATTTTATATACTAAGTAATAAAATATTACTTTTAAAAATTAAATTTTTAACAAATATTTCTCATATTTATATTAAAATAAATTATTTTAAAACAAAAACAATACCATATAATATAAAATATTAATTGAAGTATAAAAGTATAATATGACATTACCAATTTTACTAAAAAATATATTTTTTTTTATAAAAAAAATTCCGAGCCAAGCGACCCAAAATATAACAAAATAACTGATCCGGAAGTACCGCATGAGTGGATATATAGGAATCCAAATCCGCCGAATCACTCATGTTATGATCGTCTACATCCTAGGTCTTCCTGTTCCTTCATCTGACTTATGTTCTTCATGTAGCATTCAGACCGAATGACTCTATGAAATTACGTCGCTACTTACGCATAGTTCGGGTAACGTAGGAGACATCTCTATTTTTCCCCAGGGAATCCAATCCTTGGAATTACCACTGTTTAGCTTTCAATTCGCCTTTGACCATCAAATGAAATGTGAATAACCCACCCCCTAAAACCGGATAAAAATAATAAACCCAAACCCAATAAAATATGTCTTGGATCTGGACCAGTCTTAAACACCCTTTGAATATGGTGACTAATCCCAAGCATAGTCTAAGTGAAATTGAGTTTGGCTCTCAATCTGAGTGGTCTTTTCTTTTTGCTTATGTTTTATGTACATGATTATGATTTCTTCCCTTATTTATTTAGGTTATTCCAAGGTACAATATATTGAAGGGAAAGAAAAATAATTACAAATATTCATATATTTCAAGTAGCTATTTACCATAAAAGTTTCCTTAGCCAGCGTTGATTTTATTATCATTTCCTTAATTCTTTTTACTTACAAGATTGCCTGTGTTATTTTGCAAAATTAGATCATATAAGATGTGAATCCAAAGTCTGGTGAAAGGAGGAGAATGATTCAGTTGCTGCTGCATAAAAGTTGTCTCTATATTTTGAAATGTTAACTATTCAGCTTAATGATACTGAATATAATGGATATTTTAACTTTGGTTTTTAAGCATTCATCATATCCTGTAATAAATCTTCAAATAAATCAACATACAATGTAAAATAAGATCAGCAATAATATCTTGATCAATCAAAATTAAGCCATAAATATGTATATACTAAGGTTCAGCCAAATTCTTTTGTTTAGTGGCATATAAAATAAGACATAGACAGACATAACTGGTACAGAAGAAATAAAAGCATTTCTAAAGCACAACATAGCCTATCTTATGATCTATTTATGATATGATATGATATGATCATAACCAAACAAATGCTCCAAAATATGTTTTGGCTGCAATCAACATTATTGCTCATTCAAATCTTAGGAATTATTATCTGAAGAAATCCATCCCTGAAATTTCAGAAACAAAGAAAACAAGATTAGAAATATCAGCTTCAATTCACATGTGTCTACTATTGATGAAGAATGTTAACATAGATTCAATCAAACACTAACACTTCTTTTGTAAGTTCAAATGTACTTATGTGATTGTGAGATATTGAGTCTTTATGAATCATGATTGTACTTAGTTTTCTAGCTGAAATTGAAAATTTGATTTTAGAATACTATTAACTCTGTAATGAACTATGCATCAGTGGCTAGTTTCAAGAGTTATGAATCTTAAATAGTCAACAAATAACAAGTTAAATAACACTATAAGGTTTCACTCACTGGAATTCAGCTGATATATGATCCTTGTTCACGCCGGAAGGGAGTGGCCAGACCGCCTCGCATGGTCCATATAGTATCTCGCGCTTGTGATACGAAGAAAACGAGGCATTCGGAGACCCTGCAATTGTCAAGTAGCTAGTAGAGCGTCTACCTTTGACAGATAACCTGCCACACAGTTCACATAGTAGGTCAAAAACTTAACACAATTCATAACCAAGAATGTTAATTATTGTTAAACATTTTGATTTTCTACCTACCATTCTTTCTTTCACAACTTTTTATGAAACATATATCATAAGAAATGGTTTGAACACATACATTAACATAATTTGATTTGATCAATGTAGTCGATTCCATCTAGTCAGATAAGACTTACTTTTCGATGCGTATGCATAAATTGGATCACATATGAGA
Source organism: Arachis hypogaea (assembly GCF_003086295.3). Taxonomy (NCBI): domain Eukaryota; kingdom Viridiplantae; phylum Streptophyta; class Magnoliopsida; order Fabales; family Fabaceae; genus Arachis; species Arachis hypogaea. The sequence continues at coordinate 3,269,325 of NC_092042.1, read as the reverse complement.
CTTCAATAGTGACTTGAGTAAAAAGATTATGCAACATTTTATTAAGCTTTACCCTTTCCTTCAGTTGAGAAGATTATAACAGAAATGGTTACTTACTTTTGATCATCAACCTCCACTCTTATGTCATTGATCCTAACTCCTGGAACTTCAACTGTGATAACATATTTTCCTTTTGATTCCGCGACATCCATCCTCGGAGACCACTCAGTTCCTGCTAAGAAAAATTTTTATAAATGTAACATGCTTCCATTTTAATAACTTTTGGGTTCAAATCTCTAACATACTAACCATTAATTTCAGAATGTAGTTGGTCTACTCGCGGTAGCGGTTTTCTTGGCCTAGAAAATGAAGGAGGTTCAAGTGTACTAAATTCACCACCCTGCACTGGAGCCAATGGTTGAACGACTGAACTTAAGTAATCCGATTCAGTTCTCGCCGGTCTAGCAAAACACGGTGCTCTTCCGGGTCTGGCAAAACAAGGTGTACTTTCGGGTCTAGCAAAACATGGTGCTCTTGTGTTAGCAGGACTCTGATCAGATGCAGAACCAAAAGTTTTAGGAGTTGGAGCACCCTGCAAAATTTTTCATATTAATTATGCTACTAAGTTTCTTCTTCTGAAAAAGAATCACATAGAAGGAGTATTTCAGGCAATAAGAAATTTGTTGTTATTACCTCTTCAGCTGAAATCTGCCTCATGAAATAACCATAAGATTCAGATGATTGGCGCGCGAAATACACCTTGTTATCGCATCGCCGGAGCACAGAGTTCAAACTACCACTGCAGTTCTGATGAAAAAGGGAATGAAAATGAATTAACAAAACAAGTTGCATACAAATACTAATGATGAAAAGGGTAAAGATTATTATATAAGACATCATACAAAAAATGCTAGAAAACAGAAGCACATGGAAATTCTGAATTAGTATCTTAGTATAGAACTAATTTAATTCCTTGTCTTTATGAAACACATAGATCTGATGTTAAATCCTTTTAAATATGTCTTAGACAAGAGGAGAAAAAATTCTTTGGTTTTATATAGTTGAAAGTTGCTAGAACTCTATGCTAAGCTTAGGAACTTTTCACATCTTGGATTTCAAGTTTTCAACAATTACTACCACCTATGAATGCAGATATGCAATTATGCAGAGTCACAAAGAATTTATGAAAAGCTAGATGCACAATTATATCAATTCATCCAATCTTAAAACCAAAAAAGGAAAACATTATCCAACCTTATATCAATTTACTATGCTATGTGTGAATCTCATCAATTGATTCAAAGAATAAATTTTCTCTATCTCCCTTTAGAGAGAATCCAAAAATGAAACAAAAGAGAATTTACTTTACATAAGATACCCAAATCATATTCAGTTAGTTAGATTCTCTCATGATAAACATGATCCTAAGATTCTAATCATATGACCTCATTGAGGAACACAAGTTCACTATTCTTGCTCCCCACTTAGTATCAACTTGTCAAGCATGTCAATAGAAATCCATAATTTCAATTGATCAATTCAAACAATTTCTTCAATAAAAAAAAATAATTGATAAATTAATTACCATAGGGAGAACATGAGTAGCTGAGATGTCATCAGTTGATGCAAAATGGGAAGCAATCAAGTTAACTCTGCGCCTCACCAATTCACTCTCCATATTTTTTTTGCACTAAACCAAGATGAAGATGAATATGATGAAGTGTGTGACACTGTGTGGATCTGAAGATGAATAAGATTATAAGCAGTGAGAAGCCAATCATTGAGCACTGTGGAAGATTTTTTAGTTGAGCAAAGGAACATGTGGGGCCCATTGAATCTAAATATCTTTGAAACTTGAAGGTGTAAAGAGTTAAAGATGCCACATGGTCCTCACTACTAACCTAAATTATCAACTTTAGTAGAATAGAATATTGCTGCTTCAAATTAGTCACATACTCACATGTCACCCCACTTGCTTCTATTGCCTCCATTTTTGTCTTTGATAGGGGCATTCTTGGGTGAACATTTTCTCCAAATTATCCAATGAATCAAAAATGAAAAATAAAAATTGAAAAGTATAATAGGAAAAATTGTCATGTACTCTTGATATTGATAGTGCACACTTTTTTCTTTTAAATATTTGTTATAATGTCTAAAAGTATAGTGTTTAATTATAAAAAATAAGTTAGATAGTTAATATTTAATTAAAAAATATAAAAAAATTAAGAGAAAATGATAAGTTGATTCTTAATTTTTTGGTCTGCACACATTTAAGTCTCTAAGAATTTAAAAATACATTTAAGTTTCTGAGTTTTTCAAAATCTAGACATATTGATCCCTAAGTCTAATTTATCCAATTTTAAAAACTCTCACGTATACATTCATATCAACTAGGTTAGTACAACAGGAGTCCCGTTTGATCAGACCCAAATAAATATGAAAAATCAATATGTCTATATTTTAAAAGGATCAAGAACTTAAATATATTTTCAAATTTTAAAAAATTTAAATATTTGCGAATCAGAATGACCTATTTTTTCTTTATTTTTAAAAATTAATAGATTATAAAAACAATTCGGTAAAAATTCAATCCTAAATAATAAGCACTATAGAAATAACTTTAAAAAAAATATGTTAAACTTTTACAGTATTTTTTTTTGGTACATTTGTAAATCAACTATGTGAATATTGATAGTGATGTTCTTTTATATATCTTTTAAAGTATAAATTCTATAACTATAAAAAAAATATAAATACTGTCTCTTATTAACAATTCTACAATTAAACAAATGAAATTACTAAATATATAAAAAGGGAATATTTGCATATTGCAAAATGTACCATTTAATTACAACATAATCTTTACAATATAATGTAACTAAAAATGCAAAGTAGAGTTATCTTGACATTGTTCAAAGCTGAAAGCATTAAGCTTTAGCTGCAGAATGCAAAAATCAGAATTCACAAATATGAACAACGAATTTGACGTTCATATGATTTGAGGTGCCGTCTTCAACAAACAATAACGACATTCAATCCAATTCCATCTCAAAGACCGATTTTTTCCACACACAAAAAAGCTTGATCGCACCGAACCAGATTGGATCTCTCTCTCTCTCTCTCAATCTTCCTTAGGTCAGTTTCATTCTTTGTTCCCCGCCAAATGTTCATTTCAATAACTAATTCATCGTGGGTCTTTTCTTATTGTTATGGAATTGGGATGGATGATGATTTCTATATACAAACAAAAAATATAAATAAAAAAAAATGTTTTTGATCCCAAAGTTTGCATTTTTATCATATTGGTCGCGTGCGAGCTAGCTTTAGCTCCAATGGGTCCTTGTATCTTTGTTTTCAAGACGAATACATAATGGTCCCAATGATTGAAGAAAATAACCACCATAATTTGTATTTAGCTTCTCTTTCTCTCTGACACACACATTCCGTGTTTTGTTATTGTTATTTTCATTGCATTGTCTAACATTGCATAGTTAGCATAAACTAATTTCAATAAAAAATTTGAAGAATTGATCTTTCCTAGTAGTTTCTAAGCAATCAATGTTTATATCATTATTGCTTCATTTAGATGAATAGGGAAGATGTACCTGTCTTCTATGAACATTCAGCTTAATCTAACTGCAAAATGGTGGTGGCTGTCAAGGAGCAATTGTTTCTTTTGGTTTTTAAAAATATCTTGGCTTATTGTTCTAAGATGTAATGACAATCAATGTTTAATTTGTTTATTCTTTGATTACTGATCAATGATTTTAAGTCCATCATGCAGGCGTAATTTGATGAATTTGATTATGAAACCAGGTCCTGTGCTAGAAGGCAGCTTATGCCCTGGCTTTGTTATGCACCCAAGTGAGGTTAAGTAGTTGGTTTTGGTCAAAGAGTATGCTGGATTTGTTGTGGAGTATATAAATGGCAATAATTCGACATACAGAAGGAAATGGTACAGAGTGAATTGGATTCTGACAAGGGCAAGTTTGCTAGGATCACTGGTGGCAACAGTGGAAGAGTAGGTTCTGTCTTTGGCAGAGAGCCTTCATTTTCAAGCTGGTGTGATGCGGACGAAGAAGTCCATTTGAATCGGGAATTAGGAAATGCAAGGAATGATCTTGTGGACGAAGACCCTGGTTTTGAATTATTGTTTCATCAGGAGCTACCAAGAGGACCTTTAGAAAGGGAGAGACTGTTTCACCTAAAGTTTCAGCATAGCATTTTGTATGGTGCTAGTAACATGGATGAAGATTCAATTCATCGGAGAGTAAATGGATCTGAGAAGCATGTGCCTTTTGATATTGAGAACAGGCCTACAGGGGGACTGACTCATGTTGACTCCTCCATGTCCTTGGAAGATCATGGATCTTTGGCGAAAAGCTCCCGCAATCCTATTTCTGTGGGATATATTTTAAAGACCTTTTTTTTCATTCTTATTTGGTACACATTCAGTCTCTGTTTGACCCTGTAAGTTTCTTCTTGATACAAGTGGTCATCACATGCATAGATACACTATGTAAGGTTATTTACGATTCGCATTTTCTTGTTTTTCTACTAATTTGAACAGGTACAATAAAACTCTATTAGGAGCTGATATGGGGAAGTTCCCGGCTCCTTATATGATGAATACTTTCCACTTCATAATGCAAGGTGTCCTATCAAGGATTATTACCTGGTGCTGGTCTCATAAATTTCAAACTGGTGTTGTCATGTCTTGGAGGGATTACTTTTTGAAAGGTAGCCTTTGAACTCTGCTATCTCATTATCGCTATTGTTATCTGCTCACTTGGTTATGCTGATTGGGTATTCCATATTAAAACTTCTAGATACTTTTTTTTTTAATTTTTGGTCATTAAGTTTGTGTAATTGACTGTTGTAGTTCATTGCTCTTTGTTGTAGTTGTTATTCTGACTTGGAAAGTACTAACAAAATGTATAGTTATAACACTACTTGGGATATTTGAAGGCATGCCACGTTTCTGTTATAGTTACCCCCCCCCCCCAAAACAAAAAATCCTTCCCCCTTCCTTCTTTTCCTTTTTTTTAAATTTAAAAAATCTTGTGTCATTTCTTTACAGTGAAGCTGTTTTTCATGCAAAAATCTCATCACTCGTTATATTAACTTTTCTATCAACTAATGCCACAGATGGACTTTGCCTTTCACAGTTGTGCCGACTGCTCTTGGAACAGCATTGGATGTTAACCTGAGCAATGCATCTTTAATTTCCATCTCTGTCACGTTTGCTACAATGGTAGGTGATATTTCTGTTCTTCTCTATGTAACCTGAGGGAAATATTTGTTTAAATTCTTTTGTAATGTCACATCTCATTTCACTACATCGCCCTCTATTTTGTAGAAGATATTATTCTTCTTCCCTAACTTCATTGTCCTTTCCACTGGCAGTGTAAGTCTGGGGCTCCAATTTTTCTCCTTCTGTTTGCTTTTGCATTCCGGTAATTTTCTCTTTTCCTCATATGTCATCTGTGTGCGTATTCAAATATAAACAAGTCAGTCGTTTCAATTCATGTTTTTGCCATTGAATTGTCAAATATTTGTTGGAAGGTTGGAGGCACCAAGCTATAAACTATCTGGCATCATCGTAGTCATCTCTGTCGGCATATTACTAACAGGCATGTTCAGTCTAAGAGCTTCTCGTTTTAATTTGCATTTATTTGCACTTTCAAAATCAGAACATCTGACGCAATATAGCTTCCAACTGGCATTAACAAAGATTAGCTGAATATGGATGCTAATTATTAATAGTTCCATGGTTCCATCATATTGTTCCATGTTGAATATGCGATTTCTTGAAACATTGTAATATTTTATGTGAAATAGCTTCTGGAGAGGAGTTGATCTTACATTGTTAATTTACTTAATTTGCTTTTCCATGATATTTTGGAATGTTTATCAGAATTTATAATGGCCCCCTATGTCTTTGTGTGCTCTTGGAAGTTCCTAGTCCATTCTGAATTTTGGTTTTTCCAGTTAATACCTCAACATTGTTTAGCAAACTATTGAACAGTGAACCAGTTAAATATTTCAACTAATATTGGGCTTTGATTCTTTTTTACCGTCATGGTGAATGTTTCTCAGTTCTATATAGTATCACGATTACAAGTTTCTTGACTTTAAATTTTCAATTGGAGCTTGCCCAGCGAACTTTTCAAGCATTAGGAAAACATACCACATTGAGAATTCACACACATACCCATCTTATTTCTGTGCACTGCAGTTGCAAAGGAGACAGAATTTCAGTTATGGGGGTTTATACTTGTTATGCTTGCTGCTGTTATGTCTGGGTTCCGCTGGTGTATGACCCAGATCCTTTTGCAGGTATGATATTTGCATTTTTTTTCTTTTGCTTAAAAAGTCTGTATGTATAAAATACAAGTGAGCACTTGCAGAACCACATTAAAGTTTCATTATTTTTCTTTGTGCCCTTAGTAACTAGTATTCTTACCTTGTTTTGTTGCCGTGGAACCTAATTTTCATTCTTCTTGTGCATGTTGACACAAAAACCAAATTGAAGAAAGAAACCTATGGTAAGTTCCCTGTATAACTCCACATGAATCATTAGGCACATCTTCATTCATAATAGATTTTTTAAAATATATTTGATAAACTTTATTAGTTAAAATAATCTTTTGCTTATTTATTTCTTGTTGGTTTCAGTCAATCAACCCTTAAATTTAATATAACTTAGTGCCTTTTTTTTTTTGTTCCTGTATAAATTGATAGTAGAATCTTTGTGCCTTTACTGAAAATGCAGATGTACTTTAAAAAAAGGGTAGATGTGTACTTTATACCTAAGATATCATAAATATTCCTAAGCATGAGAGATCATATGATTGCTAGAAAACTAAAGCAGATGTTTAAGAGATCATTGTACACCATTTGTAGTTGTAAATAGCAATAAATTAGTTTACATAGGTCACTACTCTCTCCATTATTTATTCATTTCATATGTTGAACTAAATCCTCCATACTCCTTAGTATATTTAGGAGATGAAGGCAAATATATATAGACCTTAATGAATAGGCTTAAAATCTCAACCAGGATTGATATCTAGGAGATAGGTAATGGCAAGGATAACTTCATGAGATAAATCAAAAGATATTTTCGATGTTAGAATCTTAGATGTAAGTAGTGTCCTTTATCCCTTACTTCACTAATACAAATTTTATAAGTTCTATTATAGTCTCTAGCAAAGCCTTTATGTGCATTTTCAAATGTTTCAGGTCTAAAAGATCCACTTACGCTTATGAGCTATGTAGCACCAGTAATGGCAGTGGCAACTGCACTTCTCTCTCTTGCATTAGATCCATGGCATGAACTCCATAACAACAAATACTTTGATGATTCAAGGCATATTACTCAAAGTTTCTTCCTGATGATTTTGGGGGGCATTCTTGCCTTTTTCATGGTAATGGTATTCCCTTCAAGATTCATTTGTGCTCTGATCTAACACAACTAGCTTCTTATTGACTTTTTTGAGATACGCTTTGTTAGAAATAAGGAGAATATCTTGTAATGTCTCTATCATATTTCAGCATATCAAATCATATCTCCTAGGATTACCTGAGATATCTACTTATTTCATGATCATTTCCTTAATCCTTACTTAACTAGGATTAGGATTTCACTTCGTTATAAACAGAGATAGTATTCCTCTCTCGTAAACACATCATGTTCTATCAGAATAATACGTCCATATTGTTTAATAATCCTTCTTCTTCTCTTTTCTTTCTCTTCTGCTTAAAACTTACAGTCTCAACAGGCAACTATATGATATTTTTTCTTGTTCCAGGTGTTAACCGAATATTTTTTGGTCTCAGTAACCAGTGCAGTCACAGTCACAATAGCAGGGGTAGTCAAGGAGGCCGTCACCATATTGGTATGAACTACGTTTCGATATTGTTCTTATCTTTTGATATGAATATCCAGTGGTCTCTCTTAATCTTGTATGTTTATTACCAGATCCGTTCGGTATCATTCTGTCAAGATTACATTGCTTCAGTATATGAATTAATTTAGTACTATATTTTTTTATAACTGTTGCATGTTATGTTCGAATAGGATAGCGGTTTCTTAGTGTTGCAGTTGCTGATTGTAGATTTACTTGCACTTTCTGATTATATGCTGTTTATGTATAGGTTGCGGTATTGTACTTTCATGATAAATTTACATGGGTGAAAGGACTCGGTCTCTGCACTATTCTGTTTGGTGTCAGTTTATTCAACTGGTACAAGTAAGTCATCAACAAACTTGTCTTCCAAAACTCTTTTTCCTTTAATTTTATTATGCTTATTTATATGTTTTTTCGATCTATTTTTCTATTTTAGATATCTGAAGCTTCAGAAGGGCCATTTTAGTGAGGGCGAGGTGGCAGTACTTCACACAACAGATTCTGCTGGCAAATATGTTATTCTTGAGGAGATGGATGAGCAGGATATCTGAAACTTCATAGCAACATCTTCAAAGTAAGTCCCTCAGTTGGACTGTTGTTAAGTGATGCATGAAGCTATAATAACTTATTTATCTACAGATATATATAAATTGACTTTCCGTTTTTAATCATAAGATCATTAGTGCTTGTCTTGGCCATCTCAGGGCTTGAATGTTGATGTTATCAACTACTACTGCTATATGGCACTCATTAATACTTTGTCAATGGAGAATTGTACCACTTTTATTGTGCACCTTTCTTGTACACCTTTCGTTTATGATATAAAAGACAAATTTTTTATCTTCTCTCACTTTTTATCAATCACTTCTAATAGGTATATAAGAGAAGTGTGTACTAACTACTAAGTAGTGCATATAAGAGCTCTCAATTGCTATATTTGTGTAGCTCCTACGACTCGCCTGCTGACCGACTTCATGTCATGTTTTCAGCAGTTACCTCTTGATGCTTCCATTGGATTTGTGATGTGAAGGTGCTTTCCAAGTTTGTCAGACCGGAGGAAACAAATCGCCCGGCAATGATCAACATTTAAGCCCAATCATTCATCACTTCCATTTTAAAATTTTGTAATTGAATATCTTGTATTCTGTTAGTGTTTCATCGGTAGAACAAATTTTGGTATTCTTGACTTGAGTTGTCAAGATATATTTTGTAGATTAAGGCAGCAGGGTGTAGTAGATCAAAGGTTTATTTTTGTTTTAATGTATCGAGTTACATGTTACTATTTTTTGTTCTTATGTAATAAATATAACTCTGATTTTGTTTATTCTTACCTGATGATTCATCTAATTGAGTCATGTTCAATCTTGTAAAAGGGGAAGTATAGATTCTGAAAATAACTGAGTGGCGTCATCGCTTCTCTAAGTCGTCCTGTTCCATACTACATGGTATATACAAATTGGCGTGAAGATTTATCTTAATCAGCTCATGAAATTCAATAAACTATGCATGAAAAAGTGTAGTTTGGACACCAAAATAAACCTTTTAATTTTGAGTAAGAAATTCTCAGATTCTACAGTTTATATCTTAATAAAATGAAGCAGAAGAAATTCATAATCATAACCTTTTTCTTCATATGTGCAACTGATATATAAGAATAATCGAATGTATATACATGTAAGCAGAAGAACAACACCTCAACCTTATGAACATTGAACCATTACGTTCTAAAGTTAAGAAGTTCATTAATTGCGCGTATAACATTGTAGTTTGGAGCTTACAATCACCATCTCCCCGCAATTTTCTTACTACCGGAAAGTAAAAAGATTCTCCATTGCCAATCAAGCACGCATTCAATCTTATAACAGGGAAGATTATCGTCATGATTGATCTCATACGAATAAAACTGATAAACTACAAACGGATACATAAGAACAAACAATGTTATTCAACCAACTTAACACAGAATCACTTGGTTATTATTCTCATCAAACTCATTGTGCTATTTTACAAATGTCCTCATATTCCACCGCTTTGAGTACCCTGCCATCATAGGCACCTTTCTCTATCTGCACCTTTGCGCAAAAATGATCCGTATCCACCCCCAAAAGTTTCGCAGTTGATCCACGATATGCACCATTGACAATTTTTACACGGCCCCCAACTTGTGGAATCACAGTTTCAAGCTCTTCCTGATCGACTCTCAGCACATGCTTGCTTTCAAGCATTTCAATTTCCCCAACATATTTGTCAATCACCTTTCTCACCACACCCTTTTGCTTGTAGTACCCCTTCTCTGCCAAGGCCTTGCTCATAACCTTAACAATGATTCCCTCATGCAACCAATAGTCCTTCCTGTTGATTTTCTCCTTTTTCTTCTCCTCTTCCCTAATCAATTCTTCCAAGGTTGACTTTCCTCCACCTCCACTCTCTTTTCTCTTCAAACTATTTCCTGGATTCCTTTCCTTGTATTTATCTTCCTCATCCTCATCAAACACAACCTTCTTCGATGACTCGTGTTTCTCTTTGATCACAGGCTTAGCCGATGCGCCAAGAGAAAATCCTATCTTAACTCCATCTTCCACATTTAGTTCCTTTGGAGCCTCGACCCTTGAAGCCTGATCAGCCTCAGTGGTATCTGACCGTTGCATCAATTGCTCAGCTTTTTCGATCTGTTTCATAATCTCCTTCTCTTGCTTCTCTTCCTCCACCATATCTGCCTTGATCCTCTTATTCTTCAACCTCTCCTTGAAAAGGGTCTCAGAATCTCTATCTATATACGTAATGAACCAACCCTTAGGTGTTTCCTCGACCTTACACTTCCCCGTTCGACCCAAGTACTTGACAAACTCTGTAAGAGTTGCCCACTGAGTGGAGTTCATATGAACATGATGCCTGTCATTGATGTACTCATTATAAACCACGGTGGCAGCAATGCGGCTGAACCGATGGCTGCGCTTCATGTGCTCAAGAAAAGATGTCTCAAACTCCTCGGAATAACCCTCGATAATCCGATGGGGGTTTTGGCCAAAAATCTGCATCTGGCGCTGGTGGCTTTCACTCATGCAGTGGCATTTGAACCCATTCTCGTCTCGGCATTGCTTCTGGCACATCTGGCAGTACCACCTAAGCTTCTGCAGCCCTTTTGCCTTGATTCGATTCGCGATCGCCTTCGGTGTAAGAAATTCGTTTTTCCCCATGGATTATCCGCTTCAAATGTTTCAGACAAAAAAAAAAAAAAAACTAAAAACAAACAAAAGAAACCCTAATTCAGTGGTTGTCTTCAGATTACAAACATAACAGAGAAATTGAATAATTCAGGAATTAGAGTCACATTATAACGGTTGCATATAAAGAAATATGAAATCTCTAATCCATAGGAATCAAAGGGAATCAGAGATATATAAGATTGAGAGAGAGAGAGAGAGAGAGAGAGAGAGAGAGAGAGATTCTAAGGATGAACCTGAAAAGGGGGCTTCGAGATGACTTTGATGGAGGTGGCTAGGGGGGCCGAGGATTTGGTTGTGGTGGCGATTGGTGGCGGAGCTCGCGACGGGAAGGGCGGAGGCTGGAAGCTAGATTGGCTACGCGGTCTCTGGATCGTTGCTTTTCGTCGTTGATGTTGTGGGTCTGGGCCACTGGGCCTGTTTGATATAAACAACAAGGAAAACTATAGGAAAAAGATGATAATTATAAAGAGTTAATAGTGAAGTTAATTCTTGAAAAATAGATTATCTTTTAAATTCATTGTTAAAAGATTTTTTTAATTAAATTATTTTTTTTAAAATTATGAATTAATTGAATCTATTAATAATTTTGAAATAATGATTGATAATGTAAAATATTAACTAATAGTATATATAATATTTAATATGTCTAATTAGATGCTGATCAAATATAATTATAAAAATTTATTAATTTAGTTGTTATGTTATAATATAGTTTATGTAATTAAGAAAAATAGACTAAATTAATAAATTTTATGAATATATTTAGTTAGACATGTCAAGCATTATGTATATTATCAATTAACGTTTTATATCATTAATTATTGACAAAAATTGTTAATAAAATTACTGAAAAATAAATATAACTAATTCGTAATTTTTAAAAGATTAATTTAATTGAAATTTTTTTAAAAAACAAATTTAAAAAATATTCCGTATTTCAGGATTTTTTTTGTGACTTTTTCAGGACTAATTTGATTATTAACTTTAATTATAAATGTGAATAATAGAATGAAAAATAAAATAAAGAGGTGCAGCCATAAGAGTGTATCTAAGATATGAATGAAAAAACACCGAACGTCTAAAAATTTTGCATGAAGATGATAAATGCAATTCACAAATTCAATACAAACAAAAAATCACCGCAAAAAAGAGAAAGAGAGAGACAAGCAGAACAAAACATAACAGTGCCAATTTCCAAGCCGAATTCAAATTCTCGAGCTAAAACAAAAGCTAACATATCAAGATGATCAAAAGAAACAAAAGAAAAAACTGAAAAAGCTCGAAATACCACGATTCTTTTATCAACAATTCGATTATTTGATGCTACCCCAGATGATGAAACTGTAAGAAATAGACATTGAAACGACGACGAAGAAGAAAAGACTCGAACTTTGGAATGCCCATTGATCCGTTAGGGTAAGGCAAAACAAACAACAACAAACTCGGAACTGAACTAACGCATGAACTTTCCCCAAATCTCTCCTCAATTCCGAAAATGAAGCGCATAACGGATGAAAGCCTCATCCAGTCTAATAAATCCGCATAACCACCCTCAACAAACACCAATATATACGAATTACTCACTCAAGTTGTAGGTACGTAATTCACTCTAGTTTTTCTCCTGAACTCTCTCACACTCGCACTTACTTGAGTGTTGGAGTCCCTTTTCAGGTGTCCAATGCCGCCCCTCCAGAGGAAGACGACGTTCCATCCTCATCACTCCAAGGGAAGCCAATATGCGTATTACCAGGACGTGCTATACCTCGGAATCGACTCTCCACACAGGAACATTTGGCGCCCACCGTGGGGCCCAGTTTACTTAACCCCATTTTTCTTTTGCTCTGTATATTTTTTATCTCCTCTTTTTTGCAGGACATAAATAATGGCGGACGAGCAAAGCCATGCTCCCTCCGACATCAACCAACCAGAGATATTAGCAATCAATGAGGCCCTCAGAGCCGAGAACCAAAGGATGGCCGAACTCCTGCGACAGATGGAGTGCGATCGCACAAAGGGCGAACACAAAAGCGCCAAACAAAAAGAGGACAATGATGAGCATTCCTCAGAAACCAAGCAAACCACCCCCAAAACAACAAAGACAGTAGTCAAGAGGACCAACCCCTTCACAAAACAAGTTATGAACATCAAAATGCTCGAAAACCTCACCTTACCTTCAACCTTGAAACCCTACCAAGGAATAGGAGACCCAAATGTCCATGTCACTAAATTTTACACCATGATGTTCATGAATAAAGAGTCCGACTCCATCCTATGCCGAACCTTTCCAACCTTCTTAGACGGGGCCGCGCTCATCTGGTTCTCCAACTTACCCGAAGGTTCTATTTCAAATTTCGACGAGTTAGCTGACCAATTCGTCAACCACTTCGCTGCCTCAAAAATCTATGTCCACAACTCAGATTATCTGAGTACAATCAAAAAGGGACCAAATGAAAGCCTAAAAGATTACATGACCAGATTTGCATAAGCGACCAACGAGATACCCAACCTGAACCCCGAAGTTCATCTCCACACACTGAAAACTGGCCTCCGACCCGAAAAATTTTAAGAGCCCATTGTCATAGCGAAACCCAAAACCCTGGCCGAATTCCGAGAAAAAGCAACAACTCAAATCGAGGTAGAGGAGCTCCGAGCACTTCGGAGGGCAGAAAAATCCACCCCGAACAAAGAGGAAGACAGACAAAGCAAGCATCCAGCCAGCAGGACAGACCAAAGGACGTTTAGGCTAACACCTAAATTCGACACATACACTCCCTTTAACACAAAAAGATAGGACATAGTAAAAGATATACTGCACTCCAAACTCATCGAACCCCCAAGCAGAGCCGGTACCTACCAGGACCAAAGGCACGTGGACAAATCCAAGTATTGTGCTTTCCATCAAAAGTACGGCCACACAACAGACGACTGCGTGATAGCGAAGGATGTCCTAAAAAAACTAGCACGCCAGGGACTGCTGGACAAGTACATCGACACACGAAGTCGGAGAAAAAACACTGAAGACCTCGGCCACCAACAAAAAACAATCGACAACCCCCGAGACAAGGAAAGAAAGGTAGTCAATAACAACAATCTACCTCGCCGAATAATAAACTGTATTTCTGGTGGCTTTGCAGGTGGAGGATGCACGAACTCGGCAAGAAAGAGGTCATACCGAGCTATGATGACTATGACAGAATCAACAATACCTCGGCCGACCAATACGGACAAACCAGGAATATCATTCAGCCCCGAGGACTATAAGGCCGCTGACCGAAATCTAGACGACCCCGTAGTCATCACCGCACAAGCCGGAGAGCCCCTGGTGAAAAAGATCCTCATGGACCCAGGGAGCAGCACCGACGTATTGTTCCACTCAACGTTCCAAAAAATGAACCTGAGCGACAAACTCCTACAACCGTCATCCAGAGAATTGGTAGATTTCTCAGGTGAGCAAGTCTCTATCCGAGGTTACATTTGGTTACAAACTACTTTTGGGGATTACCCCAACAGCAGAACTTTAGAAATACAATATTTGGTGGTTGATTGCAAAAGTCCCTATAACATCATTCTGGGCAGACCATCGTTGAAGCATTCAACGCTGTTGTTTCCACTGTACATTTGTGTGTCAAGTTTCTTTTGCAGGACAACAAAGTGGTGACAATCCATGGAGACCAAAAGGAGGCCAGACAGTGCTATAACGCCAGTCTAAAAAACGAACAACCGAAACATCTTCACCAGCAATACGTCCAAGCAGTATACAACTCAGATCAGCTACCTCCTTTGACAGACCTGGACCCAAGAACCAACAACCAAGAACGACCAATGCCGCTTGACGACCTCACCAAAGTACAATTGACAAACAACGAGGATAGATACACATACCTCGGAAACACACTAAAGGAAGCGGAACGAGCCTAACTGGTGGAGCTCTTAAGACGAAATGTCGACCTATTCGCCTGGACTCCAGCAGATATGCCTGGCATAGACCCAAATGTTATCTGCCACAAACTGGCGATCAACCCGTCAATCCGGCCTATAGCCCAGAAGAAGAGACACTTAGGAACTGATTAAAGGACAGCCTCCTTGGAGGAAACCCAGAAGTTACTAACCGCTGGATTTATCAATGAACTCCAGTACTCCACATGGTTGGCCAACGTGGTGATGGTAAAGAAAAATAATGGCAAATGGAGGATGTGCGTCGACTATATGGACCTCAGCAAAGCCTGCCCAAAGGACGCATACCCCCTCCCGTGCATCGACAAACTCGTTGACAACTCCTCTGGTTTCCAGTGCTTAAGCTTCATGGACGCCTACTCTGGTTACAACCAAATCGTAATGCACAAAAGAGACCAAGATAAGACTGCTTTTATCACTGACAACGGCAACTTTTGCTACAAAGTTATGCCATTCGGACTCAAAAATGCAGGCGCCACCTATCAACGCCTCATGGATAAGATCTTCTCAAAACAAATCGGACGAAACATAGAAGTCTATGTTGACTATATGGTGGCAAAATCAACACAAATATCAAACCATTCCGAGGACTTAACAGAGATATTCCAGCTACTCCGAAGATATAATATGAAACTCAACCCGAAAAAATGCGCTTTTGGGGTACAAAGCGGGAAATTCCTCGGCTTCATGCTCACATGCCGAGGAATCGAGGCAAACCCTGAAAAATGTCAAGCCATCCTCAATATGCGAAGTCCGAGGACAATCAAGGAAGTACAACAACTAACCGGCCGACTTGCAGCACTGGCGAGGTTCCTACCCTGTATAGCGCAACGGTCGCATCACTTTTTCAGAAAGTTGAAAAAACAAGAAAAGTTCCACTGGTTTGAAGAGTGTGAAATAGCCTTCACAGAACTCAAAACCCTACTTTCAACCCCTCCAATCCTCCGAACACCAGAAACAGGTAAACCATTATATTTGTATTTATCAATCACTAACCATGCTATCAGTTCCGTATTAATAACAGAGACAGACAAACAACAACACCCGGTGTACTTCGTCAGTAAATCACTTCAAGGCGTCGAGTCCCGTTATCCAAAGCTAGAGAAATTAGCCCTAGCTCTTGTCATGACGGCCAGATGGCTACGGCACTACTTCCAAAGCCATACTATCATAGTCAACCCTTAAGGCAGATACTGACAAAGCCCGAACTGGCAGGACGGCTAATCAAGTGGTCCATCGAACTATCGGAATACGCCATCCAGTACCAATCCAGAGGCACCATCAAATCACAAACATTAGCCGATTTTGTCGCCGAATTGACACAAGAAGTCCAAGCTCCTAAAGAAAACCCATGGACGCTATACGTTGACGGGGCCTCAAACAGCAAAGGCTCCGGAGCAGGGATACTCCTCAAAAGCGATCAAGGAATACAACTTAAACAGTCACTACAATTTACCTTCCACGCAAGTAACAACCAGGCAGAATATGAAGCTTTAATAGCAGGACTACGCCTAGCACAAACCATGGGAATAACACAAATAAACGTCAGATGCGACTCCCTCTTGGTGGTACAATAGGTAACAGGCAACTTTCAGGTAAAAGATCCCCTCCTTGAAAAATACAATGCAATGGTTAACAACCTTATAAGAAATTTCGATAGATTCAGTATCCTCCATATACCAAGGGAACAAAACAATAGAGCAGATCTCCTCTCCAAATTGGCAACAACAAGAAGTCAACACAACAACCCCATACTATCACAACTAACACTGGATGAGCCCAGTGTTACGCTAACAACAGTTGCAAGTGTTTTGCAGGAAAACGACTGGGGATCACCAATAATAAATTACCTGAAAATAGGACTCATACCTCACAACATTCAAGACACAAAAAAATTTAAAAGACAGGCGAGCTTCTATACCATACTAGGGATCGAACTATACAAGAGGGGATTCACAAGACCCCTCATTCGATGCTTAAGTATAACCGACGCAAAATTGGCCATGGATGAGGTCCACGACGGAGTCTGTGGCACCCACATAGGTGGCCGAAGCTTAGCCGCCAAAATCCTCAGAGCTGGTTACTATTGGCCGACGATAAAGCAAGATTGCATGCACAAAGTAAACCACTGCGATCAATGCCAACGCCGTGCACCAATCATCCACAACCCAGCCGAACAATTACACACTTCCGAGGTATGCTGGCCATTCAACAAATGTGATTGGACATCCTCAGACCATTTCCTCCAGCCCCGGGCCAGGTCAAACTCCTAATTGTTGCTATAGATTATTTTACCAAATGGATAGAGGCTATACCATTAGCAAAAATTACTTCTGAAAAAATGATTTCTTTTGTATGGAAAAACATACTGTGCTGCTTTGGTATACCTCAATTCATCATCACTGATAATGGCAGACAATTTATAGATCAATGATTCACAAAATTTTTACAAAACTTCAAAATAATTCAACAATTTTCCTCAGTTGAACATCCACAAACTAACGGTCTAGCAGAGGCCGCCAATAAGGTAATTTTGCAGGGCCTTAAGAAAAAACTGGAAGACTCAAAAGGAGAATGGACCGAGCTCATCTCTGAAGTAATTTGGAGCTACAACACCACTGAACAATCATCAACAAAAGAAACACCGTTCAGACTGGTGTACGGGAGCGATGCTATGATACCAATTGAAGTCTCCCTACAAAGCAACAGAACCACAAGTACAAATGAAAATGACAACATAGAAAGAAGAAAGACCGAGCTCGACCTAATGGAAGAAGACCACAACAAATCAACACTTCAACAGCTAGCAACAAAATGAGCTATAGCACGAAAATACAATAAGAAAATCAAACCAAGGACATTCTCAGAAGGCGACCTCGTACTCAGAAAGGTCGAAGACATACGAAAGCCGCACGGACATGGCAAATTAAGTGCAAATTGGGAAGGACCATTCAAAGTATACAAAGTCGTCGGCAAGGGGGCTTACAAGATACAAAAGCTCGATGGAACTATCCTACCAAACACATGGAACATATCATCCTTAAAGTTATATTTCAGTTAATGTATAAGTCGGACACGGTGATGCACTCTTTTCCCTACTACCAGATTTTTCCCTAAGGAGGGTTTTGCTGGGGAGGTTTTATTGAGGCACACCATCCCGCACTTTCCAAACAAAATAATATTATGAACTGTGACTCTATCTCTATTGCATTACTTTATCAAATTTCCAACAAGACAAACGACACCTCTTTGATGTCCAAGCAAAACTTATCAAATAACAAAAGATAAAAGTGAGTATAACTACTCAACAAATCCATAACTCAACCCATCAAATCAGCAAACACAATCCATCTAAACTCTATACAACTCTACCAATACAAAATAGTAGGCACACACTTACTCAAAATATACCAAAATAACAAAAAACAAACCTCAATAAGAGGAACAAGTTTCAATCAAACATTCACAAAAAAAAAAAACAGTGACAACATCGGCCTCCAAAAGGCAACACAGACCTAATACATAAAACTAACATATAAAAATCAAAGTCTTTTTTTCTAGGAAGTCGGATTCTCCCCCTGACCCTCAACATCGTCATCATCTTCAACCAGCTCATCCCCAACAACGACCTTACAAGGGTCCATCCTCGACAGATTGCCACCCGGCATCAGGAACTTCGCCTGCTCAACGGCCCTATCAAACCCAGCCGCGAACATTTCAAGGCCATGATTTTCTTTATCATCCTCAGCTTGTTTCTTTTCAACCCCGAGCTCAACGATCCTAGCTTCAAGAACAGCCTTTTTCTCACCAGACTTCTTCAATGACGTCTCAGCATCCTTAAGCTTCTCCCCCAATCAATTCACCAAATCTAATGCATCACGAAGCTTACCACTCTTTTCCACATTCTCATACATAAGTTGATCCATCGCAGCTTTATCAAAGATAGCCCTGGAGCGCTTTAACTCCTCGGTCCGACCAACACACATCAAGCAAGCTCCAATAACCTGAAGAAAAACACAAAGATAAAAACAGCAAAACAAATACAACACAAAACACAAGCCCATTCAATATACCTGCAAATACTGGGCAACCCCAACCTCACCCACTTCGTGAATGAGCTTAACGTCAGAAGGATTCTGCACATGATCGTCCGCCATCACAGTGAAAGGAAAATGCTCGCTCCATAAGGATGTCAAATCATCATCACCCCTATAGCTATGCAACACCTTCTGGTTCTCTGTAAACTTCTTCACTTGATCCAGATTAACCTCACTCACTAATTCCTCCTCACCCACATTTGTACCTTTCTTTATCCCCCCTCTCTTCCTTTTAAAGTTAACCTTCTTGGGGGAGGGCTGATTGACCTCACCACCCTTCTCGGCCATAACCTGACCGGTCGAACCTTGCTTTTCGACGTTCTTCGTTCAGAAGTAAGCTCGTAAACTGGACGAAGTCACTTTCGGCGCTTTCTCAACTACAAAACACAAGGAAGACATATCACCATTCATAAACAAGAAACAACACACAAAACATTCAAAAACAATTACCTATATATCCATCAAGGGCATCACTATCACCCTCTAAGTCAAGAAGCTCAACAACAGACAGCAAGCTTGACGACGAGATATGATTCACCAAAAATTCCATGAGCATTTCATTCCTATACTCCATATTGTCCATACCAAGTATCTGCCTATGCCTCGGTACCCAGAACAGAGGAAACTTCTCCAAAAGACACTCATCAACAAACCACGGATACTCACCTTCTACAACACCTACCTTCAAAAACATTGACTTGAAGCCTTTATATGAAGACCTATACAAACTAAAAATGGCACGACCAGGAACACTAGCCAGATTCAACCAACATCCCCGCCTAACCCCCTTACACTGAAACAACGCAAAGAAGACTTCCAACGACGGTTCAACCTCCAAACAACTCATCAAAATCTCGAAAGCCCTAACAAACGCCCACGAATTGGGATGTAACTGTGATGGGGCACACTTCAACTGCATCAACACACCACACTCAAACTCAGAAAAAGGAAATCTAACGCCCAGGTCCACAAAAATGCAGCTATAAACGAAAAAGAACTCAAACCCCTCTCCACGATGGAAAACACGATCATCAGCGATACACGGGAGAAACTTAAGTTTCACATCGCTACCCCCTCTAACCCACGAAGAAACAAAACCTAATTGCGCAACACTAAGTTCATCATCAAACACAGAAGCATAACCCTTCACCGATTCAGCAACCCATGCAAAGGGATTAACTGGGTCCCAAACCCACACGTCTTCAACAAGTCTCACCTCTGTCTTCACAACTGATCCTACTTCTACCTTCTTCCCCTTCTCCATTCTCAAACAACAGTACAGAAGAGAAGACAAAGCAGAACAACAAGACGAAACAAACCAAAAAAGGGGGAAGAACACAACTAACCTTTACTCATCTTCTACGAACAAGAGAGAAGGGAAAAAGAAAAACCGCATGCAAATGGATAGAACAAAAAACCAAACAGCTAGCCCACCACCCCTACCACAAGCGTTACATCTCCCAGAACAAACCCTAGCCATCCAACGTGCAAAACATCAAAATCAATCAACGGCCCGATTTCAACACCCTTTCCACAACCCAAAGTGCATTAAATGCAGTTTCATTTTTTCCAAAACTCTCTCTCCTACTAAGCATTCCGCGCGAAAATTCAAATCAAAACAAATGAACAAGTTAAGCTTGGGGGCTCGGAGTTATAGTTCGGCACAAGAAACCAAAATTTTCGCGTAATTTAGTTCCGAGTTATAACCCACGAGTAGAAGCTTAACCTGTTCATGGATCAAGAAACAGGTCAACCTTGGGGGCTATGATCCGTTAGGGTAAGGCAAAACAAACAACAACAAACTTGGAACTGAACTAACGCATGAACTTTCCCCAAATCTCTCCTCAATTCCGAAAATGAAGCGCATAACGGATGAAAGCCTCATCCAGTCCAATAAATCCGCATAACCACCCTCAACAAACACCAATATATACGAATTACTTACTCAAGTTGTAGGTACGTAATTCACTCTAGTTTTTCTCCTGAACTCTCTCACACTTGCACTTACTTGAGCGTTGGAGTCCCTTTTCAGGTGTCTGATAAACCACTATTTTATGGTTTATCTTATGCTCAATTGAGTAGTTTTTATCAACTCTTTACTCACTTATTCATACAATTCGCATGTTTTACATTTTCCTTCCTGATTTTGTGCTATGATTGAAAACATGCTTCTTTGATCTTATATTTGCTTATTATTAATCCTCTCTTATGACCATTAGATGTCTTGATATGTGTGTTAAGTGTTTTCAGATATTATAGGGCAGGAATGGTTTGGAGGATGGAAAGGAAGCATGCAAAAGTAGAAGGAATACAAGAAGTTGGAGAAACTGCAAAGCTGTCAGCCTGACCCTCTCGCACTAAAACGACCATAACTTGAGCTACAGAGATCCAAATGACGTGGTTCTAGTTGCGTTGGAAAGCTAACGTCCGGGACTTCGATTTGATATATAATATGCCATTGTGGCCCTGACGCTAGGTGATGCGACCGCGTGCTCCATGAGGCCGTGTCGTAGTGACGAAAAACCAGCGTGGCAGATTTCTTCTCCAGCGATTTCTGGGCTGTTTTCGACCCAGTTTTCGGCCCAGAAAACTCAGATTAGAGGCTATAAAGTAGAGGGATTGCATCCATTCAAAGGAGGCTTTCATAATTCACTTTTACAATTTTAGATGTAGTTTTTAAAGAGAGAGGTTCTCTCCTCTCTCTTAGGATTAGGATTTAGGACTTCTCTTAGTTTTAGGAGTAACTCTCAATCCCAGGTTTAATGTTCCTTTCTATTTAATTTCGTTTCTATTTTTATTCACCTTGGTACTCTAATTGAAATTTATCTTTTGAATTTGGCTTATGACTTTCATGTTAAGATTTTCTTAATTAATGTTATTTGAGATATTTCAGTTTATGATTGTTTCTTTTTATTATCCCCAATCTAAAGATATTGTTATTCTAGTAGATTTAGTTTTTCCCTTTTGGCCTTGGTTAAATAATTGGTGACTCTTGAGTTATCAAACTCATTGTTAGTTGAGAATTAGAATTAATTCATCCACTTAACTTACCTTCATAGTTAGAGGTTAACAAAATGGGAGAAAAATCCAATTCTCATCACAATTGATAAGGATAACTAGGATAGGACTTCCAGTTCTTACACCTTGCCAAGAGTTTATTTTACAGTCATTCATTTACTTTTATTACTTTAAAAATATACATGTGCCCATTGCCCAACTAACCTTTTACCTTAATCCAAAAACCCCAAACACACTTTTTCATAACCAAATAATAAGAACATACCTCCCTGCAATTCCTTGAGAAGACGACCCGAGGTTTAAATACTTCGGCTATCAATTTATTTAGGGGTTTGTTACTTGTGACAACCAAAACGTTTGTACGAAGGGATTTCTGTCGGTTTAGAGACTATATCTACAACGCGACTGTTTTTATGAAATTCTTTATTGGCAAAAATCCCAACGTCAGTGTCCAACGCCGCCCCTCCAGAGGAAGACGACGTTCCATCCTTATCACTCCAAGGGAAGCCAATCTGCGTATTACCAGGACGTGCTATACCTCGGAGTCGACTCTCCACACAGGAACACCCATAATGCAAAAAACAACACAATGGAGAAAGAATGAAGAAGCAAGCACCTGGTTCAACTCAGCTCGCTGACTGTGACTTGTTTGACTCGGCGCCTTTTAAGATAGAAAACAGAAACTCCTCACTGAGTCAGTGTCTATCTCTGACTCGCTCAGTGATGAAGGAGGAGTTTGAAACATAAATAGTAGTATAGTACCGCTTGGTGTTGTTTTGAATTTTATTTTATTTTTTTGTTCTCATCTTAAAGATTTATCTTATCATATTGTGACAGGTAATTGATTTTTTTTTTTTGAAATTTCATAGCGATTCTGGCTTCTTCCTTCCCTCTTTCCTCCGTCACCTTTGTCCTAAACCTCATAAAGCTACACAGCATGGATCCAAAAGACTAGGTCTACAGCAACATGCTTAGACCCGCAAATCGATGTTGTGAGAAAATATGCAATGAAAAGTTTTGTATACGCATATAAATATTTTTTTCATACAAATGAGATATTTATTCTTAATACAAATAGAAGATTTATTCTTTATACAAATGGAATGTTTGTTCTTGATTGGTGACGACAAGAGATGGCGACACTGAAGAGGAGGTTTGGATTAGAAGGGAATGTAATGAAGGCTAAAAAGAAGAGGGTGGTTAAAATTTTCAATGATAAGATTAAAAGTTTTTTTTTTTTTTTTTTACTTGAGTTGGGATGAATTTTTTTTTAATCCTCAGTAGGCTAAAAAATTAGTTTATTATTCATGTTGTTCAGATTTTTTATTATTTACCTAACAGAATTAAAACAACAATCATATGTAATTTTAATTTTAATTTTAATTTTAATTTTATTATTTATTATTTATTTATTTTTCATGCACACTTGAATCATCATATATAAAAATGAGTATTTTCTATACATAAAAAATTAGTTGAATTAATTAACTGTATGAAATATTTTAGATAATAATATGGTGAAAATTCAAATGCAGTCTACTTTACCTAAAGTTGATAGCTGAAAACGGTTAAATAATTTGACTAAATTTTTATCTAACGATTCTCAATTATCAACTTCACTGTACCTGGTTTCTATCTAATAATATACATAAAATTCTAAATTCTAATTTTCTTAATACTAATTGACAACATAAAAGGTGGTACCGTGGTAACATTCTAATCAAATTGCATCTTAAGTTTAAACGCATTGGCAATTTGGCATGAAACAACCAATTTTACAAACCTCTTAAACTCAAAAGTATGATTAAGAAAGGTTCGACAATTATGGTTTGAATTCTTTTCTGCTATCGTATAACGGGGAGGACAAGAAGATTCATCTTAAGTGATGCGATTATGTGACTACACTAATCATCTCAATTTCATATCAATGTTTTCCCGCTATGAGTTGTATTATTTTTAGTAGTCAACTATTGATTACATTTTTTACTTATTTGTTGAGAGGATGGAAAATATTGGTAAATTAAGAGTTTTGTACAAGGGTGCAAATTATACCAAAAAGATCATTATAAAAATCCAACTTATGCAAATATTAATTGACGGCAAGACACCTATGATGTAAAGTAATGATTAAAAACAAGAAATAGATAATGAAGAATACAATTAATTCTGCACTAACGAACGTTAACAAATATACATCCTGAGATTTTGACTAACCTTCCATGCTCCATTTCTCTACTTATGATTTGGAAAGATAAATGTAACGAGTTTTATATCCAGAAACAAAGAGATTTATTGATTCATGTACCATAGAATATGCAGTATAATTTATAAAAACAATAGCCAAAAATAATTGTGGATAGCTAAAAAGATTGCTCAACATTACCCAAGTCATAAGTATATTATGTAATCAGAAATATATGGGGGTCACAGATCGGTCCTACACTCACAAATCAGTACACTGTCTTTGCAATCCGGCATCATATTTTTGTTCCTTTCTTGACAATCTACACAATTGATTTATAAGTCTAATGCTCAGGCTGCAATAGCATAAGCTCCCCGAAAACATGATTTTCTAACATAGAACTTCTCATCAACACATTTTAAAAAATTCCCTAACAAGAGAATGATCTAGGTTGTACAAGCAACAATCACCGCTTAACTACAAGATGGTTTGCAACATGCACATGTCCAAGGTCCAAATCTTCAATTCTTCAGAGCACCAACAATAACAAGTCAAATTTAGCTGCACAGTAATTTAAACATCTCTGTTTAGTAGAGACAAAAAATGAGGGATGCTAGTTAACCATAGGTCAGAGCAGATAAGACAAAAATGAACTACAAGATGCTAATACAAATCCAAGTTAAAGATTTTAATAAATTAGTTGTAACTAGTGACCATACAAAAAAATGGATTTCTTCATAAAAATTTAGCCCACAAAGATTTTACCATAACCAGTGAACTGGCTGAAAGTAATGTTAACATGTCAGCAAAAAATAAAGGTTCCTGAAAATGCAGATAGAAAAAAGCAGAGGCACATAATTCAATGGATATGACCGTACAATTAAAGAACAGATTGGTCACAGAGAACACCAGGTGACATCCCCACTTCTAACTAGTGGTTAATACTTTATAGATTGAATAGAATGTACTCGGATAATAATATTAATACCAAATTATTCAGCTCATGTAAAAGTACCCAACCAAAATGAGATAAACACAACATATGATACATACAATCTGTATCATGTTTTAATTTAACGAAAGTATAGAGAACCAACTTTTAGTTAGCCAACATTAGTGTTTAGGTTTTTAATTTAAGATTTAAGGTTAAAGATTTATGATTTAGGGTCTAGATTTTAAGATAAACAAAATAATTTTAAAAAAGTTGGCTGATGTTGGCCCAAAAAAGTTGGTTACCTAGTATCACTCTTTAATTTATATTCCAAATATGTATTCTAAGGGGTCAATCAGTTAATTCAGCTTCAATAATTTCTATTATTTGATTAATGAAATGCATTTTTCTATAAAAAAGATGATTAAGAACGAGAGAAGATAATAAAAGGAAATCGATGATAAGAGATCCTCTATGGAAGATCATGGAAGAAAAAAGGAGAGAGAGAGAGAGAGAGAGAGAGAGAGAGAGAGAGAGAGAGAGAGAGTTTAAAGTGCTTTCTATGAAGTGTAGCTTACAAATCTCAACATGTTTAAGTTGGAAAGTCCTCTAAAAAGATCATTAGCTTTACACCAAATAGATGTGACAAATTTAATCCCATCCTACAGAACATGCTTGTTCTGAAAATCTGTTTTATGCAGGGCAATGAAACATATTCGACAGGAAATGGGAACATATGTGACAGAAGTAAACTAAGTTATTCTAATTATCTTCCCTCTCCCCCTCCCTCTCCCTCTCCTCTTTTGATTCTGTTATTTGTCATCCACAGAGAGACAAAAATATTAACCAAGTAAATTTTATTCCGTTATTTATTAGCAAAATACCATTGACTAGCATTGAAATGCCCAAAATAAAGCTAAACAGTTGTGCTGACTACAATCCTGCATGAAAACCACAGAATGAATCCAAACTTGAGGATAAAGGAGAATCTTCAGCAGGAGGTATCGAGTTTGACCTTGGAATTAGTAACAACTTCAATGGCTATGGAAAAGTGAATAAGAGAATAAAATGAAAACTGAAATCTAAGATACATGGTCACGGGTTCAGCTCAACTATGAAAAGTGAGAGACAGTGTATTTCATTTTGGGGGAGAACAAAAGCATCTATAGATAGTTTATTCATAGTAAAGTCATCCATAGATAGTTCAAATTAGCTACATTATTATTTAAATAAACCAAAATTGTTTGACAATGAAGGCTACCTAATTCAATTAGCAGGATTCACAGTCAAATCACAAACACAAAGGAAGAAAATCCATAGAAATTCCCTATAAATAAACCCACATATACAAAGGTACAAGTGAAAGACAAAAGGTTTATCACAAAACTCATGTAAGTTGCTGCTACCATTATACTAATAAACTTCATACCAACTAACTGATTTCCTTCTGTTACTCGATCATAAACTAACAAAATGATTTATTAGGACTATACCCTATATCCAAAAGTAAACTCATAAACTGTTTATGAGTATGACTATGATATGCCAAATACTGTCTTCTTTGTCTACAGCTAATTGCTTCTAGTGGTAGCATTCTAACATATCTACAAATCATACTACCAAAATACACGATGAACAATTTCATTTTTATTTCAAAACAGCAAATTCCCATCGTATCTTAATTTCATGAACTTCCATGACCACTCTTCGTCCATCAAGACATCACAATCTTAGACAAAAACAAAAAGAAAAATATAATCCTACGCAAATTATGCTAGATAACCATAAAACACAAGCTATATTAGTTATCACAAACAAATCAACATAGAAGAAGAAAAAAATAAGAAATTACCTAGTTCATTACCACTACTGCTGTTGCTGGTTTTGTGGGTTCGGTGGAGGTGGCATGCCTGGGCGAGGAGGTCCAAACACCGGAACGCCGCTGCCAGGTGGAGGAGGCATCCCAGGACGAGGCGGAGGCGGGGCGGGCATCCCTGGCCTTGGCGGAGCAGGAGGCCCTCTCACCATCTGACCAGGTGGTGGAGGACCCATAGGCCGCTGCCCAAACTGCGGCGGAACAGGGAAAGGCTGTGGAGGCCCACCACCGGGCCTGGGTGGTGCAAATTGCCCAGGCGGCATCGGAGGTGGCGGGCCTCGTGCCATTGGCGGTGGACCCTGACCAGGATACCCCGGCATCTGGCCAGGCGGCCGCATAACCGGTGCACCGCCGGGATAAGAAACTGGTGGCGCCGAAAGCTGCGGCGGGCGCGAGATCTGCGGCTGCATCATGCCGGGAGCTGGTCCACCAACACCACGGACGGGCCCAGCCAGCCCGGGCTGGGCCTGGACAACTGGAGCTGCGGGGATACCTCGGCCTGCGGCACGGCCGATGCCAGGACCGCCCATTGCGGCGGCGTTGACGGCCTTAGCGCGTGACTCTTCAGGCGGCGGAGGACCCTCGACGGTCATGGAGATAACCTCCTCGCCGCGTAAGAGAACCAGGCCAAGTGTGCGGCGGTCCTCGCGGTCTTCTCCTGGCGCGGTTTTTTTCCCCTTGGCCGGTGGAAGCTTCCGGAACTCTTCGCAGTCTCCGAGGACAAGGTTCATGTGGCGGTCGAAGGCCATAAATTTTCCGACGAGCTGGCGGCCGTCTTGGATAGTGACCCTCATTCGGTAGTTAATGTATTGAAGCATCTTGGAGCTCTTTGACATCGACATTGTTGCGGTTTTCAGTAAGGTTTTGCTCTGAATCTGAAGTTGTTAGGGTTTCAGAGCATTGAAAGTCGAAGAAGCATGAGAGAGAGAGAAGGTAAAAGCAGCTTCTCAGTGTAGTAAACTAGTAATAGTACTATACTAGGGTTTAAGAATAATTGAGAATTTCAAAAATTATATTGGGCCTATTGCATAATGGGCCCAAATTCACAGTACTCATGGCCCAATTATTTTATTATACAAAATATTAAGACCAAACAAAATATCTACAAAATAAAAAAAGAGGAAAGTCCACGACCTACTTTATGATTCCAAAATTGAACGAAAGAGAATATATGAAAGTAGACTTATATTAATTCACCCAAAAGAAAAAAAAGTAGACTTATAAAGATAATATATATAAATATACATAAATACATAATATTGGATTGAGAGATACTGTAAAAAATAAAAAAAATATAATAATTAATTTTAATAGAATATTTTTTATCATAAAATCTATACAAATTTTGGTGGGAACATGTAATTAAACCTAAAAAATTAAACTAAATATTGATTCAAATTTAGTGTTCTATTTAAAATTTAAAATGTTTTGAAACTTAAATTAATTCAATTCAAATTTGTTTTTTTCCTCAAATTTGAACTAAATCAATCCAATTTTATTTTTATCTTGTATAAATATTTCTTGTAGAATGCAACAGAACCACCAAATCCCCTAAACGCCTCCACCACCAAACCTCACAAATCACAAATCACAAATCACATCACAATATAGTAATATAATTTGGTTCGTTCATGCATCCAAGCTTGACAATTATTTATTATAATGATAGTACCAAATAGAAAATGTAAGCTATCTCCAACCCTGTTTGACCAACCCCCTATTATTGTTTACTTTTGTTCATTCAGATTCCAATGTACCATTCTTTAAATAAACTTACAAATTTTCCCTATAATAATTAATTAATTAGATGCCTGATATTTTCCTAAATTAATTATCAATCATTCAATAATAATATACATTATACGTAATAATGATCTAATTTATGTGTGTGCATTATTGCAGTACACTAACTCTGGTTTTTGCATACACCGTTCAGAACTGCATCAAGGTCAAAACCTAGATCATAATAGAGTTTAAGAGATTCTTAAATACCATCATCATCGCATTCACAAATCACAAGTGACAACAGTGTTTAAGGGACAGGGTCCGTGTGTGTGAGAGTTCAGTTCACGGTTCTGACACTGACACGCACATAAAAACAGATCCCTTGTTGCTTTTTTACTGTTTTGCCTTCAATCATTATTTACAACAACAACAACCCATTAAGCTTTTGATCGGAAAGTTTAGATTTTTATCATTTTTCCCCACCCCATCATCGATCACACAATGATCTGCACGGTGAAACAACCCGGAATAACAGGGATCAGAGGCTCCGGGCTTGTTTTCCGTGAAAAGGGTTCAACCCGGGTTCAGTCACGGCGTCTTGTTTTGCCTTCCATGATCACAAGAGAGAAGAGATCACAGAGATCTCTTGTTTCGGTGCAAAAGCCACTGCACCTTTCTGCTGTTATTGGTGGTGTTGGGAACCTTTCAGTGAGGCGTGAGAGGAGTGAGTTTGTGACTTGTGGTGCATATGAGGCTGATAGATCAGAGGTTGAAGGAGCAGGAGCTTCTTCTCCTAAGGTTCCATCAGAGGCAGCTAAGAAGGTGAAGATTGGGATATACTTTGCAACATGGTGGGCTTTGAATGTGGTGTTCAATATATATAACAAGAAGGTGTTGAATGCTTACCCTTACCCTTGGCTCACTTCAACACTCTCACTTGCATGTGGTTCTCTCATGATGTTGATTTCATGGGCCACAAGGATTGCTGAGGCTCCTAAGACTGATCTTGAGTTTTGGAAGACCTTGTTCCCTGTAAGTGATGGCTGGACTTTTGTTTCTTTGTTTGTTTCCTGAGAATAAAATTAAATTTTGATGGCAAGAAGTGAAAGCAATGTTTTTGTTTGTTCATGCATGGAGTTTTGTTTTGTTCTGTTTTCTATTTAACAATTTTGGTCCCATCTCTGGATTTCTATGTGGTTTGACTTCAGACAAGGTTGCTGATTCTAATTCATTATAAACTATGTAGATCAATAGGATGGAATTTTGTCTGAGAAATTTATTTTCATAAATAGTTTCAGCTTTTCCCTGTAATTTTTATGTGTATATATTCATTGATGAACAAGGACCTTAGTGTTTAAATTTTTACTTTATTATTTTTTGGCTTCAGGTTGCTGTTGCACATACAATAGGACATGTAGCAGCAACAGTTAGTATGTCAAAGGTTGCAGTATCATTCACTCATATCATCAAGAGTGGGGAACCTGCTTTCAGTGTACTGGTTTCCAGATTTATCTTGGGTGAAACCTTTCCGGTGCCGGTTTATTTGTCTTTGATTCCGATCATCGGTGGATGTGCGCTTGCCGCTGTGACTGAGCTCAATTTCAACATGATTGGTAAATATGCAACGTTTCTTCTGAAGAACTTTTGCTAATTCCATCATGTTCTTTTGCATTTTGTTATTTTGTCATAGCAAGAGTTTGGAGATAGGATGATAAACTAACATGAATTTTACTTCAACTCAGAGAAATGAAAGTAAGTTTTTAAGTTATTGAGTCAACATTCTTGTTTTCCTATTGGCATACCAGTGTATGCATGACAATTTTATAGAGTAACATGTACAATATCACTTAACCTCTAGGGAAATTAACATAATTTACATGTGCTATTATATATTTGAGTGCATATGCCTCTAGAGGATGTTGTCATGAAGGTATTTCTCATAAGTTACCAACTAGTAGTAATTTTTCGCCCTTCTAACTTCGATTTCTTGACCTTTTTATTACAGGTTTTATGGGGGCTATGATATCAAATTTGGCATTTGTTTTCCGTAACATCTTTTCAAAGAAGGGAATGAAGGGAAATTCTGTCAGCGGAATGAATTACTACGCTTGTTTATCTATGTTGTCATTGGTAATTCTCACACCATTTGCAATTGCTGTGGAGGGGCCACAGATGTGGGCAGCTGGATGGCAAACCGCCCTCTCGCAGATCGGACCTCAGTTTATATGGTAAATAAAAGATGACTGCTCAATCTGATGTTATCCCTATTATTATGTTTGCTATGCCAGCTTCAATCTTCTTAATCTTTGTCTCTATATTTTCAACTGAACATAAGATGATATCTTGAAGTTTTCATGATCTTTGATTAGATACAAACAACTATTGCCTTCTCCATTTCTCTTTTTTGTCCTTTTAGGGAAATTCCAAATTATTTGATATTTCTCAAACAGTTAGCTATTTGCTTTTCTCCATGTGTGAGAGTATAACTAATTTTTGTTTAGGAGCAAAAGACATGTGATGAAGTACCTCACTTATGCTGCTATGCAATTAGAATTAAGTAATAAACCTATTCTGCAGCTAACTATGAAGTTGACAAGATCTGTTTAATATGTATGAACTTTTGATTTGGAGTTATCTACTCTTTTGGTTCTGAAAACTAAATGTATGGCTGATAACTGTGTTCAACAGGTGGTTGGCGGCTCAGAGCGTATTTTATCATCTGTACAATCAGGTGTCCTACATGTCTCTAGATGAGATCTCTCCTTTGACATTTAGCATTGGAAACACCATGAAGCGTATATCTGTTATAGTTTCTTCAATCATTATCTTCCATACACCAGTTCAACCCGTCAATGCACTCGGAGCTGCCATCGCTATCCTTGGAACCTTCTTGTATTCACAGGTAAACCCAACAAACAAACTTCTTTTTAGTCAGTAATATTGCCATCCAAGGTGACCTGATTAGTTTCCGTAGTTCGAATTATCACCTACTTGCTATTGGTTTGAACCCACCATTGTTTATTACTTGCCTATTACCATCTCTTCTTGAGCTTCAATGGTTAACTTCTCAAGAACATATGAATGGAGAATATGAATTGGTTCCTCTTTTAAATTTGAGGCTTCTGATGGTCCCTCATCTGTTTCGACATCTTCAAATGGAGCTGCAAGTTGCAACCACCTTGGAAAAATGAAAAATAGAAAATTGCTTGTCAATATAGTAGCACATTTTATAGATGGAAAATATTAAACGAGGTTTAAATATAAATGGTTTATGATATGACACGAACTGTTGTTTGATCTATATAGCCGACTTCACTATTGGTATTTTATACTTGCTCTGATTTTCATTTGTACTCGCATTTTGCAGGCAAAGCAGTAGGGTGCAAACTGCAAAGAAGTTAAGAATACTCCAAGGACTCTTTTTTTTCACCTCTATCAAACTCAGCCAATTATGAGAATGTTGGTTTTGAATGGCTTGATTTTGGTAAGACTGGATGATCCGGCTATTTCTCTATTTGTGTATATAGATATTAATAATGATATGCTGAGGAACAATGTCAATTTAAAGTTGGTTAGTCTTTTTTTTTTTCAATTTTATTTTGGGGGGAAGAAGGGTGGTTTTTTCAGTTTCTGCATCATCATCATAAGTTGGAGGAATCCAAGTTTATATTTCATGTAGTTTGAGAATATTTTCTCAAACACACTGCTTTATAATATGGAATTTTTAATAATCTTAGTATGATGCTATTGATATGATTTGCATAACATTAATTCACAACGGGTTTAAGTCATGGAATTAGCCACTAATACAGTTCACTAGAAAACCAAATTATTACCTTAAAAGACTATGTTAGGGACTTGGGTATTATGGGGTGCTCAAAGTCCCACATCAAGTAGTATGTTAGCTGTTAAGGGAAAAGAACCACTCTCCTTATATACAACATCAAGCATCCCATACTACTAGATGTGGAACTTTGAGCACCCCATAATACCCAAGTCCCTAACACTAGCTTTTAAGGTGTGATTTTTCACTTTCCTTAGATATTTAACAGACTATCATCTTTTAAATTACTAGTAAGAATTATATGTAAATTACTTACAATGGCATCAAAGTGCTAGTATATATGAACTATATATGAAGGTGCATATTAAACAAAAATAATTCCAATAAAATTCAAAGTAAGTATAAGAAGCATGCCTTTAACATAAGTTGGGGAAGGAAAGAAGAGAGACAAACCAGTTCAATGCTGGAAGCATCAATGGAAGATTGAAGGTCCTAAAATAAAGCCATTGAGCTTGAGCTAATATTGTTTCAGAGTTTCATATGCTAAAGTTTGTAGTAGTTTGTGGATGTCTGGATGATGTTTTTGAGGCCATTGAAGCCCCAAGATAAATTTTTGTGGATAAGGTTTTAGGATGTACTGGATCAATGCTCCAAAATGATTATGACAAATCCAATTAGTGCAACATAATAATAATAAGTAATTAGAGAAAATCAGATAAGTGTTGAAATTGTATATTGTGATAAAATAGAGTAAATCTTTAATTGGTTTTTAAACTTTTTTTTTGAATGGTCAGTTCAATTTATGATCTTTGTTTGTTAGTCTATTATTCTCTAAACTTACACCTGTGAAACAAATTAGTAATTGTTTTGCACTTATCAAGGCATAGAAGAAACTTTGAAAACATATTTAACCTAATAATTATCAAGGTTTATTTAATTTGGGTGGAAACTCAGGTGAAGTCGACTTCACGTGAAGTTGATACATGAAAGCTGTTGGATGAAAATTTAGTCAAATCAGTCAAATCATCTAACGGTTCTCAAATATCAACTTCACGTGAAGTCGACTTCATCTGAGTTTTGACCTTTAATTTGTTATATTATTTTTGTAACTTACATCAAAGTACATCAAAGTGTGAGTTTTGTTATCTTAATTTTTTGTTGTAAAAAAAATAATCCGCCGTAAATCTAAATTTTATTTAAGGGATCTGCCGCTGCTAATGAGTTACTGCATGCAAAAAGACTAATCTCGTTATCTTAATTTAATGGTGACTAGACACTCATCTTTTTACTTTATATTATGAATCTCTTGTGTTAGAGGAGACTAATCCGGTATTAACAACCAATTGACGAGTACTATAGAGATTTGGCTTAGTTCATATCAAGTTAGTAGTTACTATATATAGGATAATTTGTATCCATACAAAATAATATAAAATCTACAAAAATAATTAGTATATTTCAAGTAATAGATTATTATTTCATATGTAAGAACAAAGGAATCATGAGGACAAGAAGATAGAACCCAAAAATTTGCCGCTTTGTAACATTATTATCACAAGACAAGATGATGGGTAAGGTAGAAGATAAGGTACTTAATTATCAAAGTTGTGACGACAAATTTATATTTCTTTGAGATGATTAATGATATCAATAACAGAGTTTGTGATCCAAATTCCAAAGTATTCGTAGAGCGCTACGTACACATACGTACTTTAGTCATTTTTAACGTAGTTGGTTGTGTACGTATAATATATCAAACAATTCCGTTAAGTTATCAACAGCATTTCTACAAATATTTGTCAATTCTTATTTATAACAGTGTTTAATGAAAGTGTCTTTATGGTTGTGTTTAATAAAAGTGTCTTTATAGATATATTTTCTGAATATGTCTCCTTATAGATATGTTTAAAATATAATAATTAATTATGGTTGCCAATAAGTTGAGAAATAATATGTTGATACCTATATTTTTTCTATATCAAAACGAGGTTTGAAAAAGTAAAAGCACACACTTTAGCCACAGTTGCCGTACTTGAAAAAACTGTGGCAAACATGAATTCGCGCCACGGTTATATATATAGAGGATAATAAAACACACATAAAAAAAAATAATAACAACATAAAACTGGATATAAATGAAGCAAAGATCATTACTGCCATCTTGATCTCCATCTTTCTCTCTGTTTTTTGTTTGCTTTTGGGATGATGCTATAAACATTTAACAAAACGTATGAAGAAAATTTAGAGTAGAATTTATTGTTAAAAAAATAGTAGAATTTCAGGTGGTTTATACATATGAAAAAAAGATCGACAAAACATCCAGTTTAGAGAAATGAATCAAAAAAAAATTCAAAAAAATTGCACACAAAGTGATAAATGGAAATCTATGTATAAAGATTTTACTGTAAGGATAATACATGATCACATAAAAATTTTATTTAAAACAAGTATTACGAAAATATAAAAAAATGTAACTTTAATTTTAACAATACTTATATAATCACTGTAGTATAATTATACTAGAACCCACCAATATGAGTAGGTGTTTTGGCTTAGGGAGAACTTAGTGTAGTTACTAGCCACATAAAATTTAGTCATACCATCTATCTAACCTACCCTCTAAATAAAGATGTAATCAAAATGGCCTAAATTTGAAAAAGATTGATCTATTTTTTTCTTTTTCATCTTCATCCCCAATATATATGTAGGTATATGTACACACACGAAATGAATCAATAGAAATCAATAATGGGCTCTCCCACAGTCACATTTCTTTCTACCGTCCATGGCAAATTAAACAGCTTAGCCATGATGAATTTGAAGATTTTGTTGACATTTATATTGTGTGTTGCACTTGAAAAGAATAGGGTTGCCTTCATAGCCCTTGCATAAGCCCTGGCCTGTATCAGTTGCACTCTACTTAGATTTAGAGAGAAAAAAAACAAGGTATATAATATAAAAATAATTTTAATTTTTTCTGAAATTCCGGTAGTCTAATAATTTTAAACGATAATTTTAATTATAAAAAATATATATAATATATATTAATTAAAATCAACGGTTAAAATTACTAAAATACCGATATTCTATGAACATTTGAAAAAAATTTTATAATATAATATAAAATTTTTTTAAATATATTTAAAATATTAATATTCCAATAATCTTAACAGTTGATTTTAATTAATATTATATATATATATATATATATATTTTATAATTAAGATCAACGTTTAAAATTATTAGAATATTAATGTATTTGATACACTTAAAATTCTTCCTGTAATATAATATATATGTATGGTATATATGATGATAGAAAGTGACAATCTACTTAAAATAATAAACATGTAGGACCAAATTTTTGTGCCAAACGCGGAAACTCAGAGAATTTGATTTAGTAAATGTCAACTAAGATGCTGAGTTTCTAAAAAAGACCCTTGTCCATTACCAAAAGAATTCTTCATCATCTTCACAAGTCAATTAAATGTTTTTATATTTATGCAAAAATATCATATAGGATGAAGTTGAAGATGCATGTCAAAAGTAATAAGATTATATATCAATATCCTATAGTTCTTTTTTTTGTTACCAAATTTTAACATAAATTGCAGCATTATTCTTACATAAATTACCTGTGTGACAATTGTCCATTGTAAATCTGGGGGGAGCCTAACAAAATCATCAAATTTTGTTCCAATTAAAATGGGAATTGCAGTCTGCATGAATAACAATAATGATCATATTTTCAAGACAGTATAATCACAAAAAAAATCAAAATAATAGAGTTTAATTTTAATATATTAATAATATAAAAAATTTATATGTGTTTAAATTAATGCGTTTATAAATGACTTTTTAAGTAACAAATATAAAAATTAATTTTTTTATTGCTATAATAACATCTATTGAGTTATTTATGTAAATTTCTTTTATTCTTATTCATCACAATACATATTAAACAATTATTGTTTATTTAGTTACTAAAAAATAATTATTATTTAGTTATTTAATAAAGCCTCATACATCGATAATAATGTGTATTGTACTTGTTCCTTTGAAAAAGCTTTTGATGCACATGTGAAAAGCATATGAGACTATACACTTTAATTAATGATGGTGTTAACTTTACAAAAGTGAATTGAATAATTCACTGAAGAGAAGCAATTCGAAAAGTATAGACCACGTAAAATTATAGTAATGAAAATTTCTAGTGGCTGGTGTTGGGTATTGTATTATGGTACCTGATTCCACTTTCTTGCTTCACTATACCATCCAAAAACACTGCAAATTAAAAAACACACACACCATTTATGTTAGGAAAAAGAAACTCATTACTTGTTCCCTCACGTTACTAAATTAAAAAGCTTCAATATTTTGAGTTATTTTATGGTTTAATTATTTTAGTGGTATCTATAATTTGATCAAATTAATAATTAGACTTATATATATATATATATATATATATATATTAATTGGATTTTGTTACTACTTTTAATTTAATAATTAAATTTTTTTATCAAAAACGTTAAAATTATCAGATTCTTTTTAAAAAATATATAGTCAAAAATTTAATGAGATATTTAATTATAGGTACTTTTAATTTGCGAAAAAATATTCTGTTAATTCTAATATTTTTTACATTAATAAAAACCTAATTATAAAGGATTTAATTAAAAAAAGTATAAAGCCCTAATTATAAATTTAATAAAGCTATAATGACTAACAAATTAATTAAATTATATATATATATATATATATATAATAATGTTTCTTAACCTACCTATTGAGTGTACAACGACTAGTGAGATCAAACATTATCAAAACTGCATCTGCATCTTTGCAAGCCATGGGAATTTGATCCAAGGATTTTTTATCACCTATCAACAATAACATGTAATAATTAACTTATCATCAACAACAATTATGTATTCATTCTACTTTTTAGAATACTAATAAGTTAACACATAGTCATGTATTCTTCCTTCATTATTATTAGAAATATTAGATAATACAAAGTTCTTCATAAATCTTGTGACAAAATTAACCTAACATATTTCTTAATGAACTCATCACAACAAAGAACAAACCAAGAAAAGAAAATTGAAACAGAAATAAAAAATGCAAAGTGTAGCAGAACACATGCAGAGAGAAACAGAGAAATGGAATTGAAGAAGTTGAATTAAAGAATAAGCAAAACATATATATGTACCTGAAACATCCCATATACTAAAAGAAATACGAGCTCCTTGAACAAACAATGTTTTGTCCATTAAATTTAGCCCTTCCATCTGCAACCCCTTCTTCTCTTGTTCATTCCCTACATATTTTATCTGATCACAAAAACCAAGAGTTGAAATGTCCATATCACATTTTCAATGAAAATAAATATAAATTTGAGTCTAAAGTCCAAACCATAGTTTTGAAGCCTATAAACTAAACACAATTAATAAAGAAGAGTTTGGTAAAGTTAGGCAAAGAGAAACTAATTGAACTAATAATAACATTATTATTATTATTATTGTAATTCATGCTTAGTTGCTTACCACAAAAGTAGTTTTTCCAATATGGCAATCACCCAATAAACTGATCTTCAAGTTAACCAAATCGGAATCCGTTTCATACCCACTTTCGCTAACCAATGTGTGGTGGAATCCCTGGTCGTGGTCGTGGTCGTCTGACACGGCCACGGCTACGGCCAAAGAAGAATCCCCAAGGGGAAGTCTCGTATACCGAGACGACTTACTCTTCTTTCCAACAGAACAAACAAGAAGCCTATCCCAAATGAAGTGAAAAAATTGTCCAACAAAAGATACCCTTTGCAACACACCCCACCTTATATCAACCTCCACAATTCTCTTGCATAATTGTGACATCTTCCTTCTAATCTTGTTCGCCATGGAAGAAGAGAACACCAATAGTATTATTCATAATAACAAGTAATTCTTGATAGACATGGAAAAAGAAAAAAAGAAGAAGAAAACAATAGAAGCTATATTGTTGTTTATGGTGTTGTTATGGTGTGGTGTGGTGTGTTTGGTTTTTTTTCTCTTTTTAGGTCCCACTAACTAACGCAAGGACCATAAGGGGGAGTGTTTATGTGTATGGGACTTTGTGTGTCACTGTTTGATTTAAGGGACAGTTGACCGGTATTTTTCTTATTTGGTTTCCCAAACACTCCCTTATTGCCGGCTACTTTGTTGCTATGTGGACAAGGGTAGTTTGGGAAATTAACATTGCCGTTGGTGGGATAGCACAGGAGGAAAACACCTAACGAGGTATATGTTTAGTTGAAAATTCCGGTAAAATTCAACTTCAGGTGAAGTTGATATATGAGAGTCGTTAGAAAAAAATTTAGTCGGTCAAATCATCTAACGGTTCTTAAATATCAACTTCACATGAAGTCGACTGTACCTGAGTTTTTACCGTATGTTAAGAGAAGGAAAATACTATTATTAAGAGTTTTTAAATAAAATGCTTATAGAAAAAAATTATGATATAATTTTTTAATTTATTAAGTTTGTGTATGACAATATATATGATACAAATCAATATAGTAAGTATTTTATTTTTCTAATAAATAATTTTAAATTCAATTAACTTAAAAATTAGAAATATATAAAAAATTATTATTTATACACTAAACTCCACTAAATTTATTTATGTAAAGAAGAAATAAATGAATGTGATTTAAATAATACCGTGTCAATTTAATGAAATTTATATTATTCAATTTTTATAGGATATATATTTTTTCAATCCAACTATTGAATTATATATAGATGATTTTACTCAAATTTCATTAAAATTAGACATTAATAAATATACAATTGAAGACTTATTTTTTATGTATATTTTGAATAAATTTATTACACTAACTTTCAAGTATATAAAAAATGTAATCAATAATTTTGGATTGATATAAATTTTTAACCGTGCTAAAGAACTAGTACTTTTTTAGATTTTGAGCCAGTAAACAACCAGTATTTGAGAAGGAATGAGCACAGAAGTAAAACTTCATAAGGTGCGTGTGAGACATTTGAGAAAGAATGATATTTGTTGGTTAAATAATGACTAAATTTGATTAAAACTGCTGGTTAATGAAATTTTTTTTAAAATTTTTTAAAATAATTTATAACTTATAATGTTTTAAGTTAACGATTGATTTTTAAAAAATTCACAAAAAAATAAATAATTAATAAAATTTATTAATTTTATTAAATATTTAATCAATTTTAAATACTAAATTTTAATAATATAAAAATAAGATACAAACTCAAAATGTTAATTAATATTAATAGAAAGTGTTATTCTCTAATATATTATGTTTGTGTAGATCCTGGAAGCACTTTGTAATGTTTATCTGTGATGAGGTGCTTCTAAGATAAACAATGGAAAGCGATGTTGTTGTGGGGGTAAATATCTGGTGTGGTGAGGATCCATGGTAAAGCCACCTGGCGTCCTCAGTCCTCAGCTCCTCATGGAACTTGATTACAGTCTGGTCCCTCACACTTTATTATTCAAATTTTTGTTAAACTAAATTTGTAGCCGTGTATTATTCTTATTTTGTTATCGAAAAAAATCAATTTATATATTTAGGTAGTATTTAGAAAAAAAATTGAAATTAAAAGAAAGAGATTAAAAGATATAAATCGAAATAAGTCTGAATATTATATTTGATATAAAGTGAGAGATAGAGACTGAAATAAGAATGAAATTCTAATTTAATTTACACAAAAAATAAAATTAGAATTAATTGAAATTAAGGTATTTTAAGTATAAAATGTGTTAGGTTGTTCGCTAGAATTGTGGATCAAATGGTTGGTAGGTCAAGAGCAACGAGTTGAATAGTTGATCGATGATGTTTTCTAGACTTGAGCGCGAGCTTTACGGAAGAGTGTTGTTCTGAGTGTCGGTGGATCGGTGGGTGAGTTTACCTGCAATGATGCTCCGATACTAAAGTGAGCATCTATACAATAAAGCTTGCTAATTAGGGTAAGAGTGACGTACTTAAAGAGGAGTAGGTCCCTCTCAGTTTATATCTTGTACTTCGAGTAGGTCTTTTGTTTCGGATCCGTCTGTCTAAAAGCTTCTACCAACTATTTATGTCTCCATCAATATATGAGGCAACACGTGGGTCACCTTCGCATGTGGGTCAATGACCCATCGAATCGGCAGTTTGTATGGTGGACCCTCGGTCCTTGTGGTGTTGGACCGAAATAAAATATTATTAAAATTTCAATCTCTTTTTTTAAAATTTGTAATCTCTTCTGTTCTCACTTTTTAGAGGTATTAATTTTTAGATTAATAAATATAATACTAAATCTCAATTTTTCAGTATCAAAACAAACAATATCTTAATTAATTTTGATTATTCTTTCATTTTTATTGTTTTTTCACATTTATCATTTGTCTTTTCAAGATAAATGGATAATTTTTCCCATAATTTGGAGTATATAGTCCTATCGGTAGCACTTTGAGAACACCAATTTTATATTAGAGACTCATGGGAGAAAAAAAAAACCTTCAAGATCAAGTTTAATTATGATTGAGTTATAGATATGAGTGAAAGATGGCAACTATAAATGTTTTTCCCAAAGGGGAAAAGAAAAAAATATAGTAAAACTCTGTATCGTGCTTGATGATTTTAGTGGAGGGTCCATTAACTATTGAGACCTTCAATAATCCAATTATCCACTTCATACTCAAATGCTGCATAAATATTTATATATGCATTATAATATCATTAATTTGAGTAAATCATATAAAGATTTTAAATTTAATTAAGGTCATGTTGAATTCACAATCTCTTAGATAAATATAAAGAGATTATGTCATTTGAATTATAATCGGTTACACTGTCAAGTACTTGAAATGTATCCTATAATAATTTTATTAGTAAGACACTTGCTCATAAACATTAAAACAAAAATAAAAATTTAGCATGTTAAACACTTCTAATATAATTCATTAATTAAGTCAATAACCAAGCTTATAGCATCAAATAAAGATGGATGTTTACATTTGAGTATAGCCCTTTTCCTACAACTACAGTGACAAATAAACCAATAATTAGGTATAATCATAATAATAATAACAACAACATAACATATTATAAAGGGTCAATTAGATTATAGTATTTAATTACTAATTTCACATTTGAGTTTGCTAATACATAGAAGACTCCATATTGTTTATGTGAGTTTAGTAGAACATCAATATCTTGGTATATATGATTAATGACAAATTATGGAAAAATATAAATGCTTAATTATCTGATTGGTGGATCTAAATCCAAGTTAATTAACATAATCTTCTATTCTATTGGGTAAGAAAAGGTAAAAGCTGCCATGAGCCTGCAAACCTTGCAGAAACTTTATGATTAAAAAACACATTACACATAAAATTAATTATAAATATGTCAAATTTTGATTAGTTGTCTTGAATCTCCCTCTTAAAATATAATATTTTTACCGTTTTTTTTTTGTGAAAGAGAGAAGAGTGTATCTCAAGATGATTTGAGAAGAAGAGTGTTTGACATTGCTGTAGGAGCTATAAATCGGTACTTTCGATTTGTTTTATTTTTTAAACAAACAATCATAAATAGGATGGTCCGATTTGTGATTTCAAAAATAAAAAAAAATTAATGCTAAAATCGGACCGTCCGATCTTTATTTTAAAAAATAAAAAAATATCAAATACAAATCGGACCCTCCAATTTGTAGTTTATTTTTTTTTCAAACAGATCGGACCCTCCGATTTGTAGTTTATTTTTTTTTCAAATAAATCGGACGGTCCGATTTAAATAAAACACCATATAAAAAAAATACCTGATCTTCCAATAACAATGTATTATACATATATTTAATCAATATAAAAAAATGAGCCTATTTTCACTTGTATGAATATTTTTTAAGATTCCATCATTTGATGCACCAACCAATCTCCATGCTATTATTTGCTTTGCCCATTTTCTACTATATTGTTCTTGCTAACAAGTTTACACAGTCTTCTTAGGGTGTTATAATATTTAGCAAACTAACAAAATAAGTGAATAAAAAATTAAATAAAAGGTAAAGATAAATATAAGAGGTTAATTTTAATATAATGATGTGTAAAGAGTTATATATATTTATCTAATTAAATTTATGTGTTTAGATGATTTTTAAACATAAATTTAAATATTAATTACTTTTATTGATACAACAATGCGCAATTAATTAATTGTCTACATAAAATTTTTATATATTAATAATATATAAAAATTAAATTCTATAAATAAAGAGAATCGTCAATGTAACTCTGATAAAAAAAATTATAATTTGACTTAAGAATTATATCTTTTAATTTAATAAATTAAAAATTAATTTATTGTGAATTAGAATTTTATTTAAAAAAATTTTATTAGATAATAAATAATAAATTGTTAACTTGCTATATACATAGATAAAACTTAGAATCGAATACCCAAATTAATTATATATATTGTTGAATAAGTTGGTAGGCTTAGCTTCTATTCCATGGTGGCTTATACTTGAAAAGATGAATTAATTGTGATTCACGAAACAAGCAACCTTAGCACGAGACGAGTTCGTGGAAACCAATTTCACTTTTTCCAATCTTTCTCACTTTCTGTAAGAGAAAAGCACCACCACATGTCTGATTGTCTGTACATCACATATCTCAAATCTAAGTAGTTTTAATTTATTATTATTAAGGAATCTTACTCCAAACAATGCCCAAGTTTTTTTTTTTGGTTTTTCACGTTTTCCCGATAAGTTAAGAACTAATCTATTACGAATCTGAGCTTTATTTAAAGATTTATCACTGGCCAATGAGTTGCTGCATGCACAAAGCGATATTCGAACCCTCACACTTACTTAAACCGATGAGTGACACTCGATCAACCCAAATTGATTATGTCCAAATTAAAATACAATACATCAAATTGAGATTTTCATTTAGAATAATACTATATGTATAAATAATTTTGTAATTAAGTTCAATTAAGTTAGTATAAAACTTAGTGAAAAAAAACATGCATATGTTATTATTCTTCTTTTTTAATGTTTTTTTTCTAGCACACAATTTTTTGTTAAAAACAACAAAAATTTTATACATAACACATAAATTTTTGTACATAATACACAAATTTTTACTATGAATATATTTTGTTAGTTAGGTGCTATGCGTATTTTATTGGTTAGGAGAAGAAGAAAATGAAAAGGACGAAGACGATGATAATAATAATAAAAGAGGATGAAAAAAAAAGAAAAAAAAAATAAATTACACAATAACAACATCAATATAATGAAGTATGCTCATTTGTGTTCGAAACGCGCAAGAATTTAGTTAAAAACTTGGTTTGAAATATGCTTGGACGCTTAGCATGTCTGTTTCATTTATTTTTTTTATTAGAGCAATACTAGGGGGCAGCAGTTTTATTGAATTTTGGCCAGCATGTAACCAGTAGAGGAAGGTGAGCCATTGGATGAAATTTTACACCATCAAATCATCATTGATGGCTAGTTGATGGCTAACAATCACAAAAATTGCTGGCCCCTAGACTTTTCCTTTTTATTAATGGTATTTTAAGATCCAAATATCATGTTTGAAGAAATTCTTATAAGCAAAAACAATATTACATGCCCTTTGTTGGTTCTTTTTATGATCATATTATTGTATTCATTTGGTACTAAGCCTTTAGATTTGTATATAGATTAAAGGTTTAGTTCAATAAGTATCAATAACTATAAAGATCAACTAAAACCACCAACCTAGCTAGCTAACTTTTATACTATTTGTTTACTTATTTAATTTTATCTTGTTAGTTACATAGATTGTGGAGTTTGGATAATGAAATGATGAAAAGTTTTCCCACCAAACGCT
Source organism: Arachis hypogaea (assembly GCF_003086295.3). Lineage (NCBI taxonomy): Eukaryota > Viridiplantae > Streptophyta > Magnoliopsida > Fabales > Fabaceae > Arachis > Arachis hypogaea. Next base: position 3,224,750 of record NC_092042.1, on the reverse strand, counting down.
ATAGTAAATATAAATAAATAACTCATCAGAATAATTATATTCCACTATAAGACTAGAGTTCCACATATAAAAGTAGTTTGGTATTATGGATAATGACGTAGATTAAGATACTCATAACTCATGATCATTTAATTAACTACAATTGGTTTTTCACAAAAGTAGTTTTATTTGATAACAAAGTAGAACCTTAACACACGTGTTAACAAAGAGAAAAGCACACGAGAATTATTAAAATGATAGTAACTTGAATGAAGACTTTGTAAATGGGTTTTAATTTGAGTGAGTAATTAATTAATTAATTAATGGGGCCATTATTTCATTTGATATATATTCGTGGAAGTTTGGCATAAAGTTATATAATTCTAAAATGCGTGTGTGGTACGTGAAATACTTTCGGTGAGTATCATATATTACCCTATCTAACTAATTAAAATTTGTAATTACCAATTTTTAACATTCTTAATTGTTTCTAGAAAGAATATCAAAAGATATAATATAACAGTTAGATTTTCATGAGTGTCTGTACTTAGTTAAATTTACCAAATCAAATCCAACTAATTAATTAATTAATTAATTAATATCTTGAGTTCTTGACAAACTTTCGATTGTGTTAAAAGCTTTTCGCCAAATAGGGTTAGTTTGGACATTATTTAATTTCTCCAACAAATTAAAGTTTCTGCCTAATACGTGTCCCCGATTTAACCCAACATGAACAATGCAATTGGGAACTAAAATTTGAACAGAGTCCATTTTTCTTATATTAGAATTCAATCATTAATCTAATGTCCTTCAAAGCTTGTGCACAAATATGATCACATGTTATAAACATATATTGTGATTTGTGTTATGTTTTTTCACTTTTATACTAATTTTTCTCCAAAGTCAAGTATTATATACTTTATATAAACTCATACTTCATCACCATGCATTGTCCTAATATGTTCCATAATTCAATATTTGAAATCATATTTTTACCTTTAGATCTTGTTTAGTAAACACCCATATGAATGTTCTCATTCATAAATAAACGAATGTATATACATGATTGACATTAGTTTTTTTTTTTTTAAATGGTGCAAGTCATAATCTTCCCAATTGTCAACAACTCACAATAATTTTATAGGGTTAATAATCAAAATAATTTTTGAAGAATAATGTATACATAAATTTAGTTTTAAGGTTGCGTTTGTTTATAGGGATGGGTATTGAAATAAAGACACAGAAACACAAAATCGTATTTGTCAAATGAGATATGAACAGAGACATTATATTCAAAGACACTGAATTAGTGTATTTTGTGACAGGAACGACATAGAAACACTAATAAGGGACACAACTTATTTTTTATGTTTTCTTTTATTATTCTTGTTAATTTTTCATAATTGTACCTTTTAATATTATATTTTTCTTCTCAAATTTTTCGAATGAAAAAAATGAAAATAAATTAGATTTTCATAATTTATTCTACTTTATCATTAAAGAGAATACAAGAACACTAAATTTTATATATCTGTGTTTTATATCTTGTTCTTAGTGTTTTGACTTGTCCCGTTATCATTTTGTAATATATTATATTTATATATTTTTTAAATATGTTACATTATCATTTAACTGATAGCATGATCAATATAATTCACAGTTGTATCTTTTATTGACCATTTTGAGTTTTTGACCATTAATCCAAGTTTCATAACATTATTAAAGAAAGACGGTTTTTCTTTGGGTTAGGTTAAGTGTTTTAATGTTTTTTCTTGTTGTAAGAGTTTAGCGTAACCGTTTAAGCTGTTTTTTTTTCGGTGTAGGGCTTAAGTTGTTAAAAAAATAAAGCGTTTATTGGGCCTTAAAAGCCCAATTTTAAAACATGGAGGCCCAGTTTGAAAATGAAACATCGGAAAACGATGTTTGACATTGCTAAAAACTAAAAAGCAGTAGAAGAATAGAAAGAGAAAGATCATGAGAAATGGGACAAGAGAGTGAAGTGAGAAAGGCAAAGACATGGTAGAGGTTCTTCTAGCATCATCACATCTACTTCACTGTTCATCTTATCCTCCTACATCTTGGTAACAACATTTATTCTACTGATTTTGTTTCCCATTATTGTGGAGTGAATTTTACTTGTTAATTCTTATATGCTCTATGAATTTTTAAGGTTGCACCTTACCTGTTTGTGTAATTGCCATCATCTGTCTATAATGGAAGATATAACTATTCAGCGTTGTGCATTTGAAGTGTGTCCAAATATGGTGAAATTATGGTTGCATATGATGCAGGAAGGTTTCAGGAACAGGAAGAGGAGCATATTTGAAGTGTTCATTGGAGCTGAGGAGGAGTAGTAAGGTGGTTCTGACCAAGAAAGTTTTGTTATCTGGCCTTGCTGCTTCCTTCATACTTCTCTCTCCTCCACCATCTCAGGTTTATAGTTATGAGATTGCATTCAGATTTTAGTTTTAGAGCTGCTAAAATCTTTTTGTGGAGCTACTTCACTGTTGGATGTTTTAATTTTTTATATTCAACATTTTCATTTTTTGCCTTATTGAAGTTCATATAAAAGGGTGGATTTACCTTCTTATTTCATGAACAGTCTGCTGCTACAGATTTTGTTCATCAACAAAATATATGTCAGCTTGCCAATGCTAGTGAAAATTCAGTTGCCCTACCCTTTGAGAATGATTCTGATGGAAAAGGTGCGAACCTAATGATGATGAGAGGTATGACAGCCAAGAATTTTGATCCTGTAAGGTATTCAGGAAGATGGTTTGAAGTCGCTTCGCTTAAACGTGGATTCGCCGGTCAAGGTCAAGAAGACTGCCATTGTACTCAGGTGTGGAATTTAGGAAGATTATATTATTAACTTATTAACAATCATTGAATTCTAAGGCATAGACAGAACGTAAGGTTCTCAATTTTATTGTTTATTGGAAATGAGTTCAATTATGTCATTCATGAATCATGAGAACACTCTAGTGCATCTTAGACATGAACTCTCTCATTTACTTGGGTTGTTATGTTTCTTTGGCATCCATAAAGTTCTTGATATTATGTACTAATGACATTTCAGGGTGTATATACATTTGATAGGGAAGCTAAGGCTATTCAAGTTGATACATTTTGTGTTCATGGAGGCCCTAATGGATATATAACCGGAATTAGGGGGAGAGTTCAATGTCTATCAGAAGATGATTTGCAGAAAAATGCAACTGACCTAGAGAAGCAGGAAATGATTAAAGAAAAATGCTATCTCCGCTTTCCTACATTGCCATTCATCCCTAAGGAACCTTATGATGTCATTGCTACTGATTATGACAATTTTGCTCTTGTTTCAGGAGCAAAGGACACTAGTTTTGTACAGGTATTACTCAACTGCATAAATATAGCCCCTTTCAAGTACTTTTCGTCATTTGTTTTCCCATGACATATCCGAATTCTGAGGCTAAATACTAATCTACCACGGATCTGAACTCCATTTAAGGGTTTGTCATTGTCTAACTGATTGCTACATACATTAAGACGAGATTTGAAGTCTCGATGCTTGTTTAAGCGGACTCACTCAATCAAACCAAGTTGGTTTCATCATTATTTAGTTGAGTAGAATAGCGTTTTCTGAAATAACAATAATGCTTAGAAATTGCTCAAGTCTCAGGAATGCAGATTTCTTAAATAGCAATAATGCTTTAGAAATTGCTTAAGTCTCAGCAATGCATATTAAATTATACTACTCTTATAACAAAAGTACTCAATATCATATAATTTAAATCTCAGAAAGGTTAGCGTTCACTCGTCCAAATAGAATCGTATCATGTATTCATGTTTAATATCGCCTAATCTTAGTAGAGTTCGGTGTAATTTACCCTATATGTTATGTCAATCTTTTATGATTGGGATTCATTTTCCGGTTTTGAATACTACAGATATACTCAAGAACACCTAACCCTGGACCTGAATTCATAGAGAAGTACAAAGCTTACTTGGAAAACTTTGGATATGATTCAAGCAAGATCAAAGACACGCCTCAAGATTGCGAAGTAATGTCGAACAGTCAGCTGGCAGCTATGATGTCCATGCCTGGAATGCAGCAGGCACTAATAAACCAGTTTCCTGATCTTGAACTTAAGGCCCCTATTGCACTTAATCCCTTCACAAGTGTATTTGACACTTTCAAGAAGCTTCTTGAGCTTTATTTTAAGTAGTAGCTTATACCTATAATCCAATTGAGTTGCATCATGTTTTGTTCTTTTGTATTATATTTACTATTAATAGTATGCAGTCTTGTATGTAACAAATACCAATCCTTGATGGAAGCTATGAAGTATAAGCTACCCATATTTGGTGACATAACTGGTATATGCTTTCAGCTATCTTCATTGTTCCTCTTTTGTTGATTAATATGAATGGAAATATGGAATGAAAGGTTGATTATATTTTTAATATTAATTTAGATGATAAATGATTTCAAGTATCAGAATTGTTTTTGTAACTACTTACATAGCCATGATAAACAAAAATAAAGTTTTCTTTGATCAACTGCGGTAGGCCATGTGAATCAAATGTCAAATGAATTTAATTTTTATACACTGATCGTACAAACTACAAACAAAAGTTTTTCATATCATATATTATTGTATTAACAAAAATATTTAATATATTAATTTGTTATCTTAATTGGCTTTTTACAAACACAATATCTAATTACATGATAAAACACTTTCACTTACTAGTTCCAAGTTGTCCCCATCTACTCCTATGTATCCTTAGAATCCACGAAATGGATAAAATAGCAAGGAACTAGACCAATGACACTTCTTAGTTTTTGGTTTGTTACACTTTATGTTCTTAGTCATCTTGTGAAATGGAATCTAGTTCCTAAAAAGGGTACAAGTATAAACAAACTACACGTGATTGACACCACCAAACTCCCTGAAAGAGGGTCCACCAAGGGACCAACGGTGGTGGTTTCTGGAGAGTAAAGGCACAAGTTCTTCAGAGTTTTCTGTCTCCTTTTCCGGCTGTGTCCATACTAGAATAAAGGGAAGCAAGGATGTAAAGTGAAATTGCAACAAGAGTTGTTACAAGCAAGGTAGAATATTAAAATCGTAGTGATATTTAAATTGTAAAATCATCCGAATTATTCAAAATTTTTAAAATTGATTAACGCATTCAAAATTGTAATATCAAAAGATTTTAAAAGTTAAATCGAGATTCTAACTACTACGACGGTTACATGTGATAAAATCCTGAAAATGATCCTATAGAACCACCATTTTGACTTTTGAGTCCATTTTATTCTTATAAGAAACTTCCTTTGATAAGTAATATGTAAATACTTTTATAACTAGTGTTTATTGAGCTTGGAATATGTATTAGCATAAAATACTGTAAAATTAAAATGTATTACATTGGATATTGGCACTTTAGACTAAATCAAAATACATGAACAACATGATTGACAACAAACTTAGAATGCATGGAGTAAGAGACGAATTCTGGCATTCTGCTGCATTTTGGTTTATTTTACTAACAAGTGTTTATGAATTACTTCAAAGTAAAAGTATAACTCAATGATAAACACAGATTTGGTAAACAAAGCAAAATAAGTCCTCAAACTCCTCAAGTAGCACCCAATATAGAAACAAATCACAAAATAGATAAAGCTAACCAAAACAACATCATACCAAAACATGAAAAAGCACTGAAAACTATATAGTTAGCCTACTATCTCTTCCTTGCTATTGAAGACACCAAAATGCAACAACCACCTACTTAAAAAGTAGTGGAAAGATAAAGCTACACTTTTACCTTTCACATGAATCCTATCTCATCCACTCAACACTGAAAAAGAATCCAATATAATGGACCTGTCATGTTCCTAGGAGCATGTTGATGAAACTTAAAGTAGTTAAAAGGGTGGTATAGTTAGTTAGACATTTCCATTTCTTTTTTTCTTAACTGAAAGCACATGAAAGCAGTGATCATGTCATTTACATATATGCCATGCACTTTATATAGAGAGAGCAAAAGGTGAAGGATTCTTGTGAAACCACATCTTCTTGAAATCTAAAGAAAAATGCCTCAGAGTCTCTGCAGTCTCCCAACTAGGACAAAACCACAAACAACCCTTCTCTCAACCAAACAAATCATGCACAAATCCACTACCATTGCCACAAATGACATGAAAGTAACTGCAGAATTCGCACCGGTGCAAATAGGCACCAGAGGTACAGTAGCATCTCTTATAATGCAAGAAATCGAGTACTTCAGCCGGATCCAATCAAATTCCCAAGACAGATCATATAGGAGCAAATCTCAAATTACAGAAGTTGGTTCCTCAGTTAGCACAAACTCTAGAGCAACCACAATTGTGTCCCCAGTTGAAAGTACGAAGAAAAAGCGGCCAAGTAGCAGCAAGCTCCTATCTAGCATGTGTTCTATGGTGGATGTATCAAACAACAATAGGCCAAATGGTACCACCTCTGCTTTCAGTTACAGGAATCTGAAGTCAGAGGTACAAAATTTTCAGGTTTAGATTAACCAAGGTTTAAATTATGCTCTCTGAGAGCTTTGAGAAACCAAGCTTCTTAAGACGACTTGCTAAAGGAGTAGCCCAAGCCTTATCTGCATTCCCACATCTTATGTCCACAACTTCAACAATGTTAGGTATCTTCTTATCATTCTTCTCCCTGGCAGGACTTCGGTCGACTGGGAAGTTATCATAACCAAGTATTGGAATTCTGTGTGTACTTCTGCCACTAGATTTTGTTTTCTGCACTGCCTTACTGGGGAATCTATGGTTTGTATTTGTGCTTTTACTGCCTCCACTGCTACTTGCTTCATCTGATGGTTTTCTTGGTTGTAGTCTTTTTGGCGTTGCACTAGTGCAGGCAACCGAAACAGGAAGTGTTCTGTGCTTAGTTCTTGAAGGTACTTGTTTGTGTGGTGTTGAAGAGATTTGATTCAATTCCCTTGTCATTAAGGAACCGATTGTTCCGGTGGTTCCTAGCTTGATGGATCCTCCTCCACCCTTAATACCTTCTAGATTCCGAGGCATTTTCTTCTTCTTAGCACCAATAAACGATCCAAAATTGTTCTAGTCTTTGAAAATGGATACTCCTGGAAGATTTATTCAATAATCTGTTGCACATTTGATGTCACCAATGAATTCAGATGTAAATGGTATGTTAAAATTCAAGTCATAATGTGATTAAAATTCTCCTATACTAACATGTAGTTTTCATCTTCCATCTACCATGTCAAGATTGGGGGAAAAAGTGATAGAAATACATGAAATTAGTTCAGCATCAAATCAATAACAAGAGAACAGCAAAATTCTAATCAAAATAAATAATGTGAACTGATGGACTTAGCTTCAATATGTTTTATGCTAAAAAACAAGAAATCCTTTTTTTATGAAAAGATAAACCAGAAAGCTTTTTATAAAAAAATATATAAAAAAGTTCATATTGTTAAATTAGTGAAAAGTGCAGATATCTAATTTCAACCATTGTAGACTGTGGATCATGATCTCTACAAAAACAGGACTACAACATAAAAGATGTAGATACACACACACATACACACACAATACTCATGAACCACACATCATAACCTAAGGATAAGAATGCCAACTCAACCACAATCAGTGTCCGTGATTTTGAAGGGGGAAAAAAAAGAAAAAGAATCAAATGGAAAAAGAGTTCACCCAGAAAACAGAAAGGATGGAGATGAATCAAATCTCCAAAAACTATCCATAAAAGCAGAATCCATAGAAGGGTTAAAACTGAATCCAGCTTCAAAGAGCTTTTCACTAAAGACAAAAAAACCAAACTTGAACTAGAATAAACAAATTATAATAAACAGAGGGGAAAAATACTTTCAATTCAATAAAAATGCTTCACATTACTCGTAATAGATTGGTACTTTGATTCCCAAAAAAACAAAAACAAAAAATACTTTTTTAGATCTTAAGATGGAAAAGAAAAACGCATAAATGATCAACAAAGTTGAATACAGAGTTGGTAATCGTACCCAGAAGGTCACACGGCTCCGAAAGTTTTGAAATTGCAGATTTGGAAGAGAACCCAAAACAAAAGTAAGAAGCTTTTGTTTTAGAATGGAATTGGAGGCAAATGTGTTTGTGAAAAAGGGGTGAAAAATATGATCTTGGAAAAATAAAAAAGTCATATAACGTAAGTAGGTGACATTATTTTTGGACACACTTGATGTGTCTCATTTTGGAGTCAGTGTGGAACTGTGGATCCAACTTATGTTTGATTTGACTTATGTAACTTTATCATTATGGCCGGTGTAATAGAATTAATTTTCCCACCAAATTTTCACAGTTCATTATATAGATATCAATTTGTAATCAATAGCATAAATAGTGGGTGCAAAATGAAAATTCAAAAAGAAAATTAGATTAGTTGTTGGTGTTACTGATGTGATTTCCTCTTTTTGTTTTCTCCTGTTTTTTGGGATCAGGTTGTGCTATTTACATAGCATGATAGAAAATGAAAAAATATATAAATAAATAAATAAAAAAGACCATGAACTTTTGAAAAATGTTATATGTGTATATATTTTTTATACACTTCTTAAAAAACAAAAAATGATTAATAAGAAGTGAGAAAATAAAAAAAATTTCTTTCTGTTACAAAATAACTAAATAAATAAATAAATAAAGAAGAGGTAACAAGAATTAAGAAATATAAAGAGAGAGAAAGAAGTATTACAACGTAAAAGAGAGAGTATTTTATTGCTTGTTGTTATATAAAAAGTCTCAACCTATGCTCCTATTTATACATGTGCAAGGCTTTACTTTTTCAAACTATATTAAATACAATCATCTTTGAGAATGGCATCCACATAAGGGCTAATTTTTTTTGTTATGGAAGTAGAAGTGGTGATATACCTTAACATTGTAATTTTTGGTATTTTTCAAAACTATGGAAGTACACAAATCGGAGGGTCCGATTTCTGTACCTCAAAATTTTTATTTTTTTTTACCACAAATCGGACGGTCCGATTTCTGTACCTCTACAAATCGGACGGTCCGATTTCCGTACCTCAAATTTTTTAATTTTTTTTTACCACAAATCAGACGGTCCGATTTCTGTACCTCTACAAATCGGACAGTCCGATTTGTGTACCTCTAGAAATCGGACAGTCCGATTTCTGTACTTCTAATAAATCGGACGGTCCGATTTCTGCTTTTCTTGTTAAACGATTCCACATTTGAGTATAACACCCCAACAATCCACATTTAAAAAAAACACCACTACCACTACAATATTAAAAATAAAAAATTCCCACATAAGATGTGATAAAGCATTCTTATCACAACACTCCCCCTTGGATGACCATTTAGGATTATTGTCTCATTAAAACCTTACTAAAGAAAATCCAATGGGAAAAAAACTTTAGTGAAGGAAAAAGAGTACAATATCCTTTGTGACGTGGACTGCCTCATTAAAAACCTTGTCAAGAAAAAACCCAATAGGAAAAAAACCTGATCAAAGAAAAAAGAGTACAGTCTCCCCCTTTTATCGACATCATTTAATGTCTCGAAATCGACGCATCTCAATCTCATGTACCAATCTTTCAAAAGAGGATTTTGGGAGTGACTTTGTAAATAAATCTGCCAGATTGTCACTTGAGCAGATCTGTTGGACATCAATTGTTCCTTGATTTTGAAGATCACGAGTGAAGAAGAATTTGGGAGAAATATGCTTTGTTCTATCGCCTTTGATATATCCGCCTTTAAGTTGAGCAATGCATGCTGTATTATCTTCAAACAGGACAGTTGGAGCTATCTTCTGATCAACTAGTCCACATGATGACAGAATATATTGGATCACACTCCTCAGCCAAAAACACTCGCGACTAGCTTTATGTATCGCTAGTATTTCAGCATGATTAGAGGATGTTACTGCAATTGTCTGTTTCATGGACCTCCATGATAAAGCTGTACCACCATATGTAAACAGGTATCCTGTTTGAGATCTCCCTTTATGTGGATCAGACAAATATCCAACATCTGCATAGCCAACTAATTGTGACTTGGATTCATAGGGATAAAACAATCCCATATCAACCGTTCCATGAAGATATCAAAAGATTTATTTGATTCCACTCCAATGTCTTCTGGTTGGAGAGGAACTATATCTTGCTAGTAAATTCACCGCGAATGATATGTCAGGTCGCGTATTATTAGCAAGATACACTAGCGCTCTAATGGTACTAAGATATGGTACTTAAGGACCAAGGATATCTTCATTCTCTTCTTTAGGACGGAATTGATCTTACGATCATTGGGGTACTCAAGGGATGTGACTTATCCATATAAATTTTTTTCAAGACCTTTTCTGTGTATGTTGTTTGATGAATAAAGATCTCATTTTTATATGCTCGATCTGCAGGTTGAGACAAAATTTAGTCTTTCCAAGATCTTTCATCTCAAACTCTTCTTTTAGAGTTTTTATTATTGTTGGAATCTCCTCAGGAGTCCCAATAATATTTAAATCATCAACGTACACAGCAATTATAATGAACCCAGATCTAGATTTCTTTATGAAAACGCATGGGCAGATATCATCATTCTTGAATCCGTTTCTAGCCAGATATTCAGTAAGATGATTATACCACATTCGTCCAGATTGCTTTAGACCATATAAAGATCTTTGCAATTTGACTGAGTATAACCCTTGCGAATATTCATTAGATGGTTTAGATATCTTTAATCCTTCAGGGACTTTCATATAGATATCACGATCTAATGAGCCGTACAAATAGGTTGTTATCTCATCCATTAAATGCATATGCAGTTTATGTTATGCAAATAAACTGACCAAATAACGCAATGTTATTGCATCCACTACAGGGGAATACGTTTCTTCATAATCTATACTGGGCCTTTGTGAAAAATCTTGTGCCACAAGTCGGGCTTTGTAGCGCACAACTTCATTTTTCGCATTTCGTTTTCTCACAAATACCCATCGGTATCCAACAGGTTTTACATTTTCAGGTGTATGGACTACAGGTCCAAAGACTTCACGTTTTGCAAGTGAGTTTAATTCAGCCTTCATGGCTTCTTCCCATTTTAGCCAATCATTTCTTTGTCGACATTCTTCGACTGATCTTGGCTCAAGATCCTTACTTTCATGCATGATATTTAATGCCACATTATATGCAAATATTTCATTGACAATTGTCTTATTTCGGTCACATTTCTCTCCTATAAAGACATAATTTATCGAGATCTCGTCATTTTCACAATTTTCAGGTACCTGAATGTCTTCTGGCGTTAAAACTGTATCATAATTTTAGATAACTGCAGGTGTTTTTACTATGTCTTTTTCAACAGGAATCGTATTTACCTCTTTTCTTTTTTGAGAATTTTTGTCTTTGGAACCGATAAGCCTGCCACGCTTCTGGCGTGAATTTGCTTCAGTGGCTATTTGTCCTACTGGGACATAAATTTGAATTGGGGCATTTTTCGCTGGTATATAAGATTTAGTTATCCTCTTTGTATCGGAAAATGCATCAGGCAATTCATTTGCTATTCTTTGCAAATGTATAATCTTTTGAACTTCTAGTTCATATTGCCCTGATCGAGGATCTAAATGCATCAACGATGATGCATTCTAATTAAGTTCCTTTTCAGGAAGCTTATTCTCTCCCCTTAATGTTGGAAATTTTGATTCATCAAAATGACAATATGCAAACTGGGCTTTAAATACATCTCCAGTTTGTATCTCAAGATACCTCACTATAGAAAAAGAATCATATCCAACATATATCCCCAATTTTTTTTGGGATCCCATTTTGGTGCGATTAGGTAGTACAATGGGAACATATATCGCACATTCGAATATTTTTAAACGGAAAATATTTGACTGCTGGCCAAAAGTTAATTGCATAGGAGAGAACTGATGGTAACCCGTTGGCCTCAAACGAATAAGTGCTGCGGCATGTAAAATAGCATGCCCCCAAACCGAGGTTGGGAGATTTGTTCTCATAAGTAAGGGTCTAGCAATTAATTGGAGGCGTTTAATAAGTGATTCTGCTAACCCATTTTGTGTGTGAACATAAGCTACCGGATGTTCAACACTTATTCCATTAGCATACAATAAGCATCAAAAGTTTGGGAAGTAAATTCACCAGCATTATCAAGACGAATTGCTTTGATTGAATTTTTTGGAAATTGTGCTTTTAATCGAATAATTTGAGCCAGTAATCTCGCAAATGCCAGGTTGCGAAAAGATAATAAGCACACATGTGACCATCTCGAAAATGCGTCTATCAGGACCATAAAATATCTAAAAGATCCACATGGTGGATGAATAAGTCCACATATCTCACCTTGAATCCTTTTTAGGAATTCAGGGGACTCAAATCTAATATTTACTGGTGATGGCCTTAAAATTAACTTCCCTTGAGAATATGCAGCACAACAAAATTCACTAGATTTAAGAATCTTCTGGTTCTTTAGTGAATGTTCATGAGAGTTTTCAATAATTCTCCTCATCATGGTTGTTCGCGGATGACCCAATCTATCATGCCAAGTTATGAATTTATTTGGGCTAGTAAACTTCTGGTTTACAATGACATGTGATTCAATTGCACTAATCTTGGTATAATACAATCCAGATGAAAGTGAGGATAACTTTTCTAATATAACCTTTTTATTTAAATCATGAGTTGTGATACGTAAATACTCATGATTTTCCTCATTCATTGTTTTAATATGATATCCATTTCGGCAAATATCTTTGAAACTCAACAAGTTCCTCAGAGACTTGGTAGATAATAATGCATTATTTATTATAAATTTTGCTCTTCCAAGAAACAAAATTATAGCTCCTCCAGAGCCTTCTATCACATTATCTGAGCCAATAATAGTATTAACATATTCTTCTTTTGGCACAAGATGGGTAAAATATATATCACTTTTAAGAATAGTGTGCGAACTTGCACTATCCGCAAGGCAAATATCTTCAGAATATGTCATTGCCATTTTTCTTCAAAAATAAATGATAATAATAATAAAATGAGTAGAAGTACATGCACAGTACAATTATTCACATGAATACTTAACAAACACATACATATATTAAATTATTCCATCATTGATCAAATAACCAATATTTTCTTCAGAATCCTTAAAGAAATTAGATACATCATAATGAGTGGTAGAATTTTCATCATTTGAAATAAAATTTGTTTCCTTTTCTTTGTCATCATTTTTCAAGGATGCTTGATAAAGATCAACTATAAGTGCCTTGGGGTACGACAGGTACGTGACCAATGGCCCTTTTCATCACAACAGAAGCATTTATCCTCAATTGATTTACTTTGTCCATTGTTTCTTTCTTTATCCCACTTCTGGTGAGATATTTTCTTGCGAACATAATTTCTTTTCCTTTCATAATTTTTCTTGTTATCAAAATCTTGCCATTTATCTCTTTTGAGGATATAATTTGCCGCATTTGCTTCAGGAAATGGGGCGGCGCCATCTGGACGCGCTTCATGATTTTTTAAGACAACTCATTGTTGCGTTCATCAACAAGAAAACAAGAAAATAGCTCATAATATTTTTTAAATCCTTTTTCTCGATAGCTACTGCAGCACATTCAAAGAATGGAAGGTCGAGAAAGTTTTCTCTAACATATCGGGTTTGAGGAGGTGTCACCGTCTTTTGATGATTGTACCTTTCTTCAAGGTCTTTCCACAGATCTGCAAGATCTTTTAATGTGGGATATTCATTTTTCAATCATACGTCAAGATGACGATGAAGGAAAATCATAGCTTTGGCTTTATCCTTCTGGGATGTATTATTTTCAGCTTTAATGGTATTTCCAAGATCCATTGAATCAAGATGGATTTTAGCATATAGTACCCATGATAAATAATTGTTTCCAGATATATCAAAAGCATTACATTCAAGATGAAAGAGTTTCGACATAATAAAAATTTGTTACCTGAGTCTTCTTAAAATTGATCAGAGTCTTGTGCTTATAACGTGTTATAAAATAACTAAATAAATAAATAAAAAAGAGGTAACAAGAATTAAAAAATATAAAAAGAGAGAAAGAAGTATTGCAACGTAAAAGAGAGAGAGTATTTTATTGCTTGTTGTTATGTAAAAAGTCTCAATCTATGCCCCTATTTATACATGTGCAAGGCTTTACTTTTTCAAACTATATTAAATACAAGCATCATCTTTGAGAATGGGTATCCACATAAGATGTGATAAAGCATTCTTATCACAACACTTTTTTGGAAATGAATCACTAATAATGTTACAATTTAGTGGATACTGCTTAAAAAAAAAAAGAGGTTCAAGTCTCAGTTTTGTTAAGCTGATGCATGCATTAGGGAAGTCAACAGCTTTTTGATCATGAAATACTGGAAGAGCACAATAGAAAAATTCTGATACTATCAAACACAGGCCAATTGATGTATGGTTTCATGAGAATCTGTCTTCAATTTAAATGAAAATTTTAACACTCAGTTAATTTTCCCGGAATCGTTTACTCATATTAACAACTCAACAACAATATAACATAACCTCAATATAATTTTCTTTCAAGTAATTTCAACAGTATTATAATAAAATACTAAGAAGAAGAATAACACTGCAAAATTGATATATATTTTATTATCCTTTATTATACTCGCATAATAGAAAAGAAGTGAAGATTCTCCATCTAAGCCCATATTTATTTCTGAAATTCCCTTAGGAAAAATAGCATAGATGATTTGTCTTTATATAAACAGAGATTTCCTAATAACTTAGTTGTTAAGTATGTATATTGGTGATAGAGTTAATTCTAAATTGGAGAAATTAAAATTCATATTGAATTACCTTGACTTTCAAAAACATGAGTTATATGATATGCTTTTAGTCAATTTTAATATATAATAATAGAAATTTCAGTACACATTGTTAGCAAGACCCTTGCTAGATTAACATCTTAAGAGACAATAATTGGCGTTGACTCAAGTCTCAAGGTTCTGGAAAATTATCAGCCACCAATAATTGTTCAACCACCATACTAGATTCTCTTTCATTGCATTCTGGTGTGTTTTTCTTTTGCAGTCCTTTCTCTTATCCTTTTGATTTTTGTCTCAAATTGTATTCCATGCACTTACCATAATCATAATAGATGGGAGATGAGAATCCTAATGGCCTTGCAATGAAGATTAAAGCAATGTTGGAGAAGGCAGAGCCTCTCTTTACAGATAAATGCTGCATCTACAGGGTGCCCCATGAGATCCGCAAAATAAATGAAGATGCATACACTCCAAAGGTTGTTTCAATTGGTCCTTTTCACCATGAGGATCCAAAGTTGCTGAAGATGGAGAACCAGAAAAGAATATATTGCAGACATTTCATAGAAAGATCTGACACAAAGAACTTGGAAAGTTTTGTGAGTTGTGTGCAAGAGCTAGAGCCAGAGGTTCGAAGTTGTTACTCAGATGAAATCAAGCTTAGTGAGGAAGAACATGTTATGGTGATATTGGTGGACTGCTGCTTCATATTAGAGCTCTTACTTAGATACCATTTCAAGTGGTGGCCAAGTCATGACGCCATGATTCTGCGACGAAGGTTAGTGAGTTACATACACTATGATTTGTTGTTGCTGGAGAATCAAGTCCCTTTCTTTATTCTTGAGAAGCTTTACAATCTAGCTTTTCCTTCTACATTGAATAGTGGCAACCCAAGTCATCCTTCATTACTAAGTCTCACTCTTCTTTATATAGTTCCTTCTGATAGTATCATTTCTGGTAGTGATCTTGGGATATTCTTATCCAATGTTGGTAGAATATCTCATTTCACAGATCTATCAAGAAAGCTTCTATTAATATCCTCTCACTTATTCCAACCATCATCCTCTACACGCTCAAGAGGAGCAAAGTTAACACACATTTATAGTGCAACTAAGTTGAAAAGCTGGTGTGAAGTTTGAGATAAACAAAAATACTCAATGCTTACTAGACTTGGAAATTTCAGGTCATAGTTTTAGAATCCCATTTATTAGAGTGGAGGACTGGACTGAAATTGTTTTGAGAAATTTGTTAGCTTTTGAGCAATGCCACTGCATCGACGAATCCTATCTCGCTGACTACATTGCTGTCTTTGATTTCCTTATCAACACGGACAAAGATGTAGATTTGCTGATTAAGAAAGGAATAATTGAGAATTGGTTGGGTGATAGCAATGCAGTGGCTGAAATGTTCAATGGTCTTGCAGTGAATATTCTGTATCCAGATTTTAATGAGCAATATTTCCACATTTCTGAAAGAGTTGAACACTTTCTGTAATCACCCTTGGAACAGAAAAGTAGCAACTTTGAAGCGCGACTACTGCAACACTCCATGGAAGACAGTGGCTTCCATTGCTGGAATTTTTCTGCTTATTCTCACTGTTATTCAGACAGTATTTTCCATCCTCCAAGTAGTACACTAGTACTAGATTAATATTTGTGTTGTGTAGCTTGGATTGGATGATTATATGTTCAATGCTCAATATGGTGTGGTAGATTTGATATCTTTGTAATTTGCAAGAATTGAAATGTTTGTTATGAACATGTATATAGTAGTAGTCAGAACTTAGACCTCCAAATTGCACTCAAAAAAAGAAGAAAAGAAAAAGAAAAATAACAAACTGGTGTCTTAATTTCACAAACATATGACTGCTTGAATGTGCTAGTAATTTTAAAGTATTGGTCTCCTACATATGCCCACCAATTTGTGAGATATCACTCAATTTTGATTACTTCCAACACAAGAGAATAAAACGAGACGGTCATATGAACAGGAGAAAGAAATGTTTAAAAACTGTGATTAATCACATGGGGAGAAAGCCTTCAATAATTAATTCACAATAAACTAAAAACATGAGAAAGAATCATTACAGTTTACAGATTTAAAAAAAAAAATCTATTTATTAGTGAGGATTAAAATACAACTTTGCATGATGTAATATAAAACTAATAAAATCAGGATAACTTGCTATTTTGGCAAAGTTTTAAAGAGCATTCATGATACCTTGATTCACCTTTAATAAGCATTTTAAATTGGTCTAAGAAGAATGATTTGTTGAGTGAAAGCTTTAACAATTGTATATATAAGCCACCAATTAATTGTTCAGTTTTCCATTTGTGTCACTTTTGTTTTTTCTTTTTAAAAGACAGATTCAAGACATAATAAAACATTCTTTTATATTGTTATTCTAAGAAGACCACTCCACACTAGCTTCTTTTAAGTCCTTCTCCATGCTTTTAAACTTTGTCTCAAATTTTATTCCATGTAGTAACCATAATCATAATAGATGGAAGATCATGAGAGTCATAATCCTAATGATGTTGCAATGGAGATTAATGAAATGTTGGAGAAGGCACAGCCTCTCTTTAGAGATGAATGCTGCATCTACAGGGTGCCCCATGAGATCCGCAGCTCAAATGCAGATGCATACACTCCTAGAGCTGTTTCCATTGGTCCTTTTCACCATGGAGATCAAAAGTTGCTAAAGATGGAGGACCAGAAAAGAATATATTGCAGACAATTCATTGAAAGATCCGGGACGAAGAGCTTGGAAAGTTTTGTGAGTTGCGTGCAAGAGCTCGAGCCACAGGTTCGTGCTTGTTACTCAGATGACATCAAGATAAGTAAAGAAGAACATGTTATGGTGATACTGGTAGATTGTTGCTTCATATTGGAGCTTTTACTCAGGTTCTTTTCTGAGGAGAGTAAGGAAGATGATTCAATTTCATTATTCCCATGGTTAGATGAATACTTAAGATGGGATTTGTTGTTACTTGAGAATCAAATTCCTTTCTTTGTTTTTAACAATCTATATAATCTCGCTTTCGCTACTTTAAATGGTGGCAATGGCCACCCTTCATTACTAAAGCTCATTCTTGGTTATTTTTTTGGTCCTTCTGATGATACTGATTGGGATAGTGGCAGTATAGAACATTTTACAGATCTGTTAAGAACCTTTCACTTGAAACAATCTATAAGTCCACTTTCAAGGAAGAAGGAAACTCTGCCATTCCTTAAAAGTGCAATCCAGTTACATGAAGCAGGAGTGAAGTTTAAGGTAATAAACAAAAGGAGTCTATGCTTACTTGACTTGAAATTTTCAGGCCGCACTCTTGAAATTCCACAGATTGAATTAGAGGATAAAACTGAAATTTGGTTGAGGAATATGGTGGCTTTGGAACAATGCTACTATCCTGATGAGTCCTACATCACTGATTACACTGCAGTCCTTGATTACCTTATTAACACAGAGAAAGATGTTGATTTCTTGGTTAACAAGGGGATAATCATCAATTGGTTAGGTGATAGCAATGCTGTGGCTAAATTGTTCAACGGTCTTGGGAAGAACATTATCCATGAAACTTTTAATGCCGAGTATCTTCATATCTGTAAAGACTTGAATGATTTCTGTGAACATCCTTGTCACAGAAAAGTAGCAACTTTGAGGCGCGATTACTGCAACACTCCATGGAAGACGGTGGCTTCTGTTGCTGGAATTGCTCTCCTTATATTAACTGTCATTCAGACAGTATGTTCTATCATCCAAGTAGTTCAAGGTTTCTCCAAGTAATATTTGCTATAACATCTTTTTGTATTTTAATTTCGTTTCATATGATATGGCTGCACATTGTACTTTGTATTCTCATTGTTGTTGTTATTGTTATTCAAATAAACATGTTCTATCAACATGATTAAATATTTATATGACATAACAGTTAACATGAGTTAAAAGCATATAAAATTCTTAATAATAAATGATTAATTACATTTAGATGTATGATAAGAAGAACTGGTAAAAGTGAATAACAAGAAGTACAAATCAACATGCCATAACTTAGCTAATAAGTAATACACTAGCTATATTCATTAAGATCTCAAGTATTTTATTATCTAAATAGAAAAATTTTCCTCCAAGGACTGACTTTGGAAACAACCCCAGCCTCTGAACCATAACCAATTGCAAAACCATCCAACTTAGACTCTGTGAGGACAATCTCAGTTCTAATGACTGCAGCTTTGTCCTCCACAATCTTGAGTTTCTCTCTTAGCTTAGAAGCTTCTTCGTTCCAATACTTCTCTTCCTCACGCAATGCTTCGATCCTTGCAAGATCGGCCGAAGATAGGACTCGTTCCATAGTAGGACTCAACCATTCCAAATCGAACTTCATGAGCTTTGCCTGCTCCCAAAACATCTGCAGTTCTTGTTTATGGTCTATCCAATCTCTAATCCTAACATTATGCAACAGAAACAACAACCTTCCTAAGCTATCAAAAGCACTCTGCCTTAACATTTCAGAGTGTTTTCTCTGGCTTTCTATCAGATTTGGATTCTTGGTGCATGCTTCTTTGAGCAGTGGAAGGAATGATTTGTCAACCTGACACAATCCGTACAAATCCACCATCTTCCCTGATGGCCTAGGAATTGTAGAGGAGTAGGACTGTGCGACTTGGAGCTCCGAACTTGTTGAAGAAGAAGATTCTGGATACTCAGCTGCACCATACAACCGGAAAAGAAGCCGATGTAACTCCTCTTGCCATTGAAAATGTTCCTCATTATAAAGTGCATTCATATACTCACTGATATTGTCCCTGTTGGTAGGTTTCTCTTTAAAGATTGTCTTCCTAGCAGCATAACGGACCAAATCATGCATTAACACATGGTCTTTACTTGTAATGGAAGGCATCAACAAGCTAGAGTCCTTGAGGCTAGTGATGGCTGCAGTCACATCAGTTTTTCTGCACAACCTTAGTCTAATTGCATGTTGGAACAGATCTTCAATGAGAATTTCATGATCTTCTGGATACATACCACATATTAAGAATGTGATTTTAGCTTCTTTGCTTGGAAGTATAATATTATAGATCACCACTATTATCTGGATTATAAAATTAGTACTATCATCTTCCCAATTCAAACCCTTCCTTCTTGAACTCATTAAATCTTTTAGGACTTGTTTCCACAGGTCAACAGTTCTTGCTCTTAGAGCTGACCCCAATATTGAAATGGCAAGTGGTAATCCTTCACAATGTGCTGAAACTTCTTTTGCTATAGCAAGTAAGTCCGGCTCGAACCGATCATCATGGATGCCTGCCCGCTTCTTGAACAAATCCCAATTTTCTTCTAAAGTTAAAAGAAATAGATGAAAGCTGCGTTGACATCCCATCAAATATGCAACTTGTTGACTTCTCGTAGTTAAGAGGACTTTACAGTGATTGTTTAAAATCCCAATCTTTTGCAGATCAAGCTTATCCCATAAATCATCCAAAATTATGAGTACATGTTCTTCATTTCTTAATCTAAGTGATAGTTGTCTGTCTTTCAGCTAGATCGGATTCCTCTCCCAATCGAAGTCCTAAACCGGCAGCTATGTCACCTTGAATCCTCTTGACATTTTCAGCTGTTGTCACATAAACAAATAGAACAAGGTCAAACATGTTCATGTCCTTTACTCTTTTACCTACATTCATTGCTAAGGTTGTCTTTCCTACTCCACCCATGCCGTACAATGCCACACAGGAGATGCTATCAGCTTGTAAGGCTTCCAAGATTCCATTGAAAGTGCTTTGTCTTGATTCAAAGTCAAACTGCATAAAAGAACCGCCTTCAGTTCCATCAACATGAACTGTGTTCTTTACTTGTTCTTGTACTTGCTCAACTTTTGTCTCCAGTTTCCTCCTAAGATGTTCTGGTTTCGTTGTCAGAACATGACCCTGATGATCCATTATAAAGCTCACAAACACAGATATGGCAGCAAGTGAAAGGTGATGATGTATTACTCCAAATTTTCCCCCTTTCTGTAGGTATAAACAATTGTTTCTTAGCATATATAACAACAACAAATCATTTGATTCAGATAGCTGACTACACCCACATATATATGCTACTGGTCTTAAGAAAAAGTTTTGCAAGGTATATATGAATTCATGAAACCATACCTCAATTTGCTTTCCCATAAAAAAAATAGTTGACATGGCACAATAAAAAAATGCTAGTAATTTAACAATATATTTTATCCCATACTTTTAAATATTGATGACTAACTAATAACTTAAAATAATAAATTCTGATGACATCCTAATATTTTTCATAAAAAATAATTATATGGCATAAATTTATCTCACAATAATTTAGTATTAACTTTTTTTATATAATAAAAATAGATAAATAATTTTATTTGAACATAATTATTATGGTATTTTATATTAAATAAGATATAAACTCTAATTAATAAATCTAGCAAAATCATTGCTTGCTTTCCAGGATGGTGATAAAAGAGTATATACATCTGAATTGCATTTAGACTTGGGAGATGTTGAGTCCTGTGTTTCAGGGCCAAAGAGGTAAATACCTAGTTTACAAAATATTTGTATACTTGTAGAAAGGCAGATTGGCATGCATGTCTTGGCAAATAAGTTGGATCAAGGTGGGTAGAGCTTTCATATGACTTTGCTATCCATCACTTCTTTCTTTGGCTACTTGTCATTCATGCTCAAATTCTAATTCCTAATATCCACCACATCGCTATACTAAACTACACTCTTCGCTTTATTGCCTTCATCTCCAACAGCAAACCTGTACAGACTTAAAGAAGTAAATATCAAAGCTCAATCAATGGATCGAGTGAAACAAATTTAAAGAGAAGCGCATACTCACATATCGTATTGTATATGAGGACCAAGTCTAAGATAACCCTTGGATTCAATCTTGGCAGAAAAAGTTTGGAGTTGGAGCCTAACTCTGGCATAAGGAACAAGGTGACGAAGATCTGACCCTTCCTCTAGCTCCTCCTCTTTCACGAACTTGTGTTCCGTGAATATATAGATCAAACTTTCTTTGCTACTGTGGTGGCAACAAAAAATATTTGATACCCGCTCATCGTCCTCCTCCAAACCATCCACGTGCACTATCGCCACAAGCTTCTTCTCAGACAAGTCATAAATATACCACGTTGGAACGGAGTCTACAATCAGAAGATAATGGCTACATCCCAAACGAACTAATTTTCTAGGACAAAATCTAGGAACTGGCGGAAAATTGCACTCAACTTCTTCCCATCTGTTAGCCTTGACGTCATATGACATGAGCAACTGATGATTATCATGAAAAGAATACAACACAATGAGGGTCTTCTTGCTACTCTTGGTGCTGTCCTCCCACAGAAAGTACGAGCTAGCCAACGGATGATCTGAGAAGAGATCACTACAGGGCACTTCCCTTTTTTCCCATAGACCTGATTTTAGGCTATAGATCTCAACCCAATTTGCAAATCCATACGCACCCCCAAACATGCACAATTTGCCATCGTATGGGACTACTAAGGGACTTAATCGGGAGCAGAACATGCTTCCACATAGACTCCAAACCCAAGTAGGATCCTCATACTTAAGGCACCACAGCTTTGAGTAGCGACGATCGTAATAACCCACGTTCGGATGTGTTATAAGACTACGCGCATTACCAGCAAAGTAAAAGCAGCCACCAACAGAACAAAATCCTCGAAAATCTGGTAACACACCGTTGTCGATCAATAGATCATCTCTAAGAGGCCATTGGAAAGGTAAATGACATACTTGTTCAAGTTCAACAGTGTCATTCTTCATAAAGTTGTCGTCAGTGATAGTTAACATCCTGTACCTGGTGGTACTAGAGAATCTCACATAAGGCTCGGTTTGCTTTATTACAAAATCCTCATTTTCTACCAACATATATAAACGCTGTGTCATGGATAGCTTTAGATCAGAAGAACCAACATCCTGGAATTAGGGAAACAATTAACTATTAAATAGAGAGCTCTGCAGTGTGATGATAATAAATAGAAACGGCATAGTTATATAAGGATAAGAGGATGCAGAAACAGACCTCAGGTTCAGATTCCCCGCATATTCCCAAAACAGCACCTTGCAAAACCGCAACAACACTTCCCCACCAGCTATCAAAATCCGCATTCGATTCAGCAGTGTGCCCCAAACCCCTAATCTCATTGGCGGCCTTGGCCATCAAATTCTTGCCACCTTCATTAACCTCTCTGCCCACGACAAAGGCACTGAAACTGCAAGCATTCACAACAAACGCTCCAACCTTAAAGGCGTTCGCTTTTTCCTCGATCCAATCGACGAAGAACCTTGCTCCCCAAGGTAGGTCGTGACTGGGGAAGAAATTCCGTGCGGGAGGTAGGTTCCAAACTTCGGAAGTTGAAGCAACGAGGAGGACGAGGTTCTCCTTGGGTAGGGCTTCGGGCTCGTAATTCCGGGCATCTACGAGGTCCAAAACGACGCCTTTCGACTCTAACAAATCGCAGAGGCTCGTCGCTAGGGCTTTTGAAGTTCCGATTTGGGAAACGAATAGGATCTTGCCACGTGGATCGCGTTTGGGTTGTTCGTGATTGCTTTTGGGTTGTTGGCGATGGTGTGTTGTGAGGTTCTTTTCGTGCATGAGACGAGACTTGCAGGTTAAGAACAAGGTTGTGGCAATGGCCGTGGCGGCGCCAACGGTTGAGAAGAGTGCGGGCGCCGACATGATTGGCATGTTGCTTTCTGTTTTAGGTTTTAGGTCACCAAACACTATCTTCGCCATGCAATGCATGACATTATACAAAGTTTCTTAACAAACTACACCCTTTTCATGCTGGTTTGTTACTAAATGCTTTCCCCTTTTCTTTGTTTTTTTAATATTTAATTTTACATTACCGATAATATAAATTATTTTATATGTTTATTTAATTATATTTGTTTTTAAGTAATTATTCATTTAATAATTGTGAAAATAATTATTTTTTTTAATATTGGATATATATAAAATCTCTTTATAATATCAATTCATAAGTTTTTTCTTAAACTGTTTTCATGTTATCTCTTTACAATATCAATTCATAAATCTATTTATGAAATTGAATATTGAGTATGTTGTTGTTTAGAGGTACAAGGTTGGAGGGCAAGACACCATTATCTTGGCAGGAGCAGACTATATGGAACTGGAAGCTCTAGAGATTGGGTTGCAAAGGGGTCCTCTCCTACTTGTATGCTCGAACATCCATGTTCTAATATATATATATATATATATATATATATATATATATATATTTTACTAAAGATAGGAGACTCGAACCCGCAACCTCTTAATTGAGTATGAAGAGATTATGTCATTTGAGCTATTACTCATTGGCCATGTTCTAATTTATATTATTCGAGTAAATTATATTAACTTCATTCTTTTTAATTTATGTGTTATTAATAGTATTAAGTATAGTATTACTTAAGACAACTATTTATGTGTAGTTGACTTTATATTTGACAAAATTGTATTTTGACGATTTTTAATTCTTATTTTTTAATAAAAAATTATATTTGAGTTTTTTTTTTTATATATAACTTAAATGTCAAGAGAAATTAGTGTATCATCTTACAAATCCAAGAATTGTCATGTTTTAATATAAGAGATAATTTGTGTTTTAACGGTTTTTAATTATCACTATATTAATATTTACGTGATGTGCAGAAAGTTAAATTAATTATATTATATAATATAAATTTAAAATACTAATATTATTTAGGGATATATTAGATAATATATAAATTAATATTAAACTTAAAAGTTAATTTGTAAAAAATATTTTACAATATATTCATTTAATTTGACAATTTATATATGATTTAATAATATTATTATTCAACAAAAAAAATATAAAAAAATATACCGTTTTTCTATAGATAATAATTATACTTAGCCGTCACTTTATAATTTAATTGAATAACAATATGAATTAAATTTAATTGATTAAGAAGTTTAAAATTTTGTCTAATAACATATAACTATTTATTTAAATTTTATAATGGTTGATAATAAATGATAATTTAAAATAAAAAATTAATTCAAAATTTAATAATTATAAAAAATTATACATAAATTAGACTATAAGTAATAAAAACATTCAATTGAAATTTATTCACCTGAGTTTATATCATTATGTTTTATTATTTTTTAAATTGTTATTTTTGATGAGTTTGAAAAACTCTAATTTAATTTGATGATGAACAAATATTATTTACAAAATTATTAATTTAATCTTAGTTCATATTTGCTTAATTAATAATTTTGTGATACAGGTTTTGTATTGGGCCGAAAAATAAAACAAATGTTCCAGGCCCAAATCAAAATATGCATATCAGCCCTTGCTTGATATTTAATATATTAAGTGACTGAATTGCTGTGATATTTAATTGGGCCAGATCAAATGTTGTTGCTACCAAGCCCAAATTTTAATTTTGATGAATGTTACTCATGCATGATCCGAATACAATTCATCAGGAAAGCAAATGTTATCATTTGCCTTATGCTTTCCAACGGAACCCATTTCAAGCATGTGATGGAACTCAATTATCATTAAAGTAAAATGAATACATGTATGGGACTATGAGAGAGAAAGCGTCATTGATTTGATTGAAAAACATCAATGCTGCACGCTAATCTACAAGGGAAGTAAAAACAATCCCATTTCAATTAATTTGATTCACTTAATTGCTTTTCTTCTTCCTCTATCTTCTCTCTCTCATTTTTTTCTTTCCTTCGGTCAATATCCAGGAAGCCATGGAAGCTACTTTAAGCTACCAAAAGGAAAGAAAAGCGCGTCTAAAGACCATCATGATGATGGAAAGAAAACATAAAAAATATAAAGTATGCTGTGGCTAAGATCTTCAACCATGAATGATAAGATATGGTAATAAGATCTTGGCTTCTTCATACCAAAAAAGGTAGAAGGAGATTCGGCCAGCAAGGTAAAGATTCTTGGAGGCATGACTTGTCTCTGATTTATAATTTTTCTGTTTAACTTTGTCATGTCTTGAGTCTCATGGAAAAAGGCAAATAGTGAGGTTTGTATGAAAAAGCCATAGAGCGGAAAAAGGCCGAGAGTGCAAAGTTAAAAGAAAAAGCCATATATGTCCTTAGAGTTCCTTTGTTCATCTATGTTGTGTTTCATGATTCTGTGGGAATCCCCTTGTAAGTTGGGTTAGCACTTTACAGTCTGTAATCAAGAAGATTATAGTGAAAATTCCATCATTATTGTGATGGTGACTGGATGTAGGCTGCACTGCACTTAGCAGCTGAACCAGGATATATCTGGGTGTAATTTTCTCTCTCTTCTACTCCATTTCTGTTTCTACTGCACAGGAGCTAAAACTGGAAAAATGTCTTGTGCCAAGTGACGAGACAAAAATAAAAGTCTCGTGGCTAGGGACGAGACAAAAATAAAAAAGTCTCCAGAAAGTATTACTAAGACCAGCAAGTGTTCAGAAGCAAAAAAGGGGGCTAAGATTCAACCCCCCTTCTCTTAGCCACTGAAACCATCAATTGGTATCAGAGCTTGGTCTCAAAGAGATCAAGCTTTGCAGCTTGGAGAAAAGATCCATATGGCAGAAAGCAGTGGCTCAAATCTGGTGTCTTACAATCTTACAGAAGGTCAGTCAAGCAACAGACCACCTCTCTTCAATGGAAAAAACTATACCTATTGGAAGGAGAGAATGAAGATCTTTGTGCAAGCAGTAGACTACAGGCTTTGGAAGATCATCCTAGAAGGACCACAGTTTCCTACTAACACAAGTGCTGAAGGAGTAGTCACTCTTAAACCAGAAGCAAGCTGGACCGAGGAAGATAGGAAGAAAGTGGAGCTAAATGCCAAGGCTGTAAATCTACTCAACTGTGCTATCAGCTTCGAGGAATACCGACGGGTATCACGATGCACAACGGCAAAGGAAATCTAGGACAAATTGCAAATCACTCATGAAGGAACCACCATTGTAAAGAAGACTCGGATAGACATGTTAAACAGAGAGTAAAAATGTTTGCAATGAAGGAAGGAGAATCCATCGATGAATTGTTTGAACGGTTCAACACCATCATTGGTGGCTTGGATGCTATGGGAATCACTCATTCAGATTCTGTGCTTGTGAGAAGATTGTTGAGATGTCTCACTAAAGAGTGAGAAACAAAAGTTTTAATTATTTTTGAGAGCATTAGTCTTGATTCCATGAAATTTGATGATTTGAGAGGAAATCTTCTTGCTTTTGAAAACACTTATTTGAAAAAAGAGTCAAAAAAGAAAGGAATTGCTTTTTCTTCTGTAACTAACCCACTGGATGATGAATCCAGTGATAACTCCTCTGTAAATGAATTTGTGTTGTTTGCCAAAAAATTCAGGAAAATGGTGAAGTTCAAAGGCAAAGGCGGCAGCTCAAGGAAAATGAAGAAAGACCTTAGCAAAGTAACTTGTTACAACTGCAAGCAAAATGGGGCATTTTAAATCTGATTGTCCCAAGTTAAAGAAGGAGGAGAAGAAAAAAGGGGGGGAAGAAGAAGGGTCTGATGGCATCATGGGAAGACTTGGAAAATGACTCAGAAAGTGATGAAGAATCTGAGACTAAGTCACAACCTTATCTCATGGCAAATCATATAGATCAGGTATTCTTTCAAAACCCTGACACTAAAGACCTTCATCTCATGATAGATCACCTTTCTGAAAAAATAAGATATTTTCTGGTTGATAGTCAAGATCTTGAACAACAAATTATCATTCTTAAAGCCGAAAATAATTTTCTCAAAGAAAAACTAAGGGAGGCCGAAACTACTTGTGATCTTATGGAAGAAAATAAGCTGTTGAAAGCTCAACTTAGAAGTTGCGAAAGTGGTCATTCGGTAGTTGCATATGCAAACTGTTTCAAGGAAAATGAAGAGTTGTTAAAAAGGGTTAAAAGTCTTGAAAATGACTTAGCCAAGTTTACTCAAAGTTCTGAAAATTTAAATCAAATTTTGGCTAGTCAAAAATCACTCTTTGATAAAGCTGGTTTGGGGTTTTATAAATCTGATAAGAAACCTTCTTTTAAAAATAGAGCTTCTTCCTCTAATGACACAAGGTTTCAAGATCCCACCTAGTTTAACAAAACAGTAACTCCAAGGTTTTGTAGGCTATGCAACCGAAACGGTCATTTTCCTGTTCAGTGTTTTTTTGGTGAAAGAATGATAGGTGATAAAGTTTACAAAGTTATTTTTTATTACAATGATTTGGAACATAGGAGATGGTTTAACGTGAAAGGATCCAAGAAGATTTGGATACCTAAGGTCACTTGAGCTCATTTTGTAGGTATGCCTAGCATCCAAGAGGAAGGAAAATGTGCGGTACATGGACAGCGGATGCTCTAGGCATATGATCGAAAAAACAACATTCTTCATAAAGCTTGATGAATATGATGGAGGACTTGTCACTTTCGGTGATGATGGTAAAGGAATGATAGTGGCCGTTGAAAAAGTTGGTAAAAGCTTTTCATCTTGTATAAATGATGTTCTTCTTGTAAATGGTTTGAAACATAATTTACTTAGTGTAAGCCAATTGTGTGATTTAGGATTTGAAGTTATTTTTAGAAAGTTTGTGTATTTGGTTGTTTGTGAAAAAACTGGGGATATTCTTTTTGAAGCTAAAAGATGCAACAATGTGTATGGATTAACTCTTGAGGACTTGAAAGAACAAAATGTAACATGTTTTACATCTCTTGAATCTGAAAAATGGCAATGGCATAGAAAGTTGGGTCATGCTAGCATGTACCAAATTTCTAAGCTAGTAAAGAAAAATCTGGTTAGAGGAATTCCTAAAATCAAATTTGATAAGGATCTTACTTGTGATGCTTGTCAATTAGGCAAACAAGTTAAATCCTCTTTTAAACCAAAAGATAAAATTTCAACCAAAAGGCCATTAGAGATGTTACACATTGATCTTTTTGGTCCAACAATAACTCAAAGTTTAGGAGGTAAACACTATGGTTTAGTGGTGGTGGATGATTACTCTAGATTTGGTTGGGTACTTGTTCTTGCTCATAAAAATGATGCTTTTTATGCTTTCTCAACCCTTTGCAAGAAAATTCAAAATGAAAAAGATTTAAAAGTGACTCATTTGAGAAGTGACCACGAAAAAGAATTTGAAAACCAAAACTTTGAAAAATTCTGTGATGACTTTGGAATTACTCATAATTTTTCATGCCCTAGAACACCTCAACAAAATGGGGTTGTTGAAAGAAGGAATAGAAGCCTTCAAGAAATGACTAGGGCTATGTTATGTGAGAATGAAGTTCCTAAATTTCTATGGGCTGAAACTGTAAATACAACATACTATATTTTGAACAGGACAATAATCAGAAAAGGGTTGAAAAGAACTCCTTATGAATTATAGAAAGGAACCCCTCTAAATCTTAAGTATTTTCATGTTTTTGGATGTAAATATTTTGTGCTTAACAACAAAGAAAATCTTGGCAAGTTTGATCCAAAATCTTATGAAGGAATGTTTGTTGGATACTCCACCACTAGCAAGGCCTATAGGATTTAGCTCAAAGAACATAGAACCATAGAGGAATCCATACATGTTACTTTTTATGATTCTAATTTAATTCCCAGTACTGTGATAGATAATGATTCAGATGGTGAAGAAGCTGGAACAAGTAAAGAAAACCCCAAGTTTGCCCAAAATGAAGAATCTGCCAGTCCAATTTTGTCTCGTCAGATTGGAGGAGACATTTCCATTTTGTCTCCTGAGCCAGCACGAGAAACTGAAACAGTGAGACCAACAGAAACTCATCAAAGCTCAACACCAAGGAAGCCTAGAGAATGGAAGTCCATGATGGGTTATCCTCATGACTTCATCATTGGTGATCCCTCTCAAGGTGTGACAACAAGATCCTCAACCAAAAGGCAATCCGAACCAAGCAATCTTGCACTCTTGTCACAAATGGAGCCCAACAATGTCAAACAAGCTCTTGAAGATCCATCATGGGTGAAATCCATGCAAGAGGAGCTTGCTCAATTTGACAAGAATGAGGTTTGGACACTAGTACCTCATCCGGATGGTAAGAAAGTTACGGGTACTAAGTGGGTTTTTAAAAATAAACTTGATGAGGATGGACAAGTTGTTCGTAACAAGGCTAGATTAGTGGCCCAAGGTTATGATCAAGAAGATGGTATAGATTTTGATGAGTCTTTTGCTCTGGTAGCTAGAATGGAAGCAATTAGGTTGCTTCTTACCTATGCTGCCCATAAGGGTTTCAAAATATTTCAAATAGATGTTAAATGTGCTTTTCTTAATGGATTTATTGATAGAGAAGTGTATGTGGCTCAACCCCCCGGTTTTGAACATAAAGATTTTCCAAATCATGTTTTCAAACTTTCAAAGGCTCTTTATGGCCTTAGGCAAGCTCCAAGAGCTTGGTATGAAATGCTTAGTGCCTTCCTATTAGAAAATCAATTTCAAAGGGGTACCACGGACACAACTTTATTTATTAAAGCATCTAATGATGATATTCTCCTAGTTCAAGTTTATGTAGATGACATTGTGTTTGGATTGGCCAATGAATCCTTGTGTGAAGAGCTTGGAAAACTCATGACTAGTGAGTTTGATATGAGTTTAATGGGAGAGCTTACTTTCTTTCTTGGCCTCCAAATTAAACAAACTCCTAGTGGTACATTTATTCACCAAGGAAAGTATGCAAAAGAACTTATCAAAAAGTTTGGCTTAGAAAACTTTAAACCTATGGGAACACCAATGCATCCAAACACTAAACTTGAAAAGGATGATGATGGGGAAGATGTGGATGAAACACGGTATAGAGGAATGATCGGTTCACTAATGTATCTTACCTCCTCTAGACCGGATATTATTCAAAGTGTGAGTGTATATTCAAAGTTTCAATCTCACCCAAAGGAATCCCATCTTTCAGCCGTTAAACGCATCATTAGATACATTAAGGGAACATGTGATTATGGCTTGTGGTATCCTAAATCTGATAAATTTTGTGCAGTAGGATTTTGTGATACAGATTATGCGGGAGATAGAGTGGATAGAAGGAGCACCTCTGACATGTGTTGCTTCCTTGGAAGCTCATTCAACATGTGGTCAAGCAAAAAACAAGCCGCAATAGCTCTATCCATAGCTGAAGCTGAATACATATCCGCTTCTGCATGTTGCTCACAATTAATTTGGTTAAAAACGCAGTTGGAAGATTACAAATTAAAGATCAATAGTATACCATTGTTTTGTGATAACATGAGTGCTATAAATATTTCAAAAAATCTTGTTTTGCACTCAAGAACAAAGCACATTGAGATCAAAAATCATTTTATTAGAGAACATGTGCAAAAGGATACTATTGATATTCAATTTGTAAAATCTGAAGATCAACTTGCTGACATTTTTACAAAACCCCTCTGTGAAGACAATTTCTATTTATTAAGAAAAAGCTTGGAAATGATTGATCTTGTTTCTGTTGATAATTTGTGAAATTCTGATTCTGCTCTGTTTTGTCTCGTAGGAATGGACGAGATAAAAATAAGAATGAAGGAAGGGATCTGATCTAGGGGGAGGCTACGCAAAAATTAATTTTCATGGGCCACACTAAATCTCTTTGACCCCACCTTGACCGTTTTGTTAGTTCATCATTTTTTTGAAAATCAAAATCCTTTTGTGGTCTTATCAAATCTAGTTGAAAGAAGCATACATATCAAATCTTTCCTTTCAACTAATCTCTTGATTTAAGGAAACCACTTTTTCAAATTCTTGGAAACCCATGGTTATTAACCGTGCTCTTAATGGTTATTAACTTCCTCCACCTTCTCTCTCCAATCCACATTTAACGCTTCCCTATCTTCCCACCTCCCTCACTCCATTCGGTTCCTACCCAACCTTCTCATATTTCACTCCTCCATTTTCACTACCATGAAAAAGAAAACCGCCCCTAGGAAAAGTGAACGGATTCTTCTCTCTCAAAAACCGTCCACACCCCAATCTCATACACATATACACATTCATTCCACAACCTCATCATCACCCTCACCTCCCTCCAAACACACAGACACCATGAGAAGAAAAGTCATAGCCAAGAAAACTTCTTCAAGAAGGAAAAAGGGAAAGGAACCTGTGGAAGAAGAAGAGGAATCACAAACATCCTCCATTTCATCACCACCGCATTCATCACCCAAGAAGGCCACTCCTGGAAAGAGTACTCAGAAGACAGACGATTTTGTGCTGAACGACACCTCCGAACCTACCAACTTGGAATCCATGGAATTCAAGAACAAGTTCAATAAAACACATTCCCACTATAACCTTGCCAGATTCAACTCCTGCGCCTCATATGAATTTCACAAAGAAGTTCTGGAAAGGCGACATCTCTGTCCAACCTACCTTGTCAACCTTGACAATCTCTCCAACAAAGGAATAAATGTATCTCCTCTGTTTGAATTGCTTCAATGGACTCCATTACTTCACATTCAAAAACCAGTTTACCCTGGCTTAGTCTGACAATTTTATGTCAACATGAGACTCATTGATGGCACCATCCACTCATATGTGAAGAAAGTTCACATCACTCTTGACACTGCCACTATTGGGACGACCTTGGGATATAAAGAAAAAGGGCCGAGAGCATACATGGCCGAAAGGTGGGACTCACAAGTCGGCGTCACCTATAGGGTTGTTCTTTAACACATATGTGAGCATTTCTCAGGTTTAGATGGAAATGCTCCTACCCACAAGGCCCTTGGTACCACTAATTCATTGCTTCACAGGATCATCACCCACATCTTGACTCCTCAAAGTGGCTCTCACAATAGAGTAACATATTCTGACTCCCTCATCTTATTTGCACTTGTTACCTCTACTCCTATTTCTTTCGGTTATCTTATGATCCGTCATATGTGGGACTCGGTAAGAAGCACCAAAAAGGCAAATCTGCCTTATGGTATATTCTTAACAAGTATCTTTGAATTTTTTAAAGTTGATCTTTTGAATGAGGCAGTAGAAAACAAAGTGTCAATGGTCAAAGGTGGTGGAGCTACTAAAGGAACCAAGAGCAAAAAATCCATGGCTTTGAAGAGTGACTATGAGAGCTGACCTGAGTCATCCAAAGCAACCGAGTCCATCAAAAATTTTTTTACCGAATTTTCAACCATGGCAGAATTCATGTTCCAATCTCACAAGGCGACACGCAAACTGGCGTATGAAAGTGAAAGAGCTTGGATGAGATGCAAGGACAGGGTCAGTTTGATGTTAGAAAATTTGGAGAAAGAATTGGGAGATGCAAGTGAGGACGGGGCTGAGGAATCTGACCTTCATCTATCTGATGATTAGTTCTCTGTTTAGTTTAGGATATTGGCTTAAGTAGGCTCAATCTGATATTATGTTTTGTTGGGTTTGATACTTTGTGATACTCTGTGATACTCTATTTTGCTTAGTTATAATTTGCATATTATGTTTTCTACGTCACACTCTTTTTGCAGGTGCCCCTCTGATGACAAAAGGGGGAGAAAGTGCTCAAAATTGAAAATGGAAAACAGGGGATGAAATTCTCTTTTGAGAATTCATGATCACCCTTGTTAAAAAGGATACACCAAATTGAAACTGGAAAACAGGGGATGAAATTCTCTTTTGAGAATTCATGATCACCCTTGTTAAAAAGGATACACCTGATGCTTGATAATGCATAATGCTTGATTGATTATAATTGTGATGCATTTGATCATGTGGCTGCCTGGTTGTTAATTAGTTATTAACATGTATTCTTGTGATGATTTTATCTTGATAAACATGCTTGCTACTAGTGGAATAGGAAATTTCTGATTCATCTTGGTAAACATGCTTGCTGAATACTTTATTTTTGGCAGTTCCTTTAAGCATTGGGTATGAAAATAAATGTTGAAAATTGCTGTGATCATGTTGTGATTAAAAATATTTTCTTACCATAAGTATGTTGCTCTGATTTGAATGGAAAATATTTTAAACATGCTCTGATTTAAATGGAAAATATTTTAAACAGCAATTTATTTTTTGAAAGATTTTTTGGTTGATCATAGATTGAGCAGAAAATCAAATTATTGATAACAAATGAGTTTTGTATATCATTCAATTCTATTCATAAATCAAGTATTTAGCATCATGTAATGGATATGCTAAATAACATTGCTACTTGAAGCTTGATTAAAATGTTACAGGTTAGTGCTTCCCTTGGTAAAATAGCATACATTAAGGGGGAGCCATGTGACATTCAGAAAGGGGGAGAAATTCAAATATTCAAAGGGAGTATCCTATACTCTAATCTTTAAATTTCTTTCCATTTCAATTTTTAATAATGTTTGTCATCAAGGGGGAGATTGATGAGTTTGGAAAACTCTAATTGAATTTGATGATGAACAAACATTATTTACAAAATTATTAATTTGATCTTAGTTCATATTTGCTTAATTAATAATTTTGTGATACAGGTTTTGTATTGGGCCGAAAAATAAAACAAATGTTGCAGGCCCAAATCAAAATATGCATATCAGCCCTTGCTTGATATTTCATATATTAAGTGGCTGAATTACTGTGATATTTAATTGGGCTAGATCAAATGTTGTTGCTACCAAGCCCAAATTTTAATTTTGATGAATGTTACTCATGCATGATCCGAATACAATTCATCAGGAAAGCAAATGTTATCATTTGCCTTATGCTTTCCAACGGAACCCATTTCAAGCATGTGATGGAACTCAAATATCATTAAAGTAAAATGAATACATGCATGGAAACTATGAGAGAGAAAGTGTCATTGATTTGATTGAAAAACATCAATGCTGCACGCTAATCTACAAGGGAAGTAAAAGCAATCCCATTTCAATTAATTTGATTCACTTAATTGCTTTTCTTCTTTCTCTATCTTTTCTCTCTCATTTTTTTCTTTCCTTCGGTCAATATCCAGGAAGCCATGGAAGCTACTTTAAGCTACCAAAAGGAAAGAAAAACGCGTCTAAAGACCATCATGATGATGGAAAGAAAACATAAAAAATATAAAGTATGCTGTGGCTGAGATCTTCAACCATGAATGATAAGATATGGTGATAAGATCTTGGCTTCTTCATACCAAAAAAGGTAGAAGCTAAGGAGATTCGGCCAGCAAGGTAAAGATTCTTGGAGGCATGGCTTGTCTCTGATTCTACTCAACCACCACAGAAGGTAGCTAGGGTGGCTACGTGATGGAAGATGCAGAGATTGGAGCAGATGAAGCCATCATCATCATGAAGCATCAAGGGCCAGAAATCCATCTTGGAGAGCAAGCCAAGGATGGAGCGCTCGGATTGATGAAGTCTGATGACCAAAGAGGAACTAGAGGTATTTGCATGTTGGATTTTGCATGAGTTACCTCTTCTCTCTCTCTGGCTGAACCGGTTATGTGTGAAGGAAAAAAAGTTAAGCTTGGTTTTTGTTTCAACTGTGAAGGCTTCTCCTCTCTATAAAAGGGGTGAACAGTCACGGTTTGATTCAAGGAGACAGTGTGAGAGTGCAAGGCACAGGGTTCTCAAAGCTACCTGAGCTAACAGTTTTTTTCTTCTTCAATGTATTCTGTTTTATAATTTTTCTGTTTAACTTTGTCATGTCTTGAGTCTCATGGAAAAAGGCAAACAGTGAGGTTTGTATGAAAAAGCCATAGAGCAGAAAAAGGCAGAGAGTGCAAAGTTAAAAGAAAAAGCCATAAATGTCCTTAGAGTTCTTTTGTTCATCTATGTTGTGTTTCATGATTCTGTGAGAATCCCCTTGTAAGTTGGGTTAGCACTTTACAGTCTCTAATCAAGAAGATTATAGTGGAAATTCTATCATTATTGTGATGGAGACTGGATGTAGGCTGCACTGCACTTAGCAGCTGAACCAGGATATATCTGGGTGTAATTTTCTCTCTCTTCTATTCCATTTCTGTTTCTACTACACAGGAGCTAAAACTGGAAAAATGTCTCGTGCCAAGTGACGAGACAAAAATAAAAGTCTCGTGGCTAGGGACGAGACAAAAATCAAAAAGTCTCCAGAAAGTATTACTAAGACTAGCAAGTGTTCAGAAGCAAAAAGTGGGGCTAAGATTCAACTCCCCCCTTCTCTTAGCCACTGAAACCATCAACTAAATTTTAGTTGTGCAAAAACTTAGCAAGAATGGAGAGAGAGAAAGGAAAAGAGGTATGAAGTTATGTGAGAGAAGATAACAAAAATGTATGAAGTAGATGCTGATTTATATAATAAGTATAAGAATGAGTATTGAGTATGAAAAGAGAGGAGAAAGAATTAGATTTTAATTAAATTTTATACCTATTAAGAAGAAGAGTAAAGTATCGTTTTTGTTCTCAACGTTTGGGGTAAGTTTTAAAGTTGTCCCTAACATTTCAATTGTCCTATATAAGTCCCTAACATTTCAAAATTGACTCAATGTTGTCCTGCCGTTAGGAATCCATTAACAGAATTGACGGCGGGACAAAATTGAGAGACGAAAACGTTGGGGACAAAAACGATACATAGAAATAAATTTTAATTTTATCTTTTAATAATATCAATTTTTTACTGTACATAATATTCAATTATTTTTTAATCACATATAATTAAATTATACTTAATCACATTACTTTCATTCTAAAGTTTGGTACTTAGTGCCGGTTTGAATTATTTTTTTGGGTACAAATTTTTTAAAATAAAATTTAAGTATTTTTATTCATTTTTAAATCTATTTGGATATATCTTTAAAAAAATATTTTTATTAAAAAAGTATTATTAATATTTAAAAAGTCTTTTTAAAAAAGCTATTTAAATATAAAATAAGCTTTATCTATTAAAGAAAATCTTTAAAAAAAATGAAAAAATAAGTATTTTTTTAAAATCAATCTAAACTAATTCTTAATTTGTTAACAAAAAATAAAAATTAATATTTAATTTAAAATATATAAAAATAAATTATTTAAATATTTAATATTTATCTTAAAATATAACTTTAATACTAAATTAAAAACACCAAGAGAATTTGTGGAGAAAGGAATGCAAATATATAAATAGAATGCAAACAAATAAAAAAATTAGAAATAATTTTTTTAAATAATTTAATTATTTTAAATAAAA
Organism: Arachis hypogaea; assembly: GCF_003086295.3. Lineage (NCBI taxonomy): Eukaryota > Viridiplantae > Streptophyta > Magnoliopsida > Fabales > Fabaceae > Arachis > Arachis hypogaea. The sequence goes on along the minus strand of NC_092042.1, from coordinate 3,187,776 downwards.
TGTAATTAACAAGACATAATATTTATATGACATAGTTGTTGAAATAATAAATGAAAATGATATTACTTCATAATAAAAATATGATTTTTTTTAAACCAAGGTACTTATATAATACATAAAACCATAGTGGTTATAACTGAACCGGTGATCGAATCGGTCAAGTTATTGGTTTATTAGTTTATTAGTTCAACTGATAAATCACTGGTTGAACCGATAAAACCGGTCTCACGTAAATATTAAATATAAAATAGTTAAAAACATCAAATTAAAATTTGAAATACACATCTTTATTAACATTTTATGAAGAATCAAGTCTCAACTTCTAAAAATAATTAATATAAAAAAAACTATAAAATTTATCAGTAATACTACAATAGTATCTTAAATTTGACACAATAAAAAAAAATTAATTCACAAAACCTATCATCTAACTATAATATCAGTAAATTTTAACACTAATAATATTAAAACAAATAACCTTAATCATAGTATAGATCAAGTGAATTAATAAAATTTTAGTGAAATTTATATTCATATTAATAATGGTATATAATTAAAATATAATTAATTTGAAAAATAGGAAAATAAAAATTAAATTAAATTAGATATTTATGTATACTATATAATTAATATTTGTCACATATAATAATAGGAAGCGCAAAGGCTGAGTGGCAAGTGAAAACTGCTTTTGCTCATAGATTCTTAATGGTATATAATTAATATTTGACAAGTGGCAAGTGGAAGCAGACCGATTTGGTTAGACCGATTTGGTTAGACCGATTTGCACCGATTCTTGTCGATTTTGATCGGTTCTTATCGGTTCATATCGATTTTCTTTTTTAAATAGTCTAAAGAATAAACCAAACCAAATTAGAATCCAGTTCATCGATTTTTTATTCGAACTGGTTAGTGCGGTTCGATTTTTATAACTATGCATAAAACTGAGAAAAATTTTAGAGCCAAAAAATAAAAAATATCTATTTAAAAAGTCATAAAAAAATAACTAAAGAAGTATACTCATATTTTTCTATTGTGTTATATTTTTAATTGATTGTACGATGTGTTACACTTTTAATGGATTGAATAAAAAAAATTCTGCAAAATTTAATTTATTGTGCTTTTAATCGATTGAATTTTCTTATTCAATCGATTGTGTTATATTCACAATCGATTTTTGACACCACTCATTTTTTAGTAATCGATTAGCATCAAATAAATTAATTAAATTAAGACACGATTTTTCTAACTTTTACAAAAAGAGAACAAAAAATTTGTTGATTCATATTAATAAAATATTTATGAGGTCACCATTAATAAAAAAATTATTTCGTTATTATTTCTAATTATTAATAAACATAAATGAGCTAATAAGTTATGTTTCAAATGACATAATTTTTTTCTACTCATTTAGATGTCGTGATTTTGAGTTGAAAATTTGTTGGGAGTTGGTAAATAGGAGAAGAATCCAAATCCAAATTAAATTACAAGCTTAATAAAACTGTGGAAACAAAACATCCACTCTTTTTAATAACATCTCATAACTCATATTATATAATAAGGATCTTCAAGATATTTTTTTAACTTTACCTTGAAGATTTCCTAGTAGTTCTTGTACTCCTCTTGATGGACTCGATTCTCTGAAGCCTTATTTGCTCCCTAAACTTGGCTATGAACTCATCAGCTTTCTTATCTACGTCACAAGAAGGTGCTGCACTTTCTTCTTCTTCAGTCTTTGAAGCTTCTTCAACATGTGGTGGTAGATTTTCCACTTTCTCTTTCTGCATCATCCTTGCTTCTCTAGCAACATCTTCATCTTCATATTCTGAGGACTTATCATCGTCTTCGTCCTCGTCATCATAATGATCATTTTCCATCATCCCCTTCTCTAGGAAGCTTTCTTCTTTCTCCTCTTCTTCTTCCTCTGCTAATTCCATTGTTGGAGCTTTTGCCTCTGGCATGAATTTGTCAGTTCTAAAAGACATCTTATTTTCATATCCCATACCTGTTTTGTTATTCTTTCTTCTTGGTTCTTGATCGTCAAATTGTTCTTTGACCTCTTTGCTCTTTGAGAAAGAACCCATATTCTTATTATTATTATTATTATTATTATTATCAGCAATAAAAGTTCTTCTCCCTTCACTTGTGAAGCTCCTCTTCAATTCCTTATCAAAGGAACTACCGCTTCGATTGAATGAAGAACCGTACCTGAATGGTTTCATAGAGACTGATTTTTGGAACATGGGCGGCGGTGGAGGCGGCGGAGGAGGACAAGACTTGCAGAACACCACCTTCCTCATCACCTTCTCAGAGTTCTTTGCAACTGACTCTGCAGATGAAACGGGACTTGTTCTTGATGAACGTGAATAAGTTTGGGACCTCATCACTGATCTTGATTCCACCTTGTTGAACTCAGATTCCTCCATTGAAGAAGGATTCTGAGCTGTTGGGGTTTCAATTTCTTTCCCTGACCTTGATCTCCATGGAATTGGAGATGGAAGCACAACATTACTGTCCTTCATGTTTTCCACAATTCTTGGACTACCGGGACCTTCAAGTTCACCATTTCTAGTCTTCATTGAATTACTTGGTGAGAATCTTTTGGACCCTATTTTCTTGTTATTAGAATTTGATCTATTAAGACACACAGAGCTTGTTGTTGTTCCATTAACAGGTTTAGCAATTTCATCAGCATCGTCAACATGTGGATCATCACATAAACGAGACTTCAAGCTTCGAACCGGCAAAAGCAGAGGCTTCTCACCTACAAAGTTAATATCATTATTAAATATAATAATGCTACTGTAAGAACGAAGTCAAATAATAATCACACCATCAACATCACAGTTTGAATAGTTTAGAGTATGAGATTTTCTTCAAATACAATAATTCTACTGTACTAACGAAGCCAAAGAATAATCACAAATTTAAGAAGGTAAAAGCTGTGTTTAATCTGTTTCTAGGACGAAAAAACCCGGAAACAAGTTTGTGTCTTTGTTTTCGCCTCTTTTGAGTTTCAAAAATGAATTCTTTCTTTATCATAGCTTCTCACCAATAATTCTCGAGCCTTCACCACTTGCGAAGCTGCCACTGCCACCACCACCACCCTTGCTTTCGAAATTAGAGCGATGTTGTGCTGGTTGTTGCTGATTTGCCACAACCACCACAGGCTCCTTCCTGTAGTGTTGATTGTTCCAAGTTTGCACTTTGTTGCTGCTGGTAGTGGTGGTGGTGGTGGTGGCGCTTTCATCAGAAGAAGAAGAAGGGATTATTTCAGCTTCGTCCTCGAAGAACGAAGACACCTGAAGGAACCTCGAAACAAGCGTCTGCGCGTTATCGAACTTGGTTCCATGGTTCTCTTTTTCCACCTTCTCATCATTCTTACGGCTGAAGAGGCCATAAGAGATTGCAATACCAACAAACAGTATGTGAAGGAGTTCCCAGTTTCTTGTTACCTACGTTGCACGTACAAAAATACCAATTCTGAGTGCCAAATAAGACATATGAACACGAAGATTTTATTAATTATATCTAAAACAAACCAGGAAGGATAAGATAGATAACAGTATGGCATATATGAAAAACATGAATATTTAGTGCAACAAAGATGATTACCAGAGATTGGTTGATGAAGTCAGGAGCTTGTGAAGGAAACATAGGAAGGATAACGAAGAAGATTGCAACTAAGGCTGCTTTGTAGAGAAAATGGTAATAGAACTTGTTGTTGGGGTCATCTTGGTTTTTTTCTGGTGCTAGTTTTTGGTGTTTGATGTGGATTGCATTTGCACTTGCCATTGAAGAAGGGAAGGGAAAGAATGCAAAGAAAGGAGAGAGAATATTTGAGGGAGAGATTGGAGAAGGAGGAGAGCAGACTTAGAAGCTAAGGTTGAAAAAATTAAAAAACAAAAAAGAGAAGGAAAGAAGGGTCATGAAGGAGGGAATGAAGAAAAAGGAGGTGAGAGCAAATCTAATGCTTTTTTTTTATTCCTTGCCTTTACACCGTCAAAGACAAATTGTGCGTAGCCTTGCCCCCTTAATTATTCCACTTGCCTATTGATGCCTTTTTGTCTAATTTAAAAATCAGTCAGGGCTAATTATATGCTAAAATCGACCATTATAAAATCAACTATTAAAATAAAAAAAAATCATTTGTACCTATTAATTTTACGAACACTAATAAAATATTCGTCGAAGAAAAAAAACTAATGTTATATTCTCACGGTTTCGTAGTATGATAAAAGTACTCAAACTTTAAATTTTTGTTAACTTTTTAATAAAATTCTCAAATCATCCACATTCTTTATTTTCAACCACAACTTTATCATTGTCTCTTCTTCAAATCTCAAATTTTTACAAAATCGAATATGAAAATTTGAGATTTGGAAAAAAAGAGATGGTGATGATATTGAGATTGAAGATAAAGAGTGGGAGTAATTTGAGAATTTTATTAAGAAGTCAACAAAAATTTGGAGTTTCGATATTTTTATCGCACAAACCTATGTTTGATGGGCACAATTGGTCTGCATAATAGTGCAGCAGCATATGTATAAATAGCTTGTAGTCTTTTGGATTAGCTTAAATGAAAAGAATCACTTTTGTGTACACCTTTCTTTCATATACAATAATAATAGAGGTATATTCAAATTAGTATAGAGTTGTTGCATCTGTTTTGTTTTCTCAAGCTCTCTTCTGCTGTTATTTGTTCTTCAAGCGATTGCATACGTCTATAGCTGTTTTCAGTTTCTTGGAAAGTTTGCCAATCGATGTATCTAAATATATACACTAATGTATTAAAAAAACAGTAGTATTTAACTACAAGTTCCATCTTGGCCGCATTTGAGGAGATTTATCTGGGTCTCCTCTTTTTCCTCACTTTTTCTCCATTTAATTATAACAGAGTAAATATGCATAAGAATCAAGAAAACCATGAAACAGATCAAACAAATACTGCAGAAAATGTTAGTAGTTGATCAGCAAGTTATCTAGTTAGTTATCAGTTATTCTGTTGTGACTAGTCTTGGAGTTAGCAAGCTGACTCACCTTTCATTTAGCATAGCTTATATATGTTGTACTTGAGACACATAATAATTCTGATTCACAATACAAACATATTTTTCCATTTTCTGCACAACTCATCCCTTATGTTTATGTTTGCTATGATTTCAACCACTCTTACCTAAACACGAATTCTGGTGCTAAGTGCTATCATAGTAACACCATCATCATGGTTCTGACTTTGTTACTCCCTCCTTCCATGCCACTCTTATTCATTAAATTGGTGCCTTTCTGCTTATTTTTGTCATAATTGAGTTAAAGACTGTTAATCCTTCTTATGCAGTTGTTAAGTGAGTCACCCTATTCAGCCTTGATTTCATTTCATATCTGAAACATCACTTATTTGAATGTCATTGTTATTATTATGTATCTGAATTACTTCATTGTTTTCTATATCATTCTTTATTTGAATGGATTTATAGCCATGTATGCAACCCTTGCAAGCAGAGAATTCCAGAATCACTTTTATCTTGGAGTTCATTGAAGGAATTACCATAAAAAGTGTAACAATTAGAATATTATTAACAGAAGAAATTAAAACATACATCAAGTGTAACAAATATGAGTAAGCCAAAATTTGACTGAAGCTAAAAACCAAGCGGACGGATTTCACAGTTTCATCACACTAAGATGAATTAAAAAAGAAAGTAGTTGGCTCGAATTTGTTTGAGAAACATTGGTAAAGAAAATTGTCGAAAAAATAATATAGTACTTAGCAAAAGAGTTGAATCCAACACGTTGATGCCTACGTGGCCTTCTTCCACTTTCTGCTTCTTCCCCTTTTGAAGATCTTGTTCCTTTTCCTCTCTTCAGTTGACCACTTTTCCGTCAACCTTCCAAGTAATTTCAAAGCTCTCACTGAATCTGATCCCTTTGAGGGTACATGAATCCATAAGAAAACAAAAGCCTCATATCGTTTGCAAATTCATGAGGCCCTGAATACACGAATTTGTGCAGCTTTGACTCTATATCCTCAAACCCTATTGGCTTCAACAACACACTCTCACATTTGTTACCAACAATCCCTAACTTCTTGGGATCCACAGTCTTATTGAAAGCCCAGCCATCTCTTCCAACCACGAAGCGCTTCAAGATCACCCAACACTGCATCTTTTGGTAACGATCCATTCTCTGCTCATTCAGAACAACCTTCATCTCCTCTTCCTTCTTCGAACCGGTTCTTGGGATTCTTGAACATGCATTGTGATGTTCTTCCTCTTCCTTCTTCGTGTTCTTCGAGTCAAGCACCTTAGAACCGGTTCTTGGGATTCTTGAACATGCATTGTGGTGTTCTTGCGCAGAAGATTTTGTGGAAACAGAAACTTCAGAAGTTGCCAACTTTCTTCTCTTTCTGCCTCCCGCGAGAATCAGCACCGTCATCGTCCTTCTTCTGTTTGCACTGTGCATCAGTTGTGCATCAGTTGACAAGGTTCTACAACCTTTGCATGGCTCTTTTCCACTACATTACACGAGTATTCAACTGACGCAGAAGGTTGTAGAACCTTGTCAACTGATGCACAGTGCGAACAGAAGAAGGACGATGATGGTGCTGATTCTCGCGGAGGCACAAAGAGAAGAAAGTTGGCAACTTCTGAAGTTTCTCTTTCCAAAAAATCTTCTGTACAAAAACACCACAATGTATGTTGAAGAATTTCAAGAACCAGTTTAAGTTGCTTGACTCGAAGAACACGAAAAAGGAAGAGATACCAATAAGTTTAAGAGAAGATAATTGTAAAATTCCTACAATACCCTTACTCCTCTTTTTCCCAAACCCTGAGAATGAAAGAATGAAAAAGAAACAGAGAGGAGAACCAAGACGCCAGAGAGAGAAAGAGAAGGAGGCGCGCCGTGCCTTGTTGCCGTCGCTGAAGCATCCATCGTCGCTGTGGTTGCCTGGGTCATCGTCGAAGGGAGCTGTTGCTAAGCTTGAGAGAGTGAATGAGGGAGCTTCTTAGAGAGAGAATGGGGTTCACGGAGGAGGAAGAACCGCGACGAGGGAAGAAGGGAGGGCCGCCTCCGTCACGGACAAGCCATTGCCGTTGAGGCCGCCGCTGTCTCTGTTGGGGGCCGCCGTCATTGCTGAATGAAGGAGAGTTTGAGCTGGCCAGAGAAGGGAGGAAGAGAGGGTCGCGATGGAGGAGCCGTTCACCATCGTCGCGTCTGCTGTTGTCATCACCGACGTCACTACTAATGAACCATCTCAGTCCCTGTTTTGGTCTTGTTCAGCCCCACACCCCCTTCATTCTTGTCTCTGAATCAGTACCATTTTCCCCTATTCTGACTCCATTTGTGAAACTGTAATGCTTCCACCTTTACTCTGCTGCATTTTGTTCTTTTCTTACATGCTCTTGTTTTAATTGCAATAATATATGTCTCCGTTTTAGTACTATCGCTCAACTTTTGTTGGGTTTCTGCTGGAAATTATCTCCAGTATTGGTATTGGTGCTGTCATGGAACTGTTGGAGCTGTTGATGTTACGATTACATCTGCGATGTAGCCGTGGAAGTTGCTGCCACTGTCTCGGTCCAAATTCTATGCTCTTTCGTTCCATGGCATACAAAAATGATCATACAATTGCCATTAATTTGCAGAGTTCCAGCTTGAACTATTAATGCAGTCCCTTTTTCTCTCTTGGGTGATTTCCTTGATTATATTCTTTTTTCTGTCTTTATTTGTGAATCATTCTTCCCTTCCTGGTACAGTTTGCGTCACCTGTTGATGCCATAGAATATGTATAGGGAAAGGAGGATTTATAACATGCATAGAATGATGTAAGTGTTTAAAAGTTAAAACAAAAATCAGGTGCTGGTGTAGTCTTATGAGTACGAGCTAAAATCTGTATGCAAAATAAAATTTCTAACCCTAATTAAAGTAATACACATAGTACAATTGGCAAATGACAAGTAACAAAATCCTTCCTTAATGACATTCCATATTATATTCTGAAGATTATCGTGAGATACATTAAATATGCAGGATATATTGAATTTTTTCTGAGATATTCTGACATTATTCTTCATGATCGAGTCTACATTACTCTTATATCTAGTAGGTACAATATAATCAACTAGAAAAAGTTCCTCTAAAAGGAGAATGGAAGGGTGTATCCACCGTTGAATCATTTTGAGTTATGATTACAATATTTTTGTTGATCTAGAGGTACATAAACATAAACCCTTGCCTTCATATTTGAAAAGCAAGCTGACTATAGAGCTAAGGGCATATTTGTCTTGCATGTTCATGCAATTTATACTGGAAGTATTACACAGTAAATTTGGAAAATGCATTTGAATTTGGCTTGATGAGGCTGAAAATCTTTAGTTATTATCTCAGTATTCAAATCCCAAAGATGAGAAACTCCCTCTACATGTTTATCTTGGATGATCTTATTCAGCATTTGCTGATTTTAAATACATTAATGAAAAATGTTTATCTAGTTCTCTCTGCATTGGCAAGTTGCTGTGTCTATTGGTCCTTTGATGTGCCATAATATTTCTGGCATCCGCTGGGGAACAATTAATTGTTTATATATTTTCCTTGCAGACAAGTCTTTCGGAGGGAGAAAATGACAGTAGTTTGACCAGGATTACCATTGCAGGTCTATGTTTAAGGTTTGTGTTATATGCTCTGCCCGAATAACTACTATTGAAAGGATTAAGTAATTAACTAATCTTGTTTTGCTCATGGGTCTTTCATATTGTTTATCGGTGTTAATAGGACTTTAAGTTGAGTGGAAACTATATACAAACTAATCTATAAGTATTTAAATTAATATAGGGTGTTTTGGTTTTAGTCCCTCAAAAAAAATTTCTTGGCGTTTGTTAGCAGGCTTTTCCAATATTTAGTCCTTACATATTTGATGCTACGAGTGTTAGTTCTAAACTTTGATCATTGTAAGTCTAAACTCTGCAATATTTAGTCCTTACATATATTGGAAGTTTCTTTTTTGGTCTTTGTAAATATTTGATAAACCTTCTTTTGGAATTAAGGATTTCTTGATGCTTTCAAGAATATAGTATTTTTTTTTTCAATTAATTTTATCTGACAGCATATCCAGATAGATCTGCAGTTAATGATTTAATTAGTCTTGCTTAAATCACATTGAGAAATCTGGCTAGTTTATTTCTAAATTGAATTTGTGCCATTGGTATACTAAAATTATGATATAACGGAGTACTAAATTCAATCTATGGTTGCTTGGATGTCGAGTCAGTGGCTGCAATTTTTGTTTGTTCTGTGTGACATACTCTTTTCAAAAATCAATTTAGAATTATTTCTTTTACTATGACTTAAATCATCTATCCATGTCAATAAGATTCAATAACTTTTTTACACTAGTTATTGATTTCCTAACTCTTCTGTCCTGGAACTAGCAGTGTAGAGGTTTGCAATAAAGCACGACATGGGAAATTAAAGTGAAATGGAAGAAGCTGAGTGATGCTATGAGTGTTATTTGTGATAAAAATCTACCACTCAAGTTTAAAGAGAAAAAATTTATGGCACAGCTAGACATGTGAGAAAAAGTTTGGTTAGTGGAAGTTCTAGTAAGTAGATTAGATTAGGTTGAGGGTAGCTTAATAGTCAAAGATAGGGGGAGACCAAGCACACCTACATGAAAAAGCATTTAGATGAATTTAGATTTTTACGATAAGACATGGTCCATAAGAAGACACTAGCTTAGTCCATGCAATCGACCTTACACACTGAGATAAGGTTTGGTGGTGGCTGTGTTGATAGGGTTGTCAACAATTGTTTACTTGCACTGGAAGTCTTAAAAATAAACTGAAACTCAGATACTAATTGATGATATCTCTGTGCAATTTGTCATTGTCTTTCCTGTTATTATGGTGTGTTCTGTCGTACCTCTTACAGGTTGGAATCCAAGGGATGCAGATCATGAAGCCGCAGAGACCGAAAGAGATTCATTTGTCAAAATCAATTGCAAATGGTGCTAAAAAAGTTAACGGTACTGCTACGGGAATTTGTCTTCAGCTGGGTTTGGTATCAAGGGAGGATAACGTTGAAGTTGAAATGGCTAATTGGGGAGTGGAAAATCGAACCTTCACTGTTAAGCAACCGGTAATGGGAATTCCATATTTAATCATGATGTCATTGTCTCTCTCTTTATGATCATTGTGTGTGATTAAGATTTTACTATGCAGATAGAGGTGGTTTTAACCAGTAATGAGGCTCAACACCTTCCTTTTCTGTGCAAATCTGAAGTTGATTTCATGGGCATGCAGGAAGTGAAGGCATTGACAAGATTTTCTCTCCTAAGCACAGCAGAGATGATAGTGTCCACAATAGGGGATTTTGTCCATCACCGAAGCTGGTAAACAAAAGCTTGCACAAATCGACGATGGAACCGACATTAACTTCGTTGGAGGAAGCAGTTGCAGATTCACAGGAAAAGATCAATGCCTTAATCAGTGATTTTGGTATTTCAGAGTCCTCTGGGCAGCAACTTACCATTGCTAAAAACTCAGTCAAAAGATTGAATCAATGGAGGGTTTATTGAAGCAACTACGGAATAGTTTGCCCTTTTATATGAATAGTTTGCCCTTTTATTCCTGTAAGACGGTAGCTTCAATTGCTGGAATTTTTCTACTTATTCTCGCTGTTATTCAAACAGTGTTTTCTATCCTCCAAGGAGTACATTAGTTACTATATTAATTGAAATGTTTGTTATTCAAGCATGTTCAATGAGAATTTAATTTCTTGGATGTGAGAAAAATATGAATTTATTATAGATGATTGATAGTTGAGACAATAATTCATACAAAGAAATAGTGTAAGCCAAAAATAGTGTAAGCCAAACTTGGAGGCCAGGTGAACTACTGAATCACTGAATTTTGCTTTCTTCCAACACAAGAAATGGTCATATAAAAGGGAGAAAGAAATGTTTTAAAAACTGTGATTAATCACATGGGGGAAAAGCCAAGTTACAGATTTCTTAAAAAACAATCTATTTATTAGTGAGGATTAAATACAACTTTTGCATGATGCAATATAAAAGTAATAAAATCAGGATAACTTTTGCAGCCATCTGTGTTTGTAAGCGCTACAAACACACATACAATTACAATGGATCATCAAGGACATATTCTGACTAAGAAACTAGAAACAAGAGTTGACCAAGTTCATGAACAAGTCAACTACTACACAGTTCAAGCTGATGGAACATGCGATGTTATTCTGTATTTTTTATGCAATTCGAATCCAGAGAAATCACTTTCAATGCACAAGTTTAGGACACCTAGCTAGCAGCTTCTCCTTCATATGAATTTTAATGTTCAATATTTCTGCATGTTTGAGAAGTTGAATGATTTCTGTAATCATCCTTGGAACAAAAAAGTTGCCACTTTGAAACTTGATTACTGCAACACTCCATGGAAGACAGTAGCTTTAATTGCTGGAATTTTTCTCTTTATTCTCACTATTATTCAGACAGTATTTTCTATCCTCCAAGTAGTACTAGCTTAATGCATGTGCTGTGTACCTTGGATGATGATTATATATTCAATGCTCAATATATCATGTTTGTTTTGAACACATGTATAGCCCATATATTATATATATAGGGCTACTCTGCAGTTGTATCAACATTTGAATGTAATATTTTTTTTATTGTTACTTTCTTTACATTATTTACACGTTTATTCTGAAATTAGTATTCAAATTAAACATCATGTTCTATCTTAAAAAGAACAAGAGAAGCTATTAAGTAAATAAATAATGGCGAGCCTAGTTAAACATCAAAGTAACTTTAATTTGGAAAACATATGATATGCTTCGGCAAATTAAGTAAATAAATAGTATTATACGAATCGAGACAATTTTTAAGCGCTTGCAGAAAATTAGGAGAACACTAAGGAGAACAATATGCTTTTGTCATGGGAGGAGTTAATGACATAAAGACAAATAAACCTAAAAAGTGATTATTGAATAGAAATTAACATAAAAATAAGAACAATTAAAATATTATTAACAGAAGAAATTAAAATATACATCAGTGTGACAAATATGAATAAGTCAAAATTTGACTGAAGCTAAAAATCGGATTTTTTATTTTAATATGGAAGAGTGGAGAGAGTTTTACATTAATGTTGTAAAAAATAGAGTTTTACAGTGTTATGGGGGCGCTGCTCTGTGTAAGCACAATACGCAGAACACGTATTGTACTGACAATACGTAGATTGTGTATTTACAATACGCAGACTGTGTATTGTAATTTAATATTAAAATAATATAATACGCAGTCTGTGTATTGTCTTTATAAATTAAAAAAGCATTAATCTGACAATTCGCACTCTGCGAATTCTATAGCCCCATAATTTTGTAAAACACCATAATTTCCAGTATTAAAGGATTACGCTCATTTTTATCCAATATCCAAAAAAATTAACCCTAAAAATCAAGCGTACGGATTTTACAGTTTTATCACACTTAAGATGAATTAAAAAAAAAGTAGTTGGCTCAAGTTTGTTTGAGAAACACTGGTAAAAAAAAATTGTCGTAAGAAACTAAGAATAATATAGTACTTGGCAAAAGAATTGAATCCAACACGATGATGCCTACGTGGCCTTCTTCCACTTTCTGCTTCTTCCTTTGATAACAGTTTCAGAGCTTTGTACTAAAACTTTTGGTGCACCGCTTTATTATTCATTCTTCCCCTTTTGAAGATCTTGTTCCTTCTCCTCTCTTCAGTGGACCACTTTTCCGTCAAAGCCTTCCAAGTAATTTCAAAGCTCTCACTGAATCTCCTTGCAATTCTATGAATCTGATCCCTTTGAGGGTACATGAATCCATAAGAAAACAAAAGCCTCATATCCTTTGCAAATTCATGAGGCCCTGAATACACGAATTTGTGCAGCTTTGACTCTATATCCTCAAACCCTATTGGCTTCAACAACACACTCTCACATTTGTTACCAACAATCCCTGACTTCTTGGGATCCACAGTCTTATTGAAAGCCCAGCCATCTCTTCCAACCATGAAGCGCTTCAAGATCACCCAACACTGCATCTTTTGGTAACGATCCATTCTCTGCTCATTCAGAACAACCTTCATCTCCTCTTCCTTCTTCGAACCGGTTCTTGGGATTCTTGAACATGCATTGTGATGTTCTTCCTCTTCCTTCTTCGTGTTCTTCGAGTCAAGCACCTTAGAACCGGTTCTTGGGACTCTTGAACATGCATTGTGGTGTTCTTGCACAGAAGATTTTGTGGAAACAAAAATTTCAGAAGTTGCCAACTTTCTTCTCTTTCTGCCTCCGAGAGAATCAGCACCATCATCGTCCTTCTTCTGTTTGCACTGTGCATCAATTGACAAGGTTCTAGAACCTTCTGCATGGCTCTTTCCCACTACATTACACGAGTATTCAGTAGTGGTGCAATGCTGATCTTTCTTCCTCTTCTCGCCGCATGAATCAGAAGCCATAAATTCTGGTCCACGCTTTTCAGTATCAGCATCATGCTTTAGTGTGCATTCTTCAGATGACACTGTTCTTGAACGCGGCAAACGAAGCTTAATTATGAGTCTCTTTCTTGGGGCAACCTCTGCCTCTGCCATTGAAAAGCTTGGTTGTTAATGTTTCGAGTGAACAAGGGTTTCAAGACTCGATCTTTGGTAGGATTAATTAAGGAAAGAAGAAAGAAACAAGTTCGTGTGGGTAGAATCAGTACTACAATGTGGTATAATATAGGATTAAAAGGGTTTGCTTTACCATTACTGGTTTACTTACAAAACAAGGCAAAATAACATATTGTGGTACTTCTTTTTTAATATGGTTTGTTTGAGTTATCTTTTTTTGAAAGAGTTATCTTTTTTTTTTAAATTTATAAAAAGTAAAAATAATTTTATATTTGAATATATTATATAAAAATATTTTTTTTTGTTTATTAATTATATTCAGGTATAATAATATAAAAATAAATTTTTTTATTTATTATATAAAAATTATCTTTCTTATAAGAAAAAAAATCTTCTAAAAAAAGATATAAATTATAGCTTTTTAAATTATTCGAAAAGATCTTTTGGATTAACTTAAATGAAAAGAATCACTTTTGTGTACACCTTTCTTTCATATACAATAATAATAGAGGTATATTCAAATTAGTATAGAGTTGTTGCATCTGTTTTGTTTTCTCAAGCTCTCTTCTGCTGTTATTTGTTCTTCAAGCGATTGCATACGTCTATAGCTGTCTTCAGTTTCTTGGAAAGTTTGTTAATCGATGTATCTAAATATATACAATAATGTATTAAAAAAAGTAGTATTTAACTACAAGTTCCATCTTGGCCGCATTTGAGGAGATTTATCTGGGTCTACTCTTTTTCCTCACTTTTTTTCCATTTAATTATAACAGAGTAAATATGCATAAGAATCAAGAAAACCATGAAACAGATCAAACAAATACTGCAGAAAATGTTAGTAGTTGATGACAGTAGATTATGTTTGATACTAAGCCTAGATGATGACAGGCCAAAAAGTGCACATCATACCTGATGTTAAGAAAGTGCACATCAATGGAACATGGACCTAGAGAATTTTGTAAAGAAGAATTCTCAAATTGTCCTCCTTACGAAGCACTTAGTTTAGATGATTCTAGTATTAATCTGGAGACGTATTCAGAATATAAGAACATGGACCTAGAGAATTTTGTATATGAAAATGTTTCAGAAGAAATTGAAGCTTCTGAGTTTAGTTGATGGTATGGTTGTGATTGGGCTGTTCTCTGTTTGCTATTTTGTATAGTTCATCCTTTAATTAAAGATAGAAAATAAAAAATAAAATCAGAATATTAAATCATCCTGGTTCATGAAGGCGTCTTAATATAAAACCAGGACTTTTTATAATTTATGCTTTTTTTGGCCTGTTTCTTGACATAGTGATCTAACTATGCTTGGTCAAAATTTACAAACACAGATATTGATGTTAACTGAGTGAGAATGTTAGAGTAGCTAGTCCTTATGGAGATCCTTCAAGTAACATGCTAAGAGATGATGATCCTAGTGGTGCAGTATTCCTGCGCACAAACTGGCAGTTGCAAGGTACTTACAAGATCAAGCTGATATAATTGAAAAGTATGCATCTTGTAGTATTTGAACTGTTAGTTCTTTTCTAGTACGATGATTACATTGCTGCTTTGGAGAATCTTCATTGCTACTTAGATTACAGGTATTTGAACTGTTAGTTCTTTTCTAGTATCTCTAGTGATATTGAAATTGGACAATGAATTGTTAATTCCTCATTTGGTGACTAGTTATTTTAAAGCAAGTGATAGAGGTAAAAAGGCATAATCATTGTGCCTGGTGTCCATTCTATCTAGGGTACAAACGAGGCCTTGTTGACTATGTTGCCAAGTGTCACTTTTCTCGGTTGTTGTAACTTATCTGTCAAACCATTCCTCAAAAGGTTGACTTTACCTTGTGTATCAATTTTCATGACAATTATTCAATTATAATATGTACACTTTACTTAAGAAACCCAGCTATTTTACAGCTCCTATTTCCTAATAATAACTAAGCAAAGAATTTTAATTTGGCTGAATTAGACCTTAGCTTCTTATCCCAGGAAGGAGAAAAAGGTACTGGTTGCTGCTAGTGTTAGTGAGTGTTAAAAGAGAACACACTGTTTAAAGGGTTGCGTTTCATCTTCTGCATGTGCTACAAGTACAATCTGCAAGTTGAGAATGCTTCAGTTCTTCTTTTACTTGCTGAAATTCACAAGGTAATGTGATCATATTATTTGACACACTTTTGGTTTGTGTATTCTCTGTAAGTTTTGTATGGAGCAAAATATTCTAAGCCAGTAGAATTGGGGAGAAAAGAAAAGTCAAGTAAGGAAATGCTTGTCTGTGTTTGTATATAGGCAAAAATTTGTCATGAGTCGTGATTATTGATGCATATCTTTTATACTAGCTTATGATATTTTTTTTTATTGTGTATACTTTTTATGTGAGATATTGAAACAACCTAAATGATTGGCAGTATATTGTGCCAGCATTCCTATTGTTCTGTTCTCTACTTTAAATCCTTCAATTTTTTTTTCCTTATCAGAAATCCGGAAACGCAGTTCTAGGCCTTCCATATGCATTAGCAAGCCTTTCATTCTGCCGATCTTCTAAAAGCCTCTGCTACTCTTACTCTAGCTGAGTTGTGGCTCTCTCTTGGATCAAGCCATGCGACAAGGGCTTTGAACCAATGATTCTTGGTCACGGTGGTTTGGAGCTCCGCCCACGGTCCGATACAAACTCAATGGTATGTGATTGTAAATCCTTTTTTTGGGTAGATACAACCGTCCTCTTCTAATTCCACTATCCTTGCTCCTTTTTCTATTCATACTTTTCAACTTCTATCTTAATGCTTCTTTTTCTCTCTTTAAATATTAAGCAAACTAACTAACCACCACACTCTTATATGGTACATTAATTTTTCTATACTGATAAAAATAATTATTACTAACTAACCACCACACTCCTTGTATAAATATGTTTCTTATTTTATAATCTCAGTGATACTTGCCTTAGAGCATCCAAGAAAAAAAAAGTGATATACTTGTCTTCACTTTGCAAGCTAAGATCATTTCCCAATCTCAGCTATATATCTATCTCATGTTGAATAATGTTGCTCTTGAAATTTGGAACATAACACAACTTGTATGTTTTATAAGGTTGTGCATGTTTCCTATTCCACCCATGCTATTCAAACTCTTGTGATTCTTCCAGAACTTTTTATTTCTGACAAAAGGTTCAACTATTTTAATCTTTATTATATACACACTAATTTGATCAAGTGGCTAACTAAAAGGGCAAACTATTCATATAGATGGCAAGTTGGAATAATACTAATGAAGTAATGAAGATTAAAACCATGTTGGAGGAGGGACAACCTCGCTTTAAAGAGGAATGCTGCATCTATAGGGTGCCCCATGAGATCTGCAAGTTTAATGAAGATGCATACACTCCAAAGGTTGTTTCCATTGGTCCTTTGCACCATGGAAATGAAAAATTGCTACAGATGGAGGATCAGAAAAAATTATACTGCAGACAATTCATTGAAAGATCGGAGACAAATAACTTGGAAAGTTTTGTGAGTTGCGTGCAAGAGCTGGAGCCAAAGGTTCGTTCTTGTTACTCAGATAACATCAAGCTCAGTGAAGAAGAACATGTTAGGGTCATATTGGTGGACTGCTGCTTCATATTAGAGCTTTTACTCAATTACCATTTTAACCAGGGGACAAGTCATGATGCCATTTTTCTGTCACCACGGTTACAGACCTATGTACAATTAGATTTGGTGTTGCTCGAGAATCAAGTCCCTTTCTTTGTTCTTGAGAAGCTTTTCAATCTAGCTTTTCCTTCTACTTTGAATAGTGGCAACCCAAGCCAACCTTCTTTATTATTATGGCTTGCTTTTCTTTATATGGTTCCTCACAGTACCATTCCTGGTGATATTGATGAGCTAACCTTATCCAGTGTTGGTGAAATAGCTCATTTCACAGATTTATCAAGAAAGTTTCTATTAACATCCTCTCACTTATTCCAACCATCAGCCTCTGGATCTTCAAGAGAAGCACAGCTAACACAGCTCTATAGTGCAACTGAGTTGAAGGAAGCAGGAGTGAAGTTTGAGGTAAACAAAAATAGTAAATGCTTACTGGACTTGGAAATTTCAGGTCATACTCTCAGAATTCCTTTTACTAGAGTGCATGACTGGACTGAAGTTGTTTTGAGAAATTTGTTAGCTTTTGAGCAATGCCATTGTATCAGGGAATCCTATCTCGCTGACTATATCTTTTTCTTGGATTTTCTTATCAACACAGAAAAAGATGTAGATTTGCTGATTAAGAAAGGAATAATTGAGAATTGGTTAGGTGATAGCAATGCAGTGGCTACAATGTTCAATGGTCTTGCAGTGAATCTTGTGAATGTAGGTTTTAATGTGAAATATTCCTGTATTTTTAAAGGCTTGAATGCTTTCTGTAAGAAACCTTGGAACAGAAGAGTAGCAACTTTGAGGCGCGACTACTGCAACACTCCATGGAAGACGGTAGCTTCAATTGCTGGAATTTTTCTAGTTATTCTCACTGTTATTCAAACAGTGTTTTCTATCCTCCAAGGAGTACATTAGTTACTATATTAATTGAAATTTTTGTTACTCAAGCATGTTCAATGAGAATTTAATTTCTTGGATGTGAGAAAAATGTGAATTTATTATAGATGATTGATAGTTGAGACAATAATTCATACAAAAAAATAGTGTAAGCCAAACTTGGAGGCCAGGTGAACTACTGAATCACTGAATTTTGCTTTCTTCCAACACAAGAAATGGTCATATGAAAGGGAGAAAGAAATGTTTAAAAACTGTGATTAATCACATGGGGAAAAAGCCTCAAAGAATCAATAATTAATTCACAATAACAAATTATATGAAAAAGAATCATTACAGGTTACAGATTTCTTAAAAACCAATCTATTTATTTGTGAGGATTAAATACAACTTTTGCATGATGCAATATAAAAGTAATAAAATCAGGACAACTTTTGCAGCCATCTGTGTTTGTAAGCGCTGCAAACACACATACAGTTACAATGGGTCATCAAGGACATATTCTGACTAAGAAACTGGAAACAAGAGTTGACCAAGTTCATGAACAAGTCAACTACACAGTTCAAGTTGATGGAACATGCCATGTTATTCTGTATTTTTTATGCGATTTGAATCCAGAGAAATCACTTTCAATGCACAAGTTTAGGACACCTAGCTAGCAGCTTCCCCTTCATATGAATTTTATTGTTCAATATTTCTGCATGTTTGAGAAGTTGAATGATTTCTGTAATCATCCTTGGAACAAAAAGGTTGCCACTTTGAAGCTTGATTACTGCAACACTCCATGGAAGACAGTAGCTTCAATTGCTGGAATTTTTCTCCTTATTATTCTCACTATTATTCAGACAGTATTCTCTATCCTCCAAGTAGTACTAGCTTAATGCATGTGCTGTGTAGCTTGGATGATGATTATATATTCAATGCTCAATATAGTTCGGTAGATTTGGTATCATGTTTGTTATGAACACATGTATAGCCCATATATTATATATATAGGGCTACTCTGCAGTTGTATCAACATTTGAATGTGATATTTTTCTTATTGTTACTTTCTTTACATTATTTACACGTTTATTCTGAAATTAGTATTCAAATTAAACATCATGTTCTATCTTAAAGAAAACAAGAGAAGCTATGCTTCAGTAAATTAAGTAATGGCTAGCCTAGTTATTAAATCGCAACCCACACTACTCTTGTAATGCCAAAAAGAAAAGGTGTTTGTAACTAATGTGTCAATCACTCGTCATGGTATATCTTGAGGCTGAGTCTTGAATAAACATGTTTCTTATTTCATAATCACAGTGATATATACTTGCCTTAGAGAATCCAAGAAAAAAATGATATACTTGTCTTATCTTTGCAAGCTAAGATCATTATACTTGTCTTTATTTTTTTCCCAATCTCAGCTATATATATCTATCCTCATGAAATTTGAAATTGTGGTTGCATAACACAAGTTTTTTTATAAGGTTGTGTGTCCTATTCCACCCATGCTATACAATCTCTTGTTTGATTGTGAAACAATGATTACTGACACAAGGTTCAACTTGTGTTTTGTTGTGTTGTGTAGGGTACTGAGTCAAAGGCCACACTCTCATATCGTTTCACTTTTCAAATACACAAAGGCTGAAAGGTGAGTGTGCCTTATTATATCGCATTATCCTCCAATGTTTTTTTTAACTTTCTGCTATTATTAACTAATATAGAATCTATCTATTATAATATATAAAAAGAGACCAAAATAATATTTAACAAACTAATAACACCTAAGATTTTAAATTTTCTCTGGATTTGCCATATTAACACTAAGCTTTGTTTGTAGCAACATAGAAAAAAAAGTCTATCTATATAACTACATGTAAAATATCACAGTAAATAGCATCTATGTAATCAAATAATCAATACCATAATTTCTTCCATAGTGTTGTAACCAATAAGTATATAAAATTCTAACTAAAAAGGAAAAGTATTAATCTATTCATATAGATGGCAACTCCGAATCCTAATGACGGTGTAATGAAGATTGAAGCAATGTTGGAGAAGGGACAAGGTCGCTTTACAAAGGAATGTTGCATCTACAGGGTTCCCCATAACATCCGCAAGCTTAAAGAAGATGCATACACTCCAGAGATTGTTTCCATTGGTCCTTTTCACCATGGAAATGAAAAATTGCTAAAGATGGAGGACCATAAAAGATTATATTGCAAACAATTCATTGAAAGATCCGAGACAAACAAGTTAGAAAGTTTTGTGAATTGCGTGCAAGAGCTTGAGCCAAAGATTCGTGGTTGTTACTCAGATGACATCAAGCTTAGTAAGGAAGAACATGTTATGGTGATCTTGGTGGACTGCTGCTTCATATTAGAGTTTCTACTCAGGTATCATTTCATGCTTACACATGGCGACAATGCTATTCTTTTGCCACCACGGCTAAGGCTTTATATACAATATGATTTGTTGTTGCTTGAGAATCAAGTCCCATTCTTTGTTCTTGACAAGCTTTACAATCTGGTTTTTCCTTCTACCTTCATTGGTGGAAGCGAGAGCCAGAGCCACGACAGGCATCCTTCGTTGTTAAGTCTCGCTCTTTATCATATAGTTCCTGGTAGAATAATCTTTCCTGGTGATTTTAAGGGTGACTTATCAGTATCCAATGTTGGTGGAATAGCTCATTTCACAGATCTTTCTAGAAAGCTTCTATTACTGTCCTGTAACTTATCAATCTCTAGATGTTCAAGAGAAGCACAGATAGTGCAAATTTATAGTGCAACTGAGTTGAAGGAAGCAGGAGTGAAGTTTGAGGTAAAGAAAGCTAGTCAATGCTTACTAGACTTGCAACTTTTTGGTCATACTTTGAGAATTCCATTCTTTAGAGTGGAGGACACTACTGAAGTTGTTTTGAGAAATTTGTTAGCTTTCGAGCAATGCCATTGTATCAATGAATCCTATCTCGCTGACTATATCGTTGTCTTGGATTTTCTTATCAACACAGACAAAGATGTGGATTTGCTGATTAAGAAAGGAATAATTGAGAATGGTTAGGTGATAGCAATGCAGTGGCTAAAATGTTCAATGGCCTTGCAGTGAACATTTTGACTCCAGATTTTAATGAGAAATATTCCCATATTTTTCAAAGGTTGAATGCTTTTTGTGCACGCCCTTGGAACAAAAAAGTTGCGACTTTGAGGCGCGATTATTGCAACACTCCATGGAAGACGGTAGCTTCCATTGCTGGAATTTTTCTGCTTGTTCTCACTGTTGTTCAGACAGTGTTTTCTATTCTCCAAGGAGTACACTAGTACTAGATTAATGTTTATGTTGTGTAGCTTGGATTGGATGATTATATGTTCAATTCCAAATATGGTGTAGTAGTTTTGATATCTTTGTATTTTGGAAGAATTGAAGCGTTTATCATAAACATGTGGCCACTTTATTATGTAATTATTGACTTTATTATGTAATTATTGAAGACCACTGCATATGGCATATCCCTTCTCTGTAATTGTGTATCAAGTTTGAATGTGTTGCTTTTTAGTTTCTATACGTTAATTTTCACATGTTTATTCTGAAATTAGTATTCAAACATTATATTCTATCTTAAAAAGAGCGAGAGCTTTTTAATTTCAATTGTAAGATAAAGATTAATCATCCAACAAAGACAAAATGCCATATAGTCATGATTTTCCTCAATGTACCAATTAAAAGCTAGAAATGATACAAAATAGCAAAAGTGATTAAAAAGAAATACTAACCAGCATGACATGAAACAGAGTAAAAGATTAGCATATCTGCAAGAGATGCCATCATACCAATAATTTTAAGAGAAGACAATTATACAGGACTCAACCATTCAGCATGAAACATCATGATCTTTACCTGCTCCGGAAACATTTGAAGCTTTGGAACAATAATGCTCCAAAATCAATTGGTAAGGTGATAGGAAAGCAGTGGCTAAATTGTTCAATGGTCTTGAAAAGAACATTATCCATGAAACTTCTAATGCTGAGTATCTTTGTATCTGTATAAGACTTGAATGCTTTCCGTAAACATCTTTGGCAGAGAAAAGTAGCCACACTCTTGTAATGCCAAAAAGAAAAGCTAGCAGTAGTAAATTTGTAATTACTAATGTGTCAATGACTAGTCATACTGTAGTATACTTTAAGGCTAAGCCTTGTATAGATATGTTTCTTACTTCATAATCACAGTGATACTTGCCTTTGAGCATCCAAGAAAAATTAAAGGGATCATATACTTGTCTTTGTTTTGCAGCTAAGATGAGCTTCTTTTCCCAATCTCAGCTATATATCTATCTCATGTTTTCTATAAGCTAAGAAAAAAATTTAACTGAACTATAAAATCGATCTCTGGCAGAACAATGATTCTAAACTAATTTTCTATATATCAGTGACAATATCAAGAAGAACTAGTAAAAGTGAATAACAAGAAGTACAAATCAACATGCCATAACTTGCATAATAAGTAATACACTAGCTATATTCATTAAGATCTCAAGAATTTTATTATCTAAATAGAAAAATTTTCCTCCAAGGACTGACTTTGGAAACAACCCCAGCCTCTGAACCATAACCAATTGCAAAACCATCCAACTTAGACTCTGTGAGGACAATCTCAGTTCTAATGACTGCAGCTTTATCCTCCACAATCTTGAGTTTCTCTCTTAGCTTAGAAGCTTCTTCGTTCCAATACTTCTCTTCCTCACGCAATGCTTCGATCCTTGCAAGATCGGCCGAAGATAGGACTCGTTCCATAGCAGGACTCGACCATTCCAAATCGAACTTCATGAGCTTTGCCTGCTCCCAATACATCTGCAGTTCTTGTTTATGGTTTATCCAATCTCTAATCCTAACATTATGCAACAGAAACAACAACCTTCCTAAGCTATCAAAAGCACTCTGCCTTAACATTTCAGAGTGTTTTCTCTGGCTTTCTATCAGATTTGGATTCTTGGTGCATGCTTCTTTGAGCAGTGGCAGAAATGATTTGTCAACCTGACACAATCCATAAAAATCCACCATCTTCCCTGATGGCCTAGGAATTGTAGAGGAGTAGGACTGTGCAACTTGGAGCTCCGAACTTGTTGAAGAAGAAGATTCTGGATACTCAGTTGCACCAAACAACCGACAAAGAAGTCGATGTAATGCCTCTTGCCATTGAAAATGTTCCTCATTATAAAGCGCATTCATATACTCACTGATATTGTCCCTGTTGGTAGGTTTCTCTTTAAAGATTATCTTCCTAGCAGCATAACGGACCAAATCATGCATTAGCACATGGTCTTTACTTGTAATGGAAGGCATCAACAAGCTAGAGTCCTTGAGGCTAGTGATGGTTGCAATCACATCAGTTTTGCTGCACAACCTTAGTCTAATTACTTGTTGGAACAGATCTTCAATGAGAATTTCATGATCTTCTGGATACATACCACATATTAAGAATATGATTTTAGCTTCTTTGCTTGCAAGTATAATATTATAGATCACCACTATTATCTGGATTATAAAATTAGTACTATCATCTTCCCAATTCAAACTCTTCCTTCTTGAACTCATTAAATCTTTTAAGACTTGTTTCCACAGGTCAACAGTTCTTGCTCTTAGAGCTGACCCCAATATTGAAATGGTAAGTGGTAATCCTTCACAGTGTGCTGAAACTTCCCTTGCTATAGCAAGTAAGTCCGGCTCGAACCGATCATCATGGATGCCTGCGCACCTCTTGAACAAATCCCAATTTTCTTCCAAAGTTAAAAGAAATAGATGAAAGCTGCGTTGACATCCCATCAAATATGCAACTTGTTGACTTCTCGTAGTTAAGAGGACTTTACAGTGATTGTTTAAAATCCCAATCTTTTGCAGATCAAGCTTATCCCATAAGTCATCCAAAATTATGAGTACATGTTCTTCATTTCTTAATCTAAGTGATAGTTGTCTCTGTCTTTCAGCTAGATCGGATTCCTCTCCCAATCGAAGTCCTAACCCGGCAGCTATGTCACCTTGAATCCTCTTGACATTTTCAGCTGTTGTCACATGAACAGGTAGAACAAGGTCAAACATGTTCATCTCCTTTACTCTTTTACCTACATGCCTTGCTAAGGTTGTCTTTCCTACTCCACCCATGCCGTACACTGCCACACTGGAGATGCTATCATCTTGTAAGGCTTCGAAGATTCCATTGAAAGTGCTTTCTCTTGATTCAAAGTCAAACTGCATAAAACAACCCGCCTTCAATTCTATCAACTTGAACTGTGTTCTTTACCTGTTCTTGTACTTGCTCAACTTTTGTCTCCAGTTTCCTCCTAAGATGTTCTGGTTTCGTCGTCAGAACATGTCCCTGATGACCCATTATAAAGCTCACAAGCACAGATATGGCAGCAAGTGCAAGGTGATGTTGTATTACTCCAAATTTTCTCCCTTTCTGTAGGTTTAAACAATTGTTTCTTATCATATATAACAACAAATCATTTGATTCAGATAGCTGACTACACCTACATATATATATGCTACTGGTCTTAAGAAAAAGTTTTGCAAGGTATATATGAATTCATGAAACCATACCTCAATTTGCTTTCCCAAGTTACTCAGAAGTCTTCAAGGACTCTTGTGTTGATCTCTTCTTGTGGTTGATCACCAGAAACAGAATATGGCAATACTGATTGATTGATAAAGAACAAAGTTACAAGTACTTGAAAAATGAAATCACCACTATGATAGGTGAAAGTGAAACGCGTCTTTGATAATCTGGTTATTAAAGAGTAAAGACCCTGCCAAAGTCATTTTCAGACTAAGAACTAGTTTAATGACCCGTGCATTACGGGAAACTTTAATCCTGAAAAAAAAAAAAAGGTGGCAAAGTCAATTTTAGGGTAAGAATTTGAAAAAAAAAATCTTTTAAAGTGACTAGTTTAGTAAAGTAGTAAGTAATGCCTTATTCACTTTTGAATTTATAATATTTATTAGTTGTGAGTTTGATTATCTTAATCCAAAAATGATTAATGGTATAAATTAACTTATTTTTTTTAGAGTAACTAAATAATTTTAGAGAGTGAAATCGAATTCCTTAAAAAGGACTCTAAAATTTTTAACAAACTTAAAGAATAAAAAAATATACTTTATCTAAAATTATATATAATGTCAAATATAACCTAGAGTTTATTTTATTTGATATTCATAAATATTTTTAATTTTGGAAACTTTTATTTTCAATATTTTCTTTATAAAATTCTAAATGAATGAAATGTAGAGAAAAAATGCACAGATAACTAAACAATCTTAAAAATTTGCAAATCTCATCGCTAATTAAGAGAAACAGAATAATAGAAATTTTGGCCAACTAAAGAAATAGTGAAAAAAAATACTGCCAACTAAAGCAGTCAAATGCCGAGACCGGTGATTTCGCGGAATCACTGCGGCAGAGCGACCTGATGTCAAATTCGAATTTATATAATGAATTTATGCTTCACCATAATGACATTTTTGGTTCATTATGCAGAAAGCTGTTTGAATTTGAATTTATATAATGGATTATGTTTCGTTCACTCAGTACTATACAATTGTTTCATCATGAGTACTGTGTTCGATTCATTATGCAGAAAGCTGTCTGGATTTGATTTTATATAATGTATTATGTTTCGTCCACTCAATATTATACAATTATTTTACCATGAGTACGTGGTTCGATTCATTATGCAGAAAACTGTTTGGATTTGATTTTATATAATGTATTATATTTTGTTCACTCAGTACTATATAATTGTTTCACCATAATGACGTGTTCAGTTTATTTCTGTTCTGCACAATTCAAAACTCTTCCTCCTCACTGCTTCTTCACCAGAGAGAGAAGAAGGAAAAGACAAAAAAATACAGCAGCAACAACAACAAAAGAATGATGATAAGGAGAAAACACGTGAAGAAGAAGGAACATGAAAAAGAAGGAGAAGAATGAGGAGAAGGAGGAACGCAAAGAAGAAGGCAAAGAAGAAGAAGACGCTCCGTGCATAAACGAGTGTGAGAAGAAGAAGCGTTGGGAAAGAGCGGTCGTTTCGTGTGTGTTAGGCGCGTGTATTTCACGTTTCATTTAATGGTATTAGATTTTTTTTGTGTTGGGCCAACTTAAATAGAATTAGATACAAAATTACATGGATATATTGCATGATCCATAAATTAATATTTATAATTTAGTATTAGACTTTAGAATATAGAGTGTAGTATGTTGTAGCGTATAGGACATGAATAATAGCATATCTTAAGATTTATAATTTAGGGTGTTAGACTGAATACAGATAGAATATTAGACTTTGTTATGATGTTGTAATTAGAGAGGCTGCTGATGTTATTCCGTGTTTAACTATTTATGCATGTATGAAGTAGAATAATTTTTAATTATTTAGTGTTAATACGTTTAGGGTTCCTTTTAATTATTTAATAAATTAATTTTATTTAATTATTTGATTATTTATTTAGGTAATTATTTAATTATTTGGTGTAATTAGTTAGGATTTTTTAGTGTATCAAGTGGAATTTAAATGCATTGTGGTTATCTTTACTACATGGTGCAGTTGAGTTGGTGTATCTACTGCATTCAGCGACAACAGAATATGCCTATGCATGAACAAATCATACCTTATTTGGAGAGGGCTGCTTTGTACTATTTGACCAGGTTAAACAGTCGCTGGTTCTGGTTGGATGAGCCTATGGTCAGTGCGTTCATTGAGAGGTGGCGTCCCAAGACGTACACTTTTCATATACCTTTTGGAGAGTGCACCGTCACGCTGCAAGATGTGGCGTTTTAGCTTGGGTTGTCTGTCGATGGAAAAGCCATTAGTGGGTGTCTGGCTGAGTTTGAAAAATTTATAGAGAGTGACCGACCAGCTTGGGAATGGTTTCATGAGTTATTCGGTGAGCTGCCACCGCCGAATAAGGTCAAGCAGATGACAATCTACTTCACATGATTCCATTAGAGGTTTAGGGTATTACCAGCAGATACGACCGAGGATACTGTTCACATATACGCACGTTCCTATATTATGATGTTGTTATATATCCACTCAGTTATTTGGGGACAAGAGTATTGTCTTGAGCAATAACCAGCAACAAAGTTTCTCCATACTTGCTGTACAAGTGAGTACTGTCGATGAGGACTAACAGGTTGCATTGTCGAAAAGTATCAATACAAGGAGGAAATGTCTAGAAAAGACGATGAAAATATATAGTTGATTCATCAACCTAATCACCCACTCTAATCGGAGAGGTCTTCAACAGAGCAATCGTACCCTTCATGGTGAAGGTCACCCCAAGGATCCAATGGGGTAACTCGCCATAAGACTCCTCCCAGCTGCTGTAGATCTGTGCTATTGCCTTCTACTTCGCCATCCAAACCTTTCTGTAGCTATGCTTGAATCCATAGGTTGCTTTAGTAGCTTGCTGCAACACCTTTACCGATGCATTGACTCTAACCAACGGAAAGATCTTCGCACATATGACATGATAATCAAGCTGCCTGTGATCGCTTGATTTTGATGTGGCCAAGCACGTGTGCAGACCGTTATACCTCCTAACTTCCCAAATGCTTTTTCTTTGCCGGAGCGTGATGCGAATCATCCACATGCACCCTTTGCTAATCTCCTTGCATCTCCCATGGCATTTCAGATGGTCTGATTCCATCACCCTGTACTCAACTCCACGCCGGATGCTATAATCCTTCACACTTAGCATAGCTTCCTCCTTATTTTGGAAAGATTGGTCAATCTGAAATTCCGTTAAAGCGATTGCATCATAAAGTCCCTGACCCCCAAAATTTGCATTGATGTTCTACTGTTGGCCTATGACTTCCAAGTTAAAGGTTGACAAGTGTGAAGGATGTTGCTGTGTGCCTGAACTCGATGACCTATGGGGTATATGTGAATTGCTCGGATTATCATCATCACTGTCCCCAACAATGTCAACCGACTCATCGTCTCGCATTTCATTTTCAACTCGATCCGATCCAGTCTCAACTGCAAAATTAGGAATACTTCGAGGCACACTAGTAGTACCAACTACCCACATGGAGGATCAGGGATCAGACAAGTAGGTGCTACCACAGGCATCGACGTTGACACACCCTCCATCGTCATCGACTGAGGATTAGGCGCTGATGTCTCAGAGCTGTCGACGCCATCTTTTAACTTGGCAAACAACTTGGGTATTCTAACTTTAGGAAAACTTCATTGACAATGAAACAAGACTTGCATATCTTCATCAGATTCTATCACAAATGTCTCATACTTCACACCGCTTGACACAATAGCACGCAATAGAAATTTTGTAGAACAACTTTTTTACCCACTTTGTCCCACACACCCCAACTTCAGTAATATGCTACTTTTTATATCGGCCAATGTACTCGATGACCGGATAAAAAGACTAAGCGGTTTCCTATCCGTAAATTTAACACCGTACCTTTTGTTTTTCTAAATTTTACCAGAGTAATGCACTAGAGCTAGAAAACTCTCCTCACCATCCATTTGTGAAAAATGGCACTCCACTACCACCTCTTTGTCTTGGAGGGGTATATATAGACAAGCATCATATGCATACAGCACACATAAACCGCTACTGCTTGTAGCTATTTATGACCAAGCCCAATCATTTAGAAATCGCCGTTGCCTATATCGGTTTTTGCTTGCACAATGTTCTACGTAAACTGCGGCTACCTGTAGCGATTTACATACTTCTCTAATATGCTACTGCCAGTAGTGATTTCTATATATTTGTGAAAAGTTGCATTTGCGTCTTACTGTTTAGAAAGTTATATTCTGATAAAATTGATCTCTAAACATTTTATTTAAGTGAATTGCCCTTATTTTAATATAGATGTTAATTACATTCAACCATTATTTCATATTTAAAATGTTTAATGATTTCTAGTAAATTCAATTAATTAAGGTTATTGATTAATAAAATATTTTTGGTTTAGTTACTTTATTGGTCTCTATAGTTTCGCGAAATTTTTAATTAGGTCCTTGTACTTTTTTTCCTTTTAATTAAGTCCTCGCATTAAATATTTTTTAATAGAGTTCCTACACTTTTTTTTCCTTTTATTTGGGTCCCTGCATTATTTTTTTTAGTTGGGTCCCTATAAAATTAAGCTAATTACTGCTAAAAGAGATCTAATTAAAAAAAATTTGGTGCAGAGACCCAATTAAAAAGAAAAAAAGTATAGGGACCCAATTAAAAATTTTACGAAACTATAAGAACCAATAGAATAATTAAACCAAAATTTTTTCATAAAAAATAAAACTATAATACAAGAGATTTTTTTAATGAATGCTACCTATTTAAAATGAGTGACATGATTCAATGGTAAAAAAACTTTTTTTAGTAATTGCCACCTATTTAAAATAGTTGACATAACACAATAGAAAAAAAAGAAATACTAAAAATTATCAGAATTTATTATTTTTGCCCTATTAACTCAATTCTTTTAATTTAATTTTTTTAGTTTTGTAATTTAATAATATACTTTATCCCATATTTTTAAATATTGATGACTATCTAATAATTAAAAATAATAAATTCTGATGATATCTTAATATTTTTTATAAAAAATAATTATATGACATAAATTTATCTCACAATAATTTAATATTAACTTTTTTTATATAATAAAAATAGATAAATAATTTTATTTGAACATAATTATTATGTTATTTTATATTAAATAAGATATGAAGTCTAGTTAATAAATCTAGCAAAATCATTGCTTTCTTTCCTGGATCATGATAAAAGAGTATATACATCTGAATTGCACTTAGACTTGGGAGATGTTGAGTCCTGTGTTTCAGGGACAAAGAGGTAAATACATAGCTTACAAAATATTTGTATACTTGTAGAAAGGCAGATTGGCATGCATGTCTTGGCAACAAAGTTGGATTCAAGGTGGCTACAGCTATCCATCACTTCTTTCTTTGGCTACTTGTCATTGATGCTCAAATTCTAATTCCTAATATCCACCACACCCCTATACTAAACTACACACTTCTTTCTTTGGCTAGAGCAACTGATGATTATCATGAAAAGAATACAATACAAGTGGTTACCACAATCATAGAAATTTATCACTACTTCTTGTTCGTGAGTATTTTTCCGTGGTAAACTACCGTATTTCTGGTAGTGATAGACCTGATTTTAGGCTATAGATCTCAACCCACTTTGCAATTCCATAGTGACCCCCAAAGATGCACGATTTGCCATCGTATGGGACTACTAAGGGACTTAATCGGGAGCAGAACATGGTTCCACATAGACTCCAAACCCAAATTTTTATTAATATTGAATATATATAAAATCTCTTTATAATATCAATTCATAAATTTTTTCTTAGACTGCTAATATCAATTCATAAATCACTTTATGAAGTTGAATATTGAGTATGTTGTTGTTTAGAGATACAAGGCTGCAGGGCAAGACACCATTATCTTGGCAGGAGCAGACTGTGGAACTGGAAGCTCTAGAGATTGGGCTGCAATGGGTCCTCTCCTACTTGTTAGCTCCAACATCCATGTTCTAATTTATATTATTTGAGTAAATTATATTAACTTCATTCTCTTTAGTTTATGCGTTATTACTTACGTCAATACTTCTTATTTTATGAGATACTTTGTGATATTTGTTAATAACTTAATATCATATGTTACAGAATATACGAAGTAATATTAAGTATAATGTTACTTAAAAGTAACTACTCACGTGTAGTTGACTTTCTATTTGATTAAATTGTGTTTTGACTATTTTTAATTATCAATAAAGTAACTATTTGTGTTTTGACTTTCTATTTTTAATTGTGTTTTGATTAAATTTAGAAGTTAATTTGTAAAAAATATTCTAAAATATATTTATTTAATTTGACAATTTATATATAATTTAATAATATTATTATTCAACTAAAAAGATGTACAAAGAAAAAATATACAATTTTCATATAGATAATAAATGTGCTTAATTGTTACTTTGTAATTTAATTGAATAATAATATGAATTAAATTTAATTAATTAAAAAATTTAAAATTTTGTCTAATAGCATATAACTATTAATTTAAATTTTATAATGGTTGATAATAAATGATAATTTAAAATAAAAAATTTAATTCAAAATTTAATAATTATAAAAAAATTATACATAAATTAGACTATAAATAATAAAAACATTCCATTAAAGTTTATTCATCTGATTTTATATCATTATTTTTTTAAAATAGTTCTTTTTGTTTTTTGTTTATCTTTTTAGGGTTATATTTAAATCTTTATCTTTATCTTTATCTTTATCTTTATCTTTATAGTAATACAAATGGGAAGCTCATTTGCTGACGTGGCGCTCATATGTTGAGTCTGGGAGTTTATTTGCTTACGTGTCGTCACTAAAAATTTTTAGATTTATATTTATAAATTATAAATTATTATTTGCTCAGGTTGTTATTTTCAAATTTTAAGTTTGGGTTGTTTTACTTAAGTTGTTATTTTTTAAATTTTAAATTATTTTATTTGTTTGGGTTATTTTACTCGAGTTGTTATTTTTTAAATTTCAAATTATTTTATTTAAGTTGTTATTTTTTAAATTTTATTTAGATTTTATTTAGATTGTTCTTTTTTATATTTTAACACTATTTTTTAAAAATCTGTTAATTCTTTTTAGCATAATTTTTTAAAATTTTGTTGATTTTTTTTAAATTGCAGCTACATAAATTCTTTTAAAGAAATTTAGAGTTTTAAAAAAATTTACGTTAATTATTCTTCGGTTGTTACATACTAATATTACAATAAACAAATATTTACGTTAGTTTAGAATTTTTAAATTATTATTTATTTAAGTTGTTATTTTTAAATTTTAAATTTGGGTTGTTTTACTTAGTTTGTTATTTCTAAATTTTAAATTAAAGTCAACCAAATTTTAAAAAGTTTAGTTATGATGCAACTATATAAAAGGATAAGTTATGAGAGATGTAAAGCACCACAATTTAAAGTACATCAATCCCTTTCTTTACATATATCCAAAATCTCCCTACTTATTCCAATGGCTGATATTCACAAAATTGCTAACATCAATCTTACAATCGACAATTTGTGTGTACGTATACGAGTGATATGGTTATGGACACTATCAAGTTACGGAAATTCTCCATTGCCATACTCAATTGAGATGGTTTGACTCGATGAAGACGCGAGTTTTCTACTAATATCCTTTTATCCATGACTCCAAGGTTATTTATTTATTTATTTAAATTAAAGTCTATGTACGTTGGATTAGATATTAAATAAGTCTATATTTAACTTTTTCTTATGTTATTTTCTTTTTTAAGCAGGTATAAAGCTTGGTGTCATTGATGATTCTGACTGTGCATGTTATGTAGTCTTTGACAAGGAGACAAAACAAGTTTTGGAAGAGAGTTGTGTAGAGATACTTGATCCACTCCTATTTGTAATATCTAACCAATATTTATTTCTAAAAGCATTAGTGAAGATATTTTTATTGGTACTTTTTATATTATTTATTATTAATATATTATGTAATATCCTACAGAAAGGAGATCTATCAGATACACCTACACTTTTACTCAACCTAATTGATAAGATCTTTCTCTTCATCGTTGAAGTTCAAATATGTGATATTTCATATTTTTCACCTTCTTATAAAGTTAAGAAGATGACTAATAATGTGGATCTCATAAATAAATTCAAAGAGGCTCACCCTATTCAAATTGTGAGTACATATAAGTGTACTTCTATTAAAAATTAATTTATTTTTTGCTTTCTTGGTCATTAGTAGTATCTAATTTATAAATAATAATTAATTATAATTTTAGGATGTTGACTATATCGGTAGTTTGTTTCCAATTTCAAAAACATCCACAATCATTGAAGGGGAGAAAGTAGAAGGTACTAAGGTATTTGTTCAAAAAATATTTTTTTTGTTTGTTCTCTCAAAATTAGATCTTAATTTTATTCAAAAAATATTAGTGAGATAAAATCAAAGGTTAGAAAGAAGTCTTTAATTTAACGTGATTTTTTGTACAGAATTTGTTGCTTGAATTCTCCAATGAAGTTGCGGCCAATGATGAATCTGAATTGTTGGAAAGTGCTATTACACCAACTAAGTGACTATCCTCGGAGTCGGAAGATTCGAAGGTGGAAGGAGATACCTCAACTTGCAAGAAGATCAAGATTGAGAAAGAAACTTGAGAATTTGGATGTACATGTTTTGGAATCTCTTTTAGAGTCTATCTAATAGAATAATGCCAAGCATATGTTTGTTTTGGTGAAAACATTGTCTTTTCTTGAGTTGTTATTTTTCTTTTGGTTCTTTTCGATTTTTATGTTTGAAATTTAGAATTTTTTTTAAATATAAATTAAAGTTATTTGGTTATTACTTGTGGTTTTATTTTTAATTTGATTCTCACTGTTGATATTTTGATAATTTTTAATTTAATATTTAATGTCATAAGGTTATAAATTTTTTCTTTGAATTATTGTTGATACAATTAAGTTATTTATTAATTTTTAATGTGTACTTATTTAAAAAAATCTAATTATAATTTTTAGTTAAAGTATTATGTTTATAATTTTAAATTTAAATTCAAATATACTTTTTTTTTAATTTTTATGTAAGCAATTGGGTTTGAGAATATTTTTTAAAAATTTATATAATTTATAAGTTACTATACTAATTACAAAGGATTATAATAAAATAAATAGAATTATCAGTCTTATTAAGAT
Source organism: Arachis hypogaea (assembly GCF_003086295.3). Classification (NCBI taxonomy): domain Eukaryota; kingdom Viridiplantae; phylum Streptophyta; class Magnoliopsida; order Fabales; family Fabaceae; genus Arachis; species Arachis hypogaea. Next base: position 3,153,849 of record NC_092042.1, on the reverse strand, counting down.
GTGAAATTATTTATATTATTTAAAAAAATGTAATACTGTTTAAATTTTAAAAAAAGTATAATAAAATTAATACTCTTTATGATGAAACTAAAAAAATTATTTTTAAATTAACAAATTTATATATTACTAATGGACAACGGACGTTTGATTAGAAAATTTTATTTAAAAATTTAAAATTTATACTAGCTAATTAGAAAATTATATTTTAAAAATTTTAAATTTGAATTTCTAATACTAATTTCTAATTAAGTAAGTTTTTAACCATTTCAATTTTTAAATTTAAATTTTTTTACTTGCCACATTTATAAATTTTTATTATTATCTTTTAGATTGTCTCTCCACAGTAGAAATACTTTTATCTTTTTATCTCTTTTTAAGTATTTTTTCTAAATTTATGTAATTTATAAGGTTATTAATTTTTAGATTGTATTTAATTTTATTTATTTTTATCGATAAATAATAGGATTGATACTATTTACGACGAAACTAATAAAAATTATTTTTAAATTAACAAATTCCTATATTCTTAATAAATAACAAATGTTTAATTAAAAAAGCTTATATAAAAATTTTAAATTTGCACTAGCTAACTAGAAAATTCTATTTAAAAATTTAAAATTTAAAACTCTAATATTAATTCCTAATTACTGACTTCTTAACCGTTTTAATTTTTAAATTTAAATTTTTTTATTTGTCACATTTATAATTTTTTTTCTATTTACTTCGTGTACATTGTTATTTTTTAGATTATAACAATAGAGGTACTTTTATCTTTTTCTCTCTTTTTATTTATAAGTTGTTCACTTTCAATCTCTTTAACTATAAGTTGAATTTATTGATCGTGAGATTAAACTTATATTTATTTGAAAAAAGATACTTTTGTAAAAAAATATATATTATTTTCTGCAAAATATGTTTATGTAACTAAATAAATGAGAATAAAAAAATTAAAGCAGCCATTGAAAATAAAATATGTGCAATTTTACATAGACATTAGAAGACACTAATTTCATATTCTATTTGGTAAGTTAGACATGAGAAAAAATTATAAAAAAATTAGTGTTTCAAGTTAAAAATTAGTGTTTCAGCATTTTAGAGAGACACAAAATACATGTTTTTAATGGGTGTTTGTGTACGACTATGTCTTTTATCATTTTTGTCTCAGTAAACAAACACCATACATGTACTCCTGTATACTCCTATGTCTATATTTTGATGGACATGTATACCTAAAACAGATGCTGTCATATGTGTACTACTTTTTTTTTAATAATATAAAAAATTTGATAATAAAAATGTATTATGTATAATGTATATATATTTTTAATTGGTTAAAAAATTTCTTTATTTGATATTTTTAGGTATATATTGAAAGATGCAAGAAGTCCAAAGAGAAGTGAGATTATATTGAAGAGAAAATTGATATTAAAAGACAAAGAAAATACAAAGCAAAGCACAATTTAAAGTAGATTTTATATAAAAAAATAAATTAATTATTTTATCATTTTTGTTTTTAGGTTAGAATAATATATTTTTTTATTTGGTATTTTTAAGTATGTCAGTTCTATATATTTAGTTTTTATTGGGTATACAAAATAACTAACATGTCATGAGTATTTTGGCCGAATGAAAGTCCATAAAATACAATATTTTCTATATATTATTTAACTATTGACAAGTAATAAATTATTAATTTACCTTGTCTTCGTAATATGTTACTAAATTTGTTTATGAAAAAATTACAGAAAATTCAAGTGATAGTTCCAATAGTGTGCATTTTCAATCGGTGTTGTCAAACATTACAAATAGCATTAATACAGATTTATTTTTGGATGATTTTTTTTGGAACTTGCTTATGGGAATGTACATGCACTTTATGTTATTTGATTTTCCTATTATTTATTCAATTATAAACTTTAACAGAAAATATGTTCAAAACTAATATCTCGAGTTATCTTATTAGGTAATAACCCAACACCATATTGATCAAGGTCTCCAACTACTAATCTACACTCTGTAGATGAAAAAAAATGATGTTCCAATATTAGTGATATTAGTAATTCGAGTATCACACATGAAGCATATGATAGTCCATGTCATCAGACAAGTCAACAACATCTTCAACAAACATAAAATAATATCTACCAGTTACTATGTTAATATGTTTTTATTACTTAAAGACCAAACATTTAACTTTCTAATTGGTCTATTAAAAACAATCATTGGTATATGCTAAATAATTATTATAGATTCATTGGAGTACACAAATCGAATTAGATTGCAAAGGGATGTAAGACTGAATAGGAAGACTATGCTATTTCAAAAGAGACATGGTAAGATAAACATGATAGATTGTAATTATCACAAAGCTAAAATTTTACTTCTTTTATCTTTAATACTACCTTTATAATATATATTCATAATTCAGCTGATTCAAACATTTAACATATATTTATTTTTCTTTTTTTATAATATAAAGTACTTGATGTATTATCTCTAATGATTACAGGAGTAAGTACATTTAATTCAAATTTAGATACTAAAGAATTAGAAGAAGTGTGCATAGCTGAAAAAAAAAGACACCTGATACAAAGAGAAACATTTTTGAAGGAATTGACTACAAATCTTTCAAAAAATTTTCAAGAAGTTGAGGATATTACTGAAAATACGACTATTTTAGATGATTCTGTGCAAATTTAATACCCAGCCATATTCGATGTTGCTGAGAATACAGGTAATTTAAGAAGTAGCAATATCAGCACTTTATTATTTACTATTGTTATGCTTTTTATAAACAAAAAAATATCGTTTAGTGTTGAAGTTTTAAAATTCAAACTAAGATATGGTTATATATTATAATTTTTGTATTTGAACATTGATTTATTGTAAAACTTAAATCTTGAGGTTGGCACAATGAAATTGTATTATATGATCTCATCTTTTTAATCCATAAATTGCATTTTTCGATAATCTTTTATAAATATTATTTTTATACTTAACATGGTGAAAGAAAGGTATATTTTTATATAAAAGATTTGTTGCAGATATAACTAAAACAATTTATTATGTTGGTGATTATTAGATGTGATAGATATTGGTGACCCAGAATTTTTTGTCGGCATTGCGACGCCATGATGTGGTATGAGGAGAGATCAGAGAAGTCCAAAACAGGATCCAATTTTGAGTTCTCAATATGTTGTATGCGAGGGAAGGTACAACTGCCGTTTTGAAGCACTTAATCGGACGTTCAGGAATCTTATGTCACCGATCAACATAAGACACATCAACCATTTGGTGGTAAGATTGTTGTTCTAGGAGGTGATTTCAGACAGATACTTCCGGTGATTCCGAAAGGAAGTAGACACGATATATTAGCATCCGCTATTAACTCATCCCATCTGTGGTCATTTTGTAAGGTTCTGAAACTGCATACGAATATGAGGCTTCTAATGTCTTCTTCGGATCAAAATGAAGGTGAAATGAAGATATTTGCTAATTAGATACTTGATGTTGGAAATGGAAATATTGGCTCTGTTGTTGGTGATGAATTAGAAGTTGAAATTCCAGATGATCTATTGATTACAACTACTGTGATCCTCTCTCTCATTTGGTAGACTTTGCATATCCAAATTTGTTGCAAAACATGTCAGATTACAGGTATTTTCAGAGTAGAGCAATTCTTGCACCCACACTTAAGAGTGTCGAGAAGGTAAACGATTTTGTCTTGACAATCTTTCCAGGGATGGAAAAGGAGTATTTGAGCTCTGACACAACATGTCAAGCTGATGAGAATGAAGATGTAAAATAAGAGTGGTTCACACCAGAGTTTCTAAATGACATCAAATGTTCGGGACTACTCAATCACAAGTTGACTTTAAAGCCAGGAGTCGCTGTAATGCTACTGCGAAACATAGACCAGACTTCAGGTTTATGCAACGAGACAAGATTAATAGTTAACAAACTTGGCAACAACATAATTGGAGCGACGGTAGTGACCGGTAGAAATATTGGAGATAAAGTGTACATTCCAAGAATGAACTTGATCCCTTCAGATTCAGGATTGCCATTTAAGTTTCAACGGAGACAATTTTCATTAACAGTATGCTTTGCAATGACCATTAACATGAGTTAGGGTCAATCATTATCACATGTACGGCTTTATTTGCCAAAATCAGTGTTCACCCATGAACAACTTTATGTTGCTTTGTCAAGAGTTAAGAGTCACAGTGGCCTCAGGGTTTTAATTCTAAATGAAGACGGCAATCCAAAGTCATCAACAACAAATATCGTGTTCAAAGAGGTTTTTAATTAATAATATTTAGGTAAGAATAATATTATTTTCATTTTAATAGCATGTTATGATTTACACTTTTGTACAAATCTTTACTATAGATATAACTAATTTATCTGTAACTCTTTTTTTCAAATTTGAAATGAAATGTGTAACAATGAGCACAACATCCAATGATTTTCTAATGAAGTTAGTAAGATACTAGGTTGTCGATAAATTTTTATTAGCTTTTTTATATAAAATTTAGGGTAAAATTAACATGCTATTATTACAGTTATATATGTTCTAATTTTTTTATCTCCCTCCTTATGGTCCAAGAATATTATAAACTTCGAACTCTTCTATTCATATTTTACTTTGAATAAAGATAAAACAACATATTTAACACGTTTATTATATAACGATGATGATAGTGTTATACTAAATTTAAAAAATATGATTATAAAATATTATTTTTAATTTAACTTATCAAATTTAAATATAAGCCCGTGCATCGCACGGGTTTAACACTAGTACTATGATACAGTGATAAAACTATTAGTCACGTTAGTTCTTTGGTCACTTTGTTTGTTGATGGTATTAAAATTTACTAATCTAACACATTAAGTAACATCCCAACATACATCTAGGAATCTTAATTGACTATTAACGTGATTAGTTTATGAAATTAGATCAAATCAAAACCTAATTGAGAATTGAACTTGAGGCATTAGAATCCCTTAATTTAGGATTGATTTGATCTAATTTCATAAATTAATCATGTTATAGTCAATTAAGACTTCTAGGTGTATGTTGGAGTGTCACTTAACATGTTACATTAGCAAATTTTGATACCATCAACAAAGAAAGTGACGAAAGGACTAACATGAATAATTTAAAATTTTTGAAGGACAAATTTGATTAAAAAAATCTTTCGATAACCAATTTGAAGAACGAGTAATCTTTTAAGGATTAATTTGACCATTTACTCACTTTTAACAATATTGTTACAACTAAAAGATATTAAAAAATTGTAAATTGTTGAAAGAAAAAAGAAGTGATATATAGACAACAAACATACTATATAACTTATGAATACAATTACACAAAAGAATAAAAAAGTTAATGAATACAATCACACGATCACCTAATAATACATACGTTTACCAAATTAAAAAAAATAAAAATAAAAATTATAGTTATCAACTAAATTCTAGTTGTGCAAAAAATTAGCAAGAATTAAGAGGAAGAAGAAGAAAAAGAAAGATGTATGAGATTATGTAAAAGAAGATAAAAAAATTATGAATTGAATGTTGATTTATATAATAAATATAAGAATGAATGATGAGTACGAAAGGAAAAGAGAAAAAATTAGTTTTTATTCTAACTATGGTTATAAGCTTTGTATATTTGGTTTTAGTTGAATGGTAACAAAAACTACCAAATCTGGTTTTATTCTAACTAACTTGCTGGCTGGAATATAACTAACTCTAATTGGTTATTGCACGTGAATACCTATTGTGTATTTGAATACTAAAAAAAAAGGCTAGAAGTAATAATTTGTATTAACTAATGGGTCGATCACTCTGCATCATAGTATATCTTGAAGCTGAGCCTTGTATAAATATGTTTCTTATTTTATAATCTCAGTGATACTTGCCTTATAGCATCCAAGAAAAAAAAAAAAAAAGTGATATACTTGTATTCACTTTGCAAGTTAAGATCATTATACTTGTCTCTATCTGTTCCCAATCTCAGCTATATATATAATATTATATCTTTATCGTCGCATAACACAACTTGTATTTTTTATAAGGTTGTGCATGTTTCCTATTCCACCCATGCTATTCAAACTCTTTGATTCTTCCAAAACTTTTGATTGTTATATAATGATTTCTGACAAAAAGGTTCAACTGTTGTTGTGTTGTGTTGTGTAGGGTACCAAGTCAAAGGCAACACTTTTCAAATTCACAAAGGCGTCAAGGTAAGTGTGTCTTATTATATTGCAAGCGATTTGCTAGGTAGAGAATGACTTTTGTGAACAATATGAACAATAGACTTTAAAATTGGTCTAATAAAGTAAAAACACACTACACTCCTAAATTATTTACCTAAATCTTAATATTAGAATAACCATCTGCACACCTAGTGAATTAAACATCTGATATATCTATTGTTCATATTGTTTAGTATTTTCATTGTCTACCTATACTTTTCCATATTGCAATATCCTTCAAAAGTTTCTTTGACCTTTCTGCTAACATTAACTAATATAGAATTATTTTTATAAAAAAGAAATAAATAATCATAAAGACATAAATTAAGTTATTTCCACATATGAACATAAAAATAAATACATAATTTAGTTATTTACTTGATTTTAGACATAAAAAGTACTAGTTAATTCTTAAATACTAAAAACTATATACATCCAGTCATATTTCTTGAATTTTGTGTTATTAATTTATTTTAGATCAAGGATAAAATTAGAGTATTTTATGAAAGTCAAAATTGCAGATCTAAATACAAAAATATGTATATTAAAAATTGGTTACTACATTAATTATTATTATATATATTTATACATATTGATTTAATATTTTTCTAATAAAATAATATTAGAATAATCAAATATGTCAAAAAGTAAAATAATCAAATATGTAATAAACAAATATTTTAATATATATTTTATACGTATTTAATTTAGTGGCGAATTTTAATGTGTTCCGAAAATAATTGGTGCATAGTTATAAGAAATTTGACCACGAGTCAACTAAAAAGTCAACTATTTATAATTTTATATAGATGGCAAGTAAGAATCCTAATGAAGCTGTAATGGAGATTAAAACAATGTTGGAGGAGGGACAACCTCACTTTACAGAGAAATGCTGCATCTACAGGGTGCCCCATAACATCCGCAAGTTTAATAAAGATGCATACACTCCAGAGGTTGTTTCAATTGGTCCTTTTCACCATGGAAATGAAAAGCTGCTAAAGATGGAGTATCATAAAAGATTATATTGCAGACAATTCATTGAAAGATCCGAGACGAAGAACTTGGAAAGTTTTGTGAGTTGCGTGCAAGAGGTGGAGGCAGAGGTTCGTGGTTGTTACTCAGATGACATCAAGCTTAGTAAGGAAAAGCATGTTATGGTGATCTTGGTGGATTGCTGCTTCATATTAGAGTTTTTACTGAGGATCCATTTCATGCAGTTGCAGGATATCATTTTTCTGTCACCACGGTTATGGAACTTTCTAAAAATAGATTTGTTATTGATTGAGAATCAAGTCCCTTTCTTTGTTCTTGACAAGCTTTACAATCTAGCTTTTCCTTCTACCTTGAATAGTAACCATCCTTCATTATTAGGTCTCACTCTTCTTGTGGTTCCTAATGATACTATTCCTCCAGCTTATAAAAAGGAGCTAACTTTATCTAGTGTTGGTAGAATAGCTCATTTCACAGATCTAATAAGAAAGCTTCTATTAAGATCCTCTCAGTTTTTCCAACCATCAGCCTCTGGAAGCGCAAGAGGAAAAAAGATAACCCAAATTTATAGTGCAACTAAGTTGAATGAAGCTGGAGTGAAGTTTGAGGTAAACAAAAATGATAAATGCTTACTAGACTTGGAAATTTCAGGCTGTACTTTGAGAATCCCATTTATTAGTGTGGATGACTGGACTGAAGTTATTTTGAGAAATTTGTTAGCTTTCGAACAATGTCACTGTATCTATGAATCCTACCTCACAGACTATATCATCTTCTTTGATTTTCTTATCAATGCAGACAAAGATGTAGATTTCCTTATTAAGAAAAAAATAATTGTGAATTGGTTAGGTGATAGCAATGCAGTGGCCAAAATGTTCAATGGTCTTGGAGTGAACCTTTTGTATCCAGATTTTAATGTGCAATATTCCCATATTTTTGATGAGTTGAATGCTTTCTGTGCACGCCCTTGGAACAAAAATGTTGCGACTTTGAGGCGCGATTACTGCAACACTCCATGGAAGACCGTAGCTTCTATTGCTGGAATTTTTCTGCTTATTCTCACTGTTATTCAAACAGTATTTTCTATCCTCCATTGAAAACACTAGTACTAGATTAATGTTTGTGTTGTGTAGTGTGGATTGGATGATTATACGTTTAATTCCCGATATGGTGTGGTAGTTTTAATATCTTTGTATTTTGTAAGAATTGAAGTGTTTATTATGAACATGTGGCCACGTTGTTATGTAATTATTGAAGACCACTGCATATGGCATATTCCTTCTCTGTAATTCTGTATCAAGTTTGAGTGTGATCTTTTTTTTATTGTTCCTTTCTAATTTCTATACATTATTTACACATCTTTATTCTGAAATTAGTATTCAAACATTATGTTTTATCTTAAAAAGAGAGTTTTTTCAATTGTAAGTTAAAGATTAATATGCATTTCGTGACTATCATTTGGAAGCTTCTCATACAAGTAACCACCTTCAATGACGAAACCAATCAGAGAAAGGGTTCACAATCTATTCTTGTGTTACAAGTAATGAACAGGGGAATGTAAAGCTTAAACTAATAGTCTTGGTTATCAGCTTTATATAGTTGGTCTTAGCTGAATGGTCTAACAAAAACTACCAAATCTAGTTTTATTCTAACTAACTTGCTGGCTGGAATATAACTAACTCTAATTGGTTATTACACGTGAATATACATCCTCTTCTAATATCTTTCTATTGTGTAATAAAGTTGTATTAACTAATGGGTCGATCACTCTACATCATAGTATATCTTGAAGCTGAGCCTTGTATAAATATGTTTCTTATTTTATAATCTCAGTGATACTTGCCTTATAGCATCCAAGAAAAGAAAAGTGATATACTTTCACTTTGCAAGCTAAGATCATTATAGTTGTCTTTATTTTTTTCCCAATCTCAGAACTCAACTTGTTTCCACCCATGCTATACAATCTTTTGTGATGCTTCCAAACTTTTTGATTGTAAAACAATGATTACTGACACAAGGTTCAACTTGTACTGAGTCAAAGGCCACACTCTCATATCGTTTCACTTTTCAAATACACAAAGGCTGAAAGGTGAGTGTGCCTTATTATATCGCATTATCCTCCAATGTTTTTTTTAACTTTCTGCTATTATTAACTGATATAAAATCTATCTATGTAAATAGCATCTATGTAATCAAATAATCAATTTCATAATTTCTTCCATAGTGTTGTAACAAATAAGTATATAAAATTCTAACTAAAAAGGAAAAGTATTAATCTATTCATATAGATGGCAACTCCGAATCCTAATGACTTTGTAAAGAAGATTGAAGCAATGTTGGAGAAGGGACAAGCTCGCTTTACAAAGGAATGTTGCATCTACACGGTTCCCCACAACATCCGCAAGCTTAAAGAAGATGCATACACTCCAGAGATTGCTTCAATTGGTCCTTTTCACCATGGAGATGAAAAATTGCTAAAGATGGAGGACCATAAAAGACTATATTGCAAACAATTTATTGAAAGATCCGAGACAAACAAGTTAGAAAGTTTTGTGAATTGCATGCAAGAGCTTGAGCCAAAGATTCGTGCTTGTTACTCAGATGACATCAAGCTTAGTAAGGAAGAACATGTTATGTTGATCTTAGTGGACTGCTGCTTCATATTAGAGTTTCTACTCAGGTACCATTTCATGCTTACACGTGGCGACGATGCTATTCTATTTGCCAACACAGTTAAGGGTCTATATACGATATGATTTGTTGTTGCTTGAGAATCAAGTCCCATTCTTTGTTCTTGACAAGCTTTACAATCTAGTTTTTCCTTCTACCTTCATTGGTCGGAGCCACGACAGGCATCCTTCGTTGTTAAATCTCGCTCTTTATCATATAGTTCCTGGTAGAATAATCTTTCCTGGTGATTTTAAGGGTGAGTTATCAGTATCCAATATTGGTGGAATAGCTCATTTCCCAGATCTTTCTAGAAAGCTTCTATTATTGTCCTGTAACTTATCAATCTCTACATGTTCAAGAGAAGCACAGATAGTGCAAATTTATAGTGCAACTGAGTTGAAGGAAGCAGGAGTGAAGTTTGAGGTCAAGAAAGATAGTCAGTGCTTACTAGACTTGCAACTTTCTGGTCATACTTTGAGAATCCCATTCTTTAGAGTGGAGGACACTACTGAAGTTGTTTTGAGAAATTTGTTAGCTTTCGAGCAATGTCACTGTATCAATGAATCCTATCTCCCTGACTATATTGCTGTGTTAGATTTTCTTATTAACACAGAAAAAGATGTAGATTTGCTGATTAAGAATGGAATAATTGAGAATTGGTTAGGTGATAGTAATGCAGTGGCCAAAATGTTCAATGGTCTTGGAGCGAACATTATGTATCCAGATTTTAATGTGCAATATTCCCTTCTTTTTCAAAGGTTGAATGCTTTTTGTGCACGCCTTGCGACTTTGAGGCGTGATTATTGCAACACTCCATGGAAGACGGTAGCTCTATTGCTGGAATTTTTCTGCTTGTTCTCACTGTTGTTCAGACAGTATTTTCTATTCTTCAAGGAGTACACTAGTACTAGATTAATGTTTGATTTCTTTGTAAATGGAAGAATTGAAGTGTTTATTACGAACATGTGGCCACTTTATTATGTAATTATTGAAGACCACTGCATAAGGCAACTCCCTTCTCTGTAATTGTGTATCAAGTTTGAATGTGATATTTTTTTATTGTTGCTTTCTGGTTTCTATACATTATTTACACATCTTTGTTCTGAAATTAGTATTCAAAGATCATGTTCTATCTTAAAAAGAGCGAGGGCTTTTCAATTTCAACTTTAAGATAAAGATCAACATGCATTTCTAGACTAACATTGTTGGCTAATCAATAAAGATCATCATCATCAGACAAAGACACAAAATGCCCCTCAGTGTACTAATCAAAAGCTAGAAATGATACAAACTAGCAAAAGTGATTAAAAAGAAATACTAACCAACATGACATAAAAGTTGAAACAGAGTAATAGATTAGCATATCTGGAAGAGATACCAATAATTTTAAGAGAAGATAATTATATTTGTTTTATTTACTATCAACTATGTTGCTGAATTTCTTGAGTGTAAGAATTTTACTTGAATAAAATTTTCCTCCAATGAGGAGTTAAAAATATGGTGTGTTTGAGGAATAAAGAATATGGTACAAAGATACAAGTTGAAATGTTGAAACACTTAAAAATAAATAAATACAACAACAAAGCCTTGTCCCACTAAGTGGGGTCGGCTACATGAATCAAACGACGTCATTGTGCTCTGTCATGTATCATGTCTACAGAGAGACTGCTTACATGTAGATCTCGTTTGACCACCTCATGGATGGTCTTCTTAGGTCTTCCTCTGCCTTTCGCCCTTTATCCATCTTCCATCTCATCCACCCTCCTGACTGGATATTCTATCGGTCTTCTTCTCACATGTCCAAACCACCTGAGACGCGATTCAACCATCTTTTCCACAATGGGTGCTACTCCAACTCTCTCCCTTATATCTTCATTCCTTATTTTATCCAATCGCGTATGACCACTCATCCATCTCAACATCTTCATCTCTGCCACACTCAGCTTATGTTCATGCTCCCCTTTAGCCGCCCAACACTCTGTACCATACAGCATAGCCGGTCTTATAGTGGTGCGATAAAATTTACCTTTAAGTTTTAGAGGCACTTTTTTGTCGCATATAAAACCAGATGCACTCCGCCATTTTGACCAACCTGCTTGGATCCTATGATTTACATCCTGTTCAACCTCTCCATTATCCTGTATGATACACCCAAGATACTTAAAACTTTTAACTTTTTGTAGGATGTTTTCTCCAATCTTCACCTCTATATTGGGGTTTTTCCTTCTCAGACTGAATTTACATTCCATATATTCCGTCTTGCTACGGCTTATGCGCAGACCATACACTTCTAAAGCTTCTCTCCATAACTCCAACTTCTTATTTAGGTCTTTCCTTGACTCTCCCATAAGGACGATATCATCGGCAAAAAGCATGCACCATTACACAGGCTCTTGGATGTGCTCTGTGAGTACTTCCAAGACTGATGTGAAAAGGTATGGACTTAAGGATGATCCCTGGTGCAATCCTATACCAATAGGGAATTCTTCTGTCACACCACCTTGAGTCTTCACACTAGTTGTGGCCCATCATACATGTCTTTAATTGCCCGAATATATGTGATCCTTACTCTCCTCTTTTTTAAAACCTTCCATAAGACCTCCCTTAGTACCCTATCATACGCTTTTTCCAAATCAATAAACACCATATGTAGATCCCTTTTATTACTACGATACCTCTCCATCATCCTTCTTAATAGGTATATCGCTTCAGTGGTAGATCTACCTGTCATAAATTCAAATTGGTTCTCTGTTACTTGTGTCTCTTTTCTCAACCTCCGTTCTATCACCCTTTCCCATAACTTCATAGTATGACTCATAAGCTTAATCCCTCTATAATTTTCGCAACTTTGTATATCCCCTTATTCTTGTATATAGGTACCAAGGTGCTCTTTCTCTACTCATCAGGCATCTTCTTTGACCTTAAAATCTCATTAAAAAGCTTGGTTAACCAATTAATGCCTTTTTCTCCAAAACCCTTCCAAACCTCAATCGAGATATTATCAGGTCCTACTGCCCTGCCATTTTTCATCTGCTTTATAGCCTCTTTTAACTCGAAGTCTCGAATCCTTCGATAGTAGTCAAAGTTTTGATCTTCTTCCCTTGTGCATAATCGACCAAGGCTCGGAAGAGTCTTCTGTCCCTCATTAAATAACTCGTAGAAGTAGCTCTTCCACCTTTCATTAATCTTCTCCTCTTAAGCCAACACCTCTCCATCCTTATCCTTTATGCACTTAACCTGATCCAAATCTCTCGTTCTTCTTTCCCGACTCTTTGCGATTCTATATATACCTTTTTCTCCTTCTTTTGTGCCCAAAGACTGGTAGAGACCCTCATATGCTCTTATTCTTACTTCACTTACAGCCACTTTGTCTCTTTCTTAGCCACCTTATATTTTTTTCAGTTATCTGTATTGCGACATAAAGACCACTCTTTAAACCATTCCCTTTTTATCTTTATCTTTTCTTGTATACTCGCATTCCACCACCAGGACTCCTTGTCTCTTGGTTCTATTCCTTTAGATTCACCAAAACTTTCTTTTGCTGTTCTTCTAATAACTTCTGTCATCTCCCTCCACATCTCTTCCGCGCTTCCATTTCCATCCCACTTTGCCTCTTCTCCTACCTGTCTTATGAAGCTTCTTTGTTCCTCACCTTTCATCCGCTACCACATCGTCCTTGAGTTCTTCGTATGATGTCTTTTTCTCAACTTTTGCTCAACGAAAAATCCATGACGAGCACCCTATGTTGTGTTGTCAACTCTCTTCCGGGATAATTTTACAGTTAATGCAAAATTTTTGGTCGACTCTCCTCAACAAGAAGAAGTCGATTTGAGAGCTTGTCATGCCACTCTTATAGGTTATAAGATGTTCGTCTCTCTTTTTAAAACATGTATTTGCGATTAGAAGATCAAAGGTTGAGGAAAAGTCCAAAATAGTTTTACCCTCGGCATTGATCACCCCGAAACTATGGCCTCCGTGAATACTCCCATATCCAGTCACTTCTCTCCCAACATGGCCATTTAAATATCCTTCTAAGAAAATCTTATCTCCCAAAGGTATGCCTTGAACCAAACTCTCTAAATTCTCACAAAACCTTATCTTGTGTTGTTCGTCCGAACTCACTTGCGGTGCATAGGCGCTAATCACATGGAAAGCACCTCCCTCCACCACAAGTTTGATAGAGATGATCTGATCTCCCACTCTCTTGACATTCACTACGTCATTCTTCCACTGCTTATCCACAATTATTCCAACCTCATTCCTATTCTTCACCTTTTCTGTATACCAAAGTTTGAAACCAGAAGTATCCAACTCCCTAGCCTTTGCACCAACCCATTTCGTTTCTTGTAGGCACATAATGTTAATCTTCCTCCTTGTCATGGTGTCCACCATCTCCATGGACTTTCCTGTTAGAGTGCCTATGTTCCATGTCCCAAATCTCAACTTTCTGTCGCGTCGACCTTTACCTTTTACTTTGTGAACTAGCTTATTTACCCTCGTCTGTTCACGAAAATGCAAGAACCCTTGCTCATTTAACACTACATCCGGGCACTGATGCAGCGACTCTTGCTTTGACACCGTACTCAAGCCATACGGCGCGTTGCTTCCGGGCAACGACCTAGCTTTAGCGTAATAATGTCTTTGATTCATGTCATGGGAGTTCGGCTATATTTTTATGTTGGTTGCCGAATACCTAACACAATCCTCCTCCTTTATCCAGGCTTGAAACCGGCTATGTACCGCAAGTGTAACATAGGCAAAGTTTTAAAAATAAATAAATAACAAATATAAATTTTTTTGATATCTTGACTGGAAGGTGTCTATTCGAAAAGTATTTCTAACCAAAAAAAATACTAACCCATAAAATATTTACTGTATAAAAGACAGTAAAGCAAAATAAAAATCTCTTATTCTTCGTTTTCTCTCATTTAATTAAATTTTTAATATTTATTATAAAAGATTAGATATTATTAATTTTTAAAATTTTATAATAAAAATTAAATAATAAAATACAATTTATTTTAAAAAATTTATTATGGAAAAAAATACTAGTAAATAATAATACGCAAACTCATTTTTTTGGGTATTAAAATGTCAATCTTGTATACATGTGTTTCTTCATAATCTCGGGTGATATATACTTGCCTTTGAGCATGAAAACATAAATATATAGCAGCATCCAAAAGGAAAAAAAAAAGTGATATATACTTGCCTTTGTTATGCAGCAAAGATCAGCTTCTTTCCCAGCCTCATCACTATATCTATCTCATCTTGAATATGCTCATGCCATTTATTTGGAATTGTTGTCATCACATAATAACACTGCTTCTGTTTTGGTAAGGTTGTCTTTCCTATTCCTCCCACAGTCCCATGCCATGCAATGTCTTGTTTTGATTGGAAGTGTTTTTCATTCAAACCGCATAAAATAATGATTTCTGACAAAAAGTTCAACCGTTGATGTGTTGTTGTAGGGCACTGAGTCAAAGCCAGTCAACACTCGTATATATTAAAAGGCTGCAATATAATGTGAGTTTGTCGTACTATATTATATTATCTTCCAAAATATATCTTTTTGTCTTTTTTACTAGCATTAATTAATAATATAGTAATAGTTATAAAGGTAACTAAATAAATAATCATAAGGAAACATCTTGATTATAATGACGTGGAAACTCAGCTGCAGTCGACTTTACGTAAGTTGATACCGGAGAGCCGTGAGATGATTTGACTGATATCAACTTTACTTAAAGTCGACTTTACCTGAGTTTTCACCTAATTATAATCAACATGTTTCCTTTGTATACTATTTATACAGCAAGATGGCAAATCGGAATCCTCATGTTGCAATCAAGATTAAAGCAATGTTGGAGGCAGCACAACCTCGATTCACAGAGAAATGCTGCATCTACAGGGTGTCCCATGAGATTCGCAAATCAAATGAAGATGCATACATTCCAAAGGTTGTTTCAATTGGTCCTTTTCACCATGGGGATCAATATTTGCTAAACATGGAGGAGCCAAAAAGAATATTTTGTAGACAATTCATTGAAAGATCTACGACAAACAACTTGGAAAGTTTTGTTAGTTGCGTGCAAGAGCTCGAACCAACGGTTCGTGGTTGTTACTCAGATAACATCAAGCTTACTGAGGAAGAACATGTTATGGTGATATTGGTGGATTGCTGCTTCATATTAGAATTTTTACTTAAGCGCCATCATCGGTGGAGACGACGTGATGCCATTGTTCTGCCACGAAATTTAAGGGATCCTGTAGCATATGATTTGTTGTTGCTTGAGAATCAAGTTCCTTTCTTTGTTCTTGAGAAGCTTTATAACCTAGCTCTTGATTCTCCTCCATTACTAACGCTCACTCTTCGTTATATTGTTCCTGGTAGTATCATCGTTCCTGATAGTATCATTTCCGGTGATGTTCTTAGGCTATTCTTATCCAACGATACTGGAATAGCTCACTTCATAGATCTATCAAGAAAGTTCCTATTAACATCCTCTGGCTTCTCTGGATGCTTAAGAAAAGCAGAGTTCCCCCACATTTATAGTGCCACTGAGTTGAGTGAAGCAGGAGTGAAGTTTAAGGCAAAGAAAAATAGCCAATGCATGATAGATTTGGAACTTTCAGGTCATAATTTGAGAGTGCCATCTATTAGAGTGACAGCCTTTACTGAAGCTATTTTGAGAAATTTGATAGCTTTTGAGCAATGCCACTGTATGAAGGAATCTTACCTCGCTGACTATATTGTAGCCTTGGATTTCCTTATC
The DNA here is from genome assembly GCF_003086295.3 of Arachis hypogaea. Lineage (NCBI taxonomy): Eukaryota > Viridiplantae > Streptophyta > Magnoliopsida > Fabales > Fabaceae > Arachis > Arachis hypogaea. The sequence goes on along the minus strand of NC_092042.1, from coordinate 3,137,147 downwards.
AACACAGAGAAGGATGTAGATTTGTTGATTAAGAAAGGAATCATTGAGAATTGGTTAGGTGATAGCAATGCAGTGGCTGAAATGTTCAATGGTCTTGCACTGCGTGTTTTAAATCCAGATTTTAATGTGCAATATATCCGTATTTTCAAAGAGTTGAATGCTTTCTGTGGCCACCCTTGCAACAAAAAAGTCGCAACTTTGAGGCGTGACTACTGCAACACTCCATGGAAGACAGTAGCTTCAATTGCTGGAATTTTTCTGCTTGTTCTCACTGTTATTCAGACAGTATTTTCTATCCTCCAAGTGGTACACTAGATACTAGTGCTAGCTAGATTAATGTTTGTGTTGTGACTGGATGATTATAATATGGTAGACTTGATATGTTTGTATTTTGGAAGAACTAAAATGTTTGTTATGAATATGTGTAGTCCATATATCATATAAGGGTCACTATGTTATGTAATTATTATTTATTGAAGACCTCTAAGTTTGAATATTGTTGTTTTCTTTGCATTATTTACATGCTTTTATTCCGAAATTAGTATTCAAAGCTACAATGTCATAAGGATCATCATCCGACGAAGACACAATGTCATATATATAGCCATGATTTTTCTCAACGTACCAATTAAAAGCTAGAAATCATACAAACTAGGAAAAGTGATTAAAAAGAAATACTAACCAACATGACATAGAGTAATAGAGATTAGCATATCTGGAAGAGATACAAATAATTTTAAGAGAAGATAATTATATTGGTTTTATTTTCAACTTAGTGAGGATGATTTAATTTCTAACAGCAGCAGCTTTGTCCTTCATCGTGTGCAAAAAACAATGTGTTTGAGGAATAAAGAATATGGTGCAAAGATAGAAGTTGAAATGTATAGAAACACTTTAAAGCTCTTCTTTTTTTTTGGTATTAAAACTTAGATTCTAGTCATCAAATCTCAACCATCAATCTTGTAACGCAATACAAAAATAAATGCCAATCTTGTATAAATGTGTTTCTCATTTCATAATCTTGGTGATACTTGCCTTTGAGCATGAAAAAAATAAATATATAGGAGCATCCAAAAAGAAAAAGTGATATACTTACCTTTGTTATGTAGCTAAGATCAGCTTCTTTTCCCAGCTTCATCACTATATCTATTGCCATTTATTTGGAATTGTTGTCATCTAACACGACTTGTTTTTGTGTAAGGTTGTCTTTCCTATTCCTTCCATGTCATACAATGTCTTGTTTTTATTAGAAGTGTCTATTATTCAAACCACATAAAATAATGATTTCTGACAGAAAGTTCAATTGTTGCTGTAGCGCATTGAGTCAAAGGCGGGCAAGACTCTTATACATAGAAAGGCCGCAAGGTGAGTTTGTTTATTATATTATCTTGCAAAAAATATCTTTTTGTCTTTTCTACATTAACTAATAATATAGTAGTAATTATAAAGGTAAAGAAATAAATAATCATAAGGACAAAGATGAAGGTTCTCTCATAAGAATATAAAAATAAATAAATTAAATTTTTATAGAGATCTTTTGAAATTTATGTAACTATCTAATGTGATTCTTAAAATTTCAATTTTATTATGGTATGTCTTTCAGTGCTAAATAAATAATATTTTTGGTTAATTATAAATAAATATTATTTTTTATTATATATTATAAAGATGATAATGTAACTATATAGATAGATTATGTTGTATAGTAAATAAATTTGATGTTGAGATGGCAAATTTTTAAAGGACGTCGTAATAAATAAGATTGCATTTATTCATAGAGACAAAATACAAAGACAGAGATACAAAAACATTAAATTGTGTTTAATAGAAGAGACATGGATAGAGATAATGTGTCTAGAAATATTGAATTAGTATATTTTATATTTTTCTTAACTAAAAGAACACAAAAATAATAATAAGAGACATAACTTATTTTTTATTTTCTCTTTTATTATTTTCGTTAATTTTTTATAATTATATTTTTTATTATATTTTTCGTCTCAATTTTTTTTAATGAAAAAAATAGAATAAATTGAATTTTCATAATTTATTTTAGTTTATCACCAAACAGAATAAATACAAAATTTTGTATCTCTGTTCTTTGTCTTATTTTCAATATCTTGTCTTATTTTATTGTCAGAAACAAACGCAGCCTAATAGATTGACATGGTTCCTTCACATACTAAGTATTATTACATACTAGAATGAGACCCGCGCAATGCGCGGACGGTAAATTAATGATAGTATATAATAAATATTAAAAATGGCTATGTTTTGTAGAATTAAATTAAATGTGTAAACTAAAATTAAATTTGAAAGGTGTTTTATTTAAAATAATTTGTAGTACAAAAGATTTGGATGTTAGAGTTGTACAAAGTGACATTTTTATTTAGTAATTTAATTTTTGCATTTGTTTTAGTTGATGAATTTAGTTTTCTTATGTGGCGCTCGTCCTCCTTTTTCTTTATTGGTTATTATTAGAATTGTTGTTTTCTTCTTTCTGTCGAGGTTCTTGTGAAGGCATGTTCTTTATGAATTGTTGAGTTGTATGCACTTTCTATTATGTTTTGTTCCATCTTTGCATGCATGTATGTTTTTCTTCCGAAAATGTGTCTTGAATTTGTATGGTTTTCTTTCTTCTTAATCTCTTGATGTACTTTTCCAATGACACCTACAATAAAAAGAACAAAAATGTGTAGATTTTTTTTGAATGAGTTATTTTGAATAAAAATAATTGAAATTGTATAAAATAAAATTATTTGTTAGTATTTTTCTTTGACCCACTCTGTCAGACAATGTCTCAAGTGATGTAAATTCAAAATAGTGATCTTGGAAAATGTTTAAAATTGGATCTTTAATTTCTTTTACAGCAATTGTGAGTAAAAAATTTGCTTTCATTATACCTTTACAAATCATTTGTATCTTCTATTTTTAAATTTTTATAGTATAGACTTTTTTTCCCTACAGTATTAGTAAATTATAGTTCATAATTAGTTAAAAAAGAATAATGAATAGCATATTAAAAGAAATATATTTTTAACGATATTAAAATATAATTATATATAAAGTATTATAAAATAATATAAAAAATATAAAAAACAAAAATAATTAAATTATTTTTTTCGTAAATTCAATTTAAAAATATAATAAATATGTTTGTTTTTTACCTTTTCATCTAATATAATCATTTCTAAACAAAGAGACTCTTTTTCATTTGTGGGTGTTAATGTTTTCTATAGATAAACCATACGAACTTTGATAAATTAATTATCTTTTTGTTTGGTGATATTATCCAAAGAATGATGTTCCACTGAGTAAGTTTGAGATGTTGCGTAGTTTGAAAATAAATTTTTTGTGCTAAATTTGATGTTATTTAAAAAAATAGTGATAAGAGACTTATTAAATAGTTCAAATAGTATGGAATTTGAATATTTATAACGTAAAAATTATTATGATTAATGATATTATTATTACATTTGTAATATGAATGTTTATTATGTTTAATGAGTTATTTATAGAAATTAATAAATTAATTATTGGAGTTATAAATTTATTGTATTGTTTATAACGGTGAGATATAATAAATATATGGATATGAATTGAATGTCTTTGTAGGTTACAAATTTTTGTATATTTTTTTTTTACTAATTTGAAAATAATAGTTGATTTGGCGGAAACTGAGTGGGTAATTCTAATATTTTGCCAAGTAAGCGATGTTGCTGACATGGTATTAGTAGAAAGAAAAAAATATTTTAAAAGTAACGTAGGTAAACTTATGTATCTACATTTATATATTAAGAATAGATGTTTGATGTTATTCTGTAATAAATATATATTAGATGTAATAAGTATTTTACTATAGATATTACAAACATGAAATTATAGATGTTAACTTTAGATTATTGTCTCCCTAGCATTACTAATAATAATAATAATAATAATAATAATAATAATAATAATAATTGTATATACATATACAATTTTTTTGTCCAAATATTAATTTGTTGGGATCTAAACTCTATTTAAGAGTTGAAGAGATTCGAAACCAAACACTTGTAGATGGCGAATCCGAATCCTGGTGACGCTGCAATAATAATGAAGATTAAAGCAAAGATGGAGAAGGCATTGCCTTTCGTTACGGATGAATGCTGCATCTATAGGGTGCCTCATGAGATTCGCAAGCTCAAAGAGGATGCATACACTCCAAAGGTTGTTTCAATTGGTCCTTTTCATCATAGGGATCCAAACTTGCAAAAGATGGAGGGCCAGAAAACAATATTTTTCAAAGAATTCATTGAAAGAACCGAGACGAAGGACTTGGAAAGTTTTGTGAGTTGCGTGCAAAAACTGGAGCTAAAGGTTCGTGGTTGCTACTCAGATGACATCAAGCTTAGTGAGGAAGAACATGTTATGGTGATATTGGTGGACTGCTGCTTCATATTAGAGTTTTTACTCAAGTTCCATTTCCATCAGTGGCCAAAGCATGATTTTCTGTCACCTTGGTTAACGACCTGCGGAAATGATTTGTTGTTGATTGAGAATCAAGTCCCTTTCTTTGTTCTTGACAAGCTTTACAATCTAGCTTTTCCTTCTACCTCAAATCCTTCACTGTTAACTCTCACTCGTTATATCCTTCCTGATGGTATCAGTTCTGGTAATAGGGATGGGCTATCCTTAACCAATGTTGGTAGAATAGCTCATTTCACAGACCTAACAAGAAAGCTTCTGTTATTATCTTCTGACTTATCCTCTGAATGCTCAAGAGAAGCACAGGTAACACAGCTCTATAGTGCAACTCAGCTGAGGGAAGCAGGAGTGAAGTTTGAGGTAAACAAAGATAGTAACTGCTTACTAGACTTGCAACTTTCTGGTCATACTCTTAGAATTCCATTCATCAGAGTGGTGGACTCTACCGAAGTTGTTTGGAGAAATTTGTTAGCTTTCGAGCAATGTCATTGTATGGACAAAGCCTACCTCGCTGACTATGCCTTTGTCATTGATTTTCTTATCAACACAGACAAAGATGTGGATTCGTTGATTAAGAATGGAATAATTGAGAATTGGTTAGGTGATAGCATTGCTGTGGCTAAAATGTTCAATGGTCTTGGAGTGAACATTGTGACTCCAGATTTTAATGAGAAATATTATTGTATTCTTAAAGGCTTGAATGATTTCTGTAAGAAGCCTTGGAACAGAAAAGTAGCAACTTTGAAGCGCGACTACTGCAACACTCCGTGGAAGACGGTAGCTTCCATTGCTGGAATTTTTCTGCTTATTCTCACTGTTGTTCAGACAGTATTTTCGATCCTTCAAGTTGTACTCTAGTACTATATTAATGTTTGTGTTGTGTTGGATGATTATGTTAATGTTCAATATGGTGTGGCAGATTTAATATTATTTGTATTTTAAAGTAATTGAAATGTTTGTTATCAACATTGATAACCATAACTCATGTATTTATTGAAGACCACTTCATATGGTAGCTCCCTTTTCTGTAATTGTATCAGGTTTGAATGTGATTTTTTTTTATTATTGTTGTATTCTATAAGTTATTTACACGTCTTTATTACGAAGTTAGTATTCAAAATCAATTCGATCCTTCAATTTGCACATCAATCTTAATTTAGTCCTTGAAATTTTTATTATTTCTATTTAATTTGCAAATTTTGCGAACATAACTCATGTTTGTCTACTTTGAGATAATTTTCGACACATAGAGCTGGATGTCACATTAGACTCCGTAAAGCAATATTATTTTTGTTTTGGCATTCAAATAGCTAAAAAAAATCATGAGTAGTATTTATTGAAATTTTTTTTCCAAAACAAATGATCCGACATCGTTTTTAGACTTTGAACGGCAAAACCAAAACAATATCATTTTACAAGTTCTAGCAGGATATTTGTCTGTCCAGGTCAAAACTCCATTAACATTTGTGTATCGAAAATTATCCTAATGACTAAATGTGAGTCACAGTTTATAAAATTTAAAGACTAAATAAAGACAATTGAAACTTTAAAAACTAAATTGAAGTTTATGTACAAATTCAGAGACCAAATTGAATATTAACTCATTCAGACATCATGTTTTATCTTAAATAGAGCAAGGAATGCTTTTCAATTTCAATTGTACGATAAAGAATGTCCATAGACTAAGTCTTGAATCAACTTGAAAGTATGCAAACTACGAAAAGTAACAAGAAAAAAAAAATACTAACATTCATACAACTAAACCAGAAGTTAATATTATTAAGTGGATATTACCAATAGAGGATGTTACTTAAACATTGACAAATAAGTATTAACTGAACACCCACCATGATCTAAAAATTTAAAATATTTTTATATAAAATTTATAAGTTAATCTATAATTCCTAAGTATCTTTAATTTAGATTAAATATTTTGTCTACAAAAATCTAAATAAATGAAACACAAAATTATGCACGGGCAACGAAACAAATCTTAAAAGTTTGCAAATCTCATCCCTAATTAAGAGAAACAGAATAATAGAAACTTTTTTAATTTTCCATCAATTTTATATACATCACATAATGCTTGCATCATGCAAAATGGCTATACTGGTTCATGATGCAAGGCATGACAATTAGGTAAGATTCAAAATAGTGAAAAAAAAAAAACTGCCAACTAAAGCAGTCAGATGCCGAGACCATTGATTTTGGCCTTTTGCTTCCATCTTGGAAGTTAAATGTGTTGTGTTTTGGCATCACCATAACATAACACTTGAAACAACCCCAAACCTCTATAGAAATGAAAGGAGGAAAATAATAATACTATTTGAGGCATTATTTTTGCCTTTCAAACAAAATCACTAATTTACCAAATAGAGACATGGACTTCATGCTGTATAATGGAATGTTCTATTTGGCAGAGTACCAGTTTTGAGCACACTTGGCATCAACGGAGAGGTCCACTTTTAGAATGTTTTTTCCATGGAAGGGTTTGGCCATGCATTCTACAACTATGGCCTTTGCTACCTCAGCTGACTCACTTGGCCCTTCCAATATCACTTCATCATGAACCTGCTTTGTCAAATAAAAATCTTAGATACAAAGTACAAAGAAAGTTGCTTCATGGATATTGAAAAAGGATTCAGATTTGGATTAACATCAATAATACAAAGATAAAAAGGTTAATGTTTTATAATTGCCTATGACAAATATAGATATGCTGACGAGCCTCCTGACATCACACAGCATGAAGGACATTACCAGAAGCATTCATGAGAAGTTCCTCACACAGCATAATCAGCAATGAAGCCTGAAATACCATCTTCATCAAAATCTGCATCACATAAAAAATGAATATCTCTAACTACTTATAAAAGACCACCATTAAGAAAAACTTTGTAGAGCAAAACACAACTCCCTAGATAAACAAAAGTATAGAGCCAGAACTCAACAGATTCAACATCAACTCATTATTTCCGCTTGGAAACAGATTTCTAATGTCTTAATTTATTTTGGCTCAAACACTATTTGGTGTTTAGAACTTAACTCATAATTGGAATTTGAGCTTCTGAATCCAAATACTTGAAATGCCTATTAGAAATGGTGTGCCTTTCTAATGTTTGGAGTTGGTGCTCTAAAAACATGCTTCCTTTGGTCAATCCATCAATCTAGTTGCCTACATGGATTCATAATATTGCCATTGCATGTAATGATTGTAAAGGCCAAAAGAGATAGAAAGTAAACAATAGAATTAGAAGAGCTGGGGTAGGAATGAATTTGTGTGAAATCACCCGTTCCCCAGTTATAGATATAGAATTATACTGGAAAAGCAGGAAATTATAGAGCAGAAAAACCAAAGTTGTCATCTCTCGAAGAAATATGTTTCTTGATATTTTGGACAAAATTGGACGCTCTTGTAGACCCAAATATTAAGCTTCAACCAGATCAAAGAGATTTGGACGAAAGAAGATATCAAAAGATTTGTTTTATGCATTACATGTATTAGCAGAACATCTTTAAGACAGACAACAAAAGCAGAGAAAAGAACAGGTTGTTAGTGAAGTGGAGTTTTCAGATTCTATAAATGTCTGACAGGGGAAAACCTCTAAAAAATCACGAGTTTTACACCAAATAGAGGACAAATATCCAATTCTGCCCAAACTTTCTTGTCCACGTGTTTGCTATCTAATATAGTTATGCCCCAACCAAATACACCAATTAGTGGCACAGATAGCATACTACTGCAAAGATTTGGCTTCCTTCCTCCTCCCAAAACCAACTTAACTAAGTCAACAAGAACTGCTCCAGAGATCTAGAACACCCAACACATAAATATATAGAATTAGCCATAAAACAAATATTCAACTGATTCTAAACTAGCACTTATATTTAGTATTTCCATTTCACAATGCATGTCACACAATCCCAAATCAAATGCAGAAGGATCTCTTGTAAAAAGCATCAGCATAGTCTCTACATTAAAAAAAAGCAAATCATGAATGTCCCACATGGTACTGCTAAAAACCAGCGCTGTATATTCAAATATATGTTACTGTTATCTGAAAAAAAGGCCGCTTTGTAATTGAAGTGTTATAAAACAATTGTCATATCCAAAAAATAACCAGTTGATACTACTTTGTAATTCACAGACAAAATGTTGTTACATGAAAAATCTAATGTATGATAATTTCTTTCAACTTAAGAGTATTAAGCTTTTGCAATTTCCAACCCAAAAAATATATTAACATATTCCCTAAACCCATCATCATTAGCCAAAAAATAAGTTTCCCAAAATGTAGTGAGTTCTGTTGTTGGTTCCTAGGTCAGGGAGGTTGCCGTGTTCATCGGAGAGAGTGAGTCCAAGCTGGATGATTTTGAGGGCGTCAACATTGGCCTTCATGACTTGGTAAGTTTCTTCTGGAACAAGACTCAGGTAGTTCTTGTTGCGCGCAGGATGACTACGCCGGGGAATTCAGTGTCAATGGAAGCAAATCGATATTTGTCAATCAGGCTGCTTATGATTTGGAACTCGGAATCAGCGTTGGCAGTCCACACTTGCCTGATCACAACCGAACTATTGGGACTAGGCTCTAGAAGCGGCAGTCACTCCACAAACCTTGGCTGAACAGCACAATAAAAAGGCGAAAAACCAACAACCATGTACAGTGGCATCAGAAAAACTCTCGGTGGTTGTTGAAGTCGTTCTCGTTCATCATCAACCCTCGTCATTGTTGTATATATGGTCGTCATGCTCTTCCTGCAACTCTGTTAAATAATTATTAGGAACTAAAGAAAAAGATAGAACAAAGGAATGTAAATTGTGTGCTGTGTATGGGTGACTGGAAACGGTGCAGTACTTTTTCTTTGGGCGGGTTCGTCGAAGGAATGCTTTGAGGCTTGGGCAGATAGGGGTATGAGTAAGAAAAGGAGTTTGTTGCGGTGATGTGGTTTGTGTGGAAGGGTAGGAATTGAAAGAGATGATTTTCAACAATGTTATGTTTGATGAAGAAAGAATGAAACTTGATACATCTGTTTCCTGTTTGTGCTTCAAACTGGAACCCAGAGAGGGAGCAAAGAACCTTTCATGCAGGTGTGGACGTTGTTGTTTAGGTGCTGCCTTCTACTAGTTAATATTGAAAACTAAAATTTGATAATCAATTCAAAGACAACCAAATGTGAAGATAGATTAAAGGGTGCGTTTTGGTCTTTAGTCTTTAGTGTTTACCTACGTCCTGTGTCAAAGATATGTATGATTTATAGGGGAATATATGTACTTTTACTTTGAAAAAAATATATATAAAATAAATCTGCAACACATCACTTAATTATAAACACATACTTAATTGAGAAATCAAACATTCGCGACGAAGATATAGGATTCAATACGAATTTAATGAGTGAATGAATAATATTGAACATACATCTTATATTCTTTAATGTGAACAATGACAACAATAAATATTTATATTTAGTAATTACAAATTGAATCTTTTAGATTTTATAGTTACTAGACTTAATTTGTTCTGATTTAATTTAACACAAATATAATTATTTGATCTATTCTATTATTAAAAACGATCGTGTGAAAATATTTGAGTAATTATTATTCTATTTTTTAAATTTAATTTCATTGCAAGAAATTCATGCATAGCTTCTTCTATAATTAGTATCCAAATTAAACATCATGTTTTTTTTTTGTGACTAAATAAAAAAGAAAGAAAAAAAAAGAGACAAAACCAAATTAATTGGCTAGGGTCATATCTAAATCTATTAGATGTTAAACTCACTCCATGGTTGGCTTCAATTCGAGTGAATGTCCGCGACAGAAGCTGCTGCTTTACCCATACAATCTGCAATACTGTTTGCAGTCATTTGAATTAAAAAAATAGAGACTCTCCAATTCCAATTCATAACCTCATGTATATGCTTTGCCAAATCCTATTTCGGAATATCCTTACCAAGTATTCTTTGGTTTATCAAGAAAAGAGTTTCTAAACAGTTTGTTCCACAAATAACCTCACGAAATCCACTCTCCCAAACAAGAAGTAAACCTCTCCAAATTGCATACAATTCAGTCAAAAGAACACTGCACACTTCGACTTTTCCAGTGCAATATTTCAACCAACATCCATCAGGATTGCAAATGATACAACCAAAACCAGCATAACCAGAAGGAGCAAACCAACTAGCATCACAATTCAATTTAACAGAATGAACTGGAGGTGGAACCCAATACAAACAAAGTGAAGGAGGAGACAGAAATTGATGCATAACAAAAATAGTGTGAAACTCCCTTACTAAACTACGAATCAAACTCACCACTTTACTAGCACTCTATGAATCATTTATATCATCAACACCATGTTCTATCTTAAAGAAAACAAGAGAAGCTTTTCAATTTCAATTATAAGATAAAGAATATTACAAGAACGAGAGCGGTTAATATTTATATTGTGTATTTGAACACTTTGTGGAATGAACTAAACAACAGAATTTTCTTCTGCGCTTCTTGTATTGCTTGCTACTGTATTTTGCAAAACAATGGCGAGCCTAGTTAAGTATCAAAGTCAACTTTAATTTGGCCTACAAACTTTTTATAATATAAAAAGGTTTAGCTTTAAAAATATTATGATAAAGCATTCGGTACCCCATAAGTTGTATCATTAAACTCTATCGCGAGAGCTTGAGAGCTTCTCATACCTTAACTACCTTTTCATACACGGTGGTAGGGATGTTCATAAAAAAACTAAAATGTGATTAATTGGTTAAAAAATTATAACCACATTTTAATTAACTAGTTTAATAAAATAATTTTAAAAATTATATTCATATTTTTTAAAATTGGTTAACTAAGACCAAATTAAAAAAAATTCGGTTTTTAATAGGTTAATCAAAACGGATTTGGATTCTCTAAAGTTTGAATTTCACTTTAGAGAGTAAAGTGTGATCTTCTACCCTTGAATAATTTCTCTTTCATATTTATTCTTGGTCCCACCTATGAAATCAATGGTGAGAGATCACACTTTACTCTCTAAAGTGAAATTCAAACTTTAGAGGATCCAAATCCAATCAAAACCAAAACCAAATTAAAATCAAAACCTAATTTAAAAATCAAATTACTTACTCTTTCTTTCTCTCCTTCTCCCCTCTCTCTTCCCCTTTCTCTCTCTTTCTCTCTCTCCCCTTCCCTTCTTTCTCTTCTCTCTCTCCCTTCTCTCTCTCCTCCTATCTCTCTTTTTTCTTTCTCTCCCTCCTCTCTCTCTCTCATTTTCCTCTTTCTCCTCCTTTTCTTTATTCTCTCCTTTTCTCTCTCCCCTTCATCTCTCTCTCTCTCTCTCCCTCATCTCTCTATTTTCTCTTCCTTATCTCTTTTCTTTTTTCCCTATTTCTCTCTCTTCTCCTTCTCTCTCCCCCTTTCTTCCCCATGTCTCTCTCTCACTCATTTTCTTCTTTATCTCCTCTCCTCTCCCCTTCTCTCTTTCTCCTTCTCTTTCATTATCTCTTCCTCCTCCTCCTCTTCTCTCTCTCTCTCTCCCCCATTTTTTCCTCTTTCTCTCCTCCGTTCTCTCCCCTATCTCTCTCTTTCCCTTTCTTCTTCTCTCTCCCCCTCTCCCGCCTCTCTCCACCTCGTCTTTCTTTCTCTCTCCATTGTCTCTCTATCCTTCTCTCCCGTTTTCTCTTTCTCTCTCTCTCCTTCTCTCCCTTTCTCTTTCTCTCATCCTCTCTCTTTCTCCCATTCTCTCTCTCCCATATCTCTCTCTTTTCTCCTCTCTTTTCCCTTCTCTCTCTTTCTCTCTCTCCACTCTCTTTTCGCTCTCTCTCCTCTCCTTTCCCTCCCCTCTCGTTTCTTTTCTTTTCTTTCTTTCTCTCTCTCTCCTCTCTCTTTCCTTTTCTTCTTTCTCTCTCTCTCTCTCCCATTTTTTTCTCCTTCTCTTTTTTTCTTCCTTTTCTCTTCTTCTCCTCTTTCTTCTCTTACTCTCTCTTTTCTCTTTCTCTCTCAACCTTCTCTCAATCTCTAACCTTCTTCTATCTCTTTTCTCCTCTTCTCTCTAAAGCAAGAGAGAAGAGAGAGAGGAGGAGAAGATAAAGGAGGAGAAAAAAATGAGAGAGATAAGAAGAGAGAAAAAGGATAGGAGAAAGAGAAGAAGAGAGAGAAAGAAGACAAAGAGAGAGAAAGAGAGGGGAGAGAGAAAGAGGATGGGGAGAGAAAAGAGAGAGAGACAGAAAAAGAGAAGGAGAGAGAAAAAAGAGAGAAAGGGAGAGAGAAAGAGAAAGGGAGAGGAGGAGAGAGAGAGAGCATGGGGAGAGAAACGGAGAGAAGGATAGAGAGACAGAAAGGGGAGGGGCAGAAAGAGGGGAAAGGGAGAGATAGATAGATAGAGAGGAGGGGAGATAGAGAAAAGAAAGAGAAGAGGAGAGAGAAAAATGGGGGAGAGAGAGAAGGAAGATAAGTGGAGAGATAGAGGAGGGGGAGAGAGAGAGAAATGGGAGAGAGGGGAGAGAGAGAAGAAGAGAAAGAGAAGGGAGAGGGAGAAAGAGGGGAAGTGGAGAAAGAGAGATAGAAGGAAGAGAGAATAGGAGGGGGAGAGAAAAAGAGAGAAATGAAAAGAAAGATATAAGAAAAAGTTACTCGTATCATTTAGAAATAAAATTATTTATATTAGAAATTTTTTTATAGAAAATGATGAAAAGAGATAAGAAAGAAAAAGGAGAAAGCAATGGAAGGGATTTCATTATTTACAAATGTTACTCGTATCATTCAGAAAGAAAAAAATTTAAATTAAAAATATTCAATTAAAAAGTTTAAAAATTTGAATTTTTGTATGTAAAAATATTAACTTTTGTGTAAAAATTTATTTTTACATGTAAAAACGAATTTTACAGTATAAAAACCAATTTTTTAGTATAAAACCTAATTTTTCGATGTAAAAATCCGTTTTTAGTGTAAAAATCGATTTTTATATAAAAACCGTTTATTTTTTTAAAACCAATTTTTGCTTTATTTATCGATTAAAAACCAATTTTAAATTTTATTAACTGATTAATAATCAATTTTATCATGTAAAACTAATTTAATTAATTAATCAATATTATATTTTTTATTAACTAAAAAATTGATTTAATTTTTAAATTAACCAAATCATAAACACCATACACGTTGGCTCTGAGGGCTCTGATACCATAACAGAATCCACGAGTGTGGAGAAAGAGTTCACAATCTATTCTTGTGTTACAAGTAATGAACAGAGGAATGAAAAGCTTAAACTAATAATCAACAGTTTGACAATCGAAGATAGACATAGTCAACATCTTTTTGTTACATCTGTTAAATTATTATAAATCATTATTCCTTGGGTTGCGTCTCATTTTTTTTATACAATATATTATATTTTTTATTATTTCTTCATATCCACTTATAATAAGTGTTTATAAATAATTCATGCGAAAATAAATTTATAATAAATTTTATTATAATTTAATATTCTTAATTAATAGATAATTTTATATATAAACTAAAGAGACAATATTTAAAGTTATTTTATATAATACAATATCCATAATTTCATGTATATAAATATGTAATTATATATTTATTACATCTAAAATTACATAATTATTTTATCAATAATTAATAAATGTTAAATAAAATAATTTTAGACCGTTTGAATTGATTTTTAATTATTTTTCAAATATTATTTAAAGAAAAATATTAAAAGGTCATTAGAATTTATTATTTTGACCATCAATTAATTATCAATGTTTAAAAGTATAAAATAAAATATATTATTAAATTGCTAAACTAAAAAAATTAAGTTGATGACTAAATAATGATAAAAAATAAAAAATTCTAATAGACCTGACATTTCTCTTATTTAAATTAATAACCCAAAATCCACCAATATTTATTTTGGACTTGTTTTATGGTACATATATACTTGGCAGTTTTCAACTTCTTTTCATAGAGTTACTATTTGAAACTTAGAAAAATAAGATCTCTGGTGATGAATTTCAAATTATTATTCACGACATATATATATATATATATATATATATATATATATATATATATATATATATATATATATATAAAATTGTACTATTTTATTGTTTTCAGTATAATACTTTATTCATGCATGCCTTTTGTAATTTTGTATTATTTCAGAGATTATGAGCAGACGACAACTAGAGCTTCTGCAAAAAGACTGGAATCAAACAATTTTGTATTATTTCAACAATTGAACCTCAAAAGCGCTGCTAATTCTCAGTGTTGTTCTGTTATCCAAATTTGGTAGTAGGTTTTAGGTTTATGTGTTTAAATAATTCTGGTATTAAAATTTTAGTCTCTATTTTTAAATTAAAATTTCAGTATTTTAGTATTTCTAAAAAATGAGTATACAGGAGATAAAAAATTTTAAAGATAAAGACTGAAATTTTAATAATATTTTATATCTAAAATATTTTATTTTAATTAATTAATTCTAATTTTATCTTTTGTGTAAATTAAATTAAAATTTTATTTTTATTTCAGCTGTCTCTTACTTTACACCAAATATAATACTGAAACTTATTTCAATTTCTATTTCTTAATTGTAATCTCTCAACTTCTATATCTTTTCTAAACGCTATCTTTTGTCTTGAACAACGCATCTAAATCATAATTTGATTGGATCTTTTGATTAATTGGGGTGTTAATTTATAATTCAGTAATCATCATAATCTCATAGGATTGGAAATTGGATAGTGAATTAGTTAAATACCGTAAAAAACTAGAGACAAATTAACAAATATTAGCTTATCTCTCTATTAACCTAACTTTGTCTCCTTTTATGTTCCTCTCTTAAAAATAGAATTTAAACGCAACTTAAAAATCAACAATATAAAAATAAATTAAAATAAAAGAATAATTTAATTAATTATAAATTATTGATACCTAACTAAACTTTGTCTCCTTCTTTAGCATTCATTTCTCTACCAGTGTCCGACTATATGAAATTATCAATTTCCTTCAATAATAACTATCTGCAACCACTTTTGAAGTCTTTCATCGTACAAATTAAATATTGATATAGTTAGAGTACGTCCCACCACATATATGAACATTTAATGTAAAGAGAGTGATAAGAAACAATGAAAAATTGTCGGTTCATTTTCAAAAATACTCCATAAATAATATTCCATAATATAAATCCAAAAAATTAGTCACCCCAAATTATCCCTATGTATTTATATATTTTTAGATTTTTTTTCATATTTTTCAATAAAATAATTAACTACTAAAATAATTAAATTTGTCATTGTTGAACCTATAGCGCAATAGAATGCCTCTTTTTGTTAGAATGAAGAGCATTGTTAAAGATTATAATATTTTGAAGGGTTAATAGTGAAATTAGTTTTGGAAGGATAAGATATTCTTTAAATTTATCCCTTAAAATTTTTTGAATTAAATTGATTCCTCAACGATTACAAATTAATTATATTTGTCTTCTAGTCACTCCATTAACAATTTTTTTTAAAGATTGATGTTATAAAATGTTAATTGATAACATATATAATATTTGATATGTCTAATTGGATATTGACTAAATATGTTTATAAAAATTTATTAATTTAGTCGTTTTTCCCAATTACAAAAATCATATTCCTAATATGATATAATGACTAAATTGATAGATTTTCGTAAATAATATTTAGTCAACGTCCAATTGAATATGTTATGTGTCATGTATGTTATCAGTTAACATTTTTTATCATCAATTGTTGGCGAAAATTGTGAGTGGAGTAACTGAATGATCGATATGATTAATTCGTAATCTTTAAAAGACCAATTTGATTAAAAAAAATTTCGAGAACAAATTTAAAGAATGCCTTATCTTTTAAAAACTAATTTGACTATTAACCCATATTTTAGAAGATGATTTTATTAGTATGTTGGTAGTCTTGATCAGTCCCTGTGACATGATGGATGGAGTCCGTTTGAAAAGTTTGGGGAGATTATTCCTTATTATGTCAACATTTTAGAACTTGAGAATATTTGTGATATAAAGATCAAATGTTATTTAAAAATTATAGTTTATTTTAATGTATTTTTATTTATTTTTTATTTAATTATTAAATTGTACTTTATGTTTGTTTGTAAATTTTTAAATTTTTTTATTTTAACCTAATAAAAAATTATAAATACCTCCTTAGCTAATTAGAAATAATTTTGGTACTTTGACAACTCCTATTCCTAATCATATAAAACATGTATTTGCAAAGTTGCACTTCACAGTCCAAACTGCGACGAAAATAAGGTGGTATTGGAGATCTACTACTACCAAAATGTATATCGTTCGGGATAGTTACTCCTGGCTAGCTAAACAACACTTTTAATGGAGAGATGATCTGAATTGGGATTGGGTGTGAAAACCAAATATTTCAAAAAATACCAAATTTAATTTCTCATTTGGATTTGTCTTCATGATGCTCTTCTGACTCAGAGCTTTCGTCATAAGCGCGACTTAATATAGTTAGTGAGATTTAAGATTGTCAAACTCGCGAGTCTAAATAAACTCGTGGAGTTGGCCTAGACTCGACTCGCGAGTTAACTCGTAGACTCGTATGAGTTCATCTGTTATGAAGTTTACATATATATATATATATATATATATATATATATATATATATTTACTAAATTCTAACCCTTAAAAATTAATAATATCAATCTTAAAGCACATAATAAATTAAAATAATAGCATACATTATAACAAATACTTGAGAAAAACGATGCAGATGAGTGAGTTTTTTTTTATTATTTGGGAGTGTTATCGTAAGCTTAATAATAAAAGTATTTTTTTAGTTTCAAAATGATGTTTTTTTGAGCAAAAATGAAGAAAAACACAAACTCGCTAACTCGGTCTTAGACTCGCGAGTTTATCCGAGTTTGACCGAATCTAGCCGAGTCTACTCAAGATAGAGTAATTTCCCGAGTCAATTCGATTCTATATCTAAACTCGTAAATTCGTAACTCGAGAGTTTGACAACAATGGTGAGATTTGTCCTAAGTGTCACGAAAGGGCGGAATCAGTTGCTCATTGCATATGAGATCGCGACAAACCTAAGGCGGTGTGGAATACTCTTGATCATTCCTTATTGAGAAATGCTAATTTAGTTTTCTTAAAGGTTTATCTGGATTCAAAAGACTATGAGTGAGAACTGTTATCTTGTTGCTGCTGATTTGTGGTGGATTTGGCGCCTTGGCGGGATCGATGCAATGATATTTTTGTTTCGGATTAGACTGGGGTGGTCAACAATGTGGTTTTTCTTCCTAAGAAAATGGCACGAGTTTGAAAGTATTATGACAAAGAAAATTATTTTTGTTCCTGAGAATTAAACTTCTTCAAATTGAATAGCAATGTCTGTGTTGGTCATGCTGGAACTATAGCCGGATTTGGTTGTGTTTTTAAAGATTTTAAAGGAAAACGGGTTAAAGGTTGTCTTGGGATTTTGTGGAGTGGAATGTTTTGAAATGTGTGAGGTTTTTGCTCTTTGGAGGAGTATGGTTTTAAGTAGAGATTGCGGCATTAAGCAAGTGGTGTGTGAAAGCTTGTCTTTAGCAATTATTGAAAAGTCTACTTTGATCTATTTCATCGTGAAACTAATAGCGTTGAGATAGAGTTCGAGAGACTTTTGATATCCTAAAGAAAAAATATAGGTAACCAACAATATTTTTGAACAATATATGAATAATATGAATTAATAAGATTAAAAGAGTAAATTAATCTTAAATTTAATTAGTAGCATTAAATTAGGGTGTAGTATATTTTTAGAGGAATGTTAGGGGGCTAGCAATTTTGGTGTTTTATAACCATCAATTGGCCATTAATAATATTTTTATTAATGGTGTGAGATTACATCTAATAATATCTAATGGTGGAAGATCTATCACTTTTGTTTTCATGGTTAAATACTGACCAGAAAATACAAAAATTGCTGACCCTCTAAACTTTTCTATATTTTTATTTGATTAGTAGTTATTCATGTTGTTTAAGATGGTTATTGTTTATCTAGCACTTTCCTATACTATGCTAAATAGTAATCTCCGAGAGAGGAATTTAATGTGATATTAGAGCAAAGATTAATGCTGTCCAACAGGATATTATTGCCTTCTTCCTGCCCTGCAATTTTTTTTTTCTTTGTCAAATCACCACAAAAAATATAATTTGTCATAGCATAAGAATAAATAATAAAATATTTTTACAATCATAAAATTATTTTTTTTATAAACACTAAATATATGTATTCAGTTTTGAAGCAAAAGATTGTAAATGCAAATGGTGATCATGTGGCAGTTGAGAACTTGAGATGGAAGATATATGCTAGCCGACCGAATGCTGCATCTATGAAGTTCTCTACAAAATCCGACAGCTAAAAGAAGATGCAGACACTCCATAGCTTCTTTCAATTGGACCTCTTCACCATGCAGATCTAACACTGTTGAGCATGTGGAAGGCAGTATCAAGATATTGGTAGAAGATATTTACGATATCATAAATTGTACTTATACAATAATTAGATATATCTCGTACTAATTTTATACGAAAATATTATGCGTATAAAAAATTAATTATTTAATTAATTATTATATATTTTTATATAAATATATACGGTTTAATTTATTTTTAATATATATTTTATATTAATAATTAATTTTAATTTCTAATTTTAATATTCACTTAATACGGTAAATTTTATGTACGATGAAACGTGACATGCATGTTTCAATCATTAATTCTTTGCCACTAAATATTTTGTCCAGCCATTAGCTTTTAATGAAATAATAAATGATTACGTAAGTATGGGTGTAGTGGCAAGTTTAATGATTCTCATTGTTTGAGGCTGCATGTTTGTTATAATTAGGGTTAAAAGGGAGTGAAGTGAGTTCATTATTAGTCAATTTTAGTTGGATTTGTTAATAATTTGACAAGTTAAATTTGTAAGTTAGTAAACCAAATTTAAACTTAAAATTAAGTTTATAAATTAAATGAGTTAAACTTGAGTTTAGATAAATTCAGTTTGATAACTTATAAATTGGTTCAATTATATATATATATATATATATATATATAAATTTTATAGACATTTTTTATATATAATTTTAATATAGAATATAAATAAAAAATGTATAATTAATAAATAGTCAATATATAAAATAATTTTTTTTAATATTTTTTAATATATCTAAGTTATAATTTATTGATATATAATTATAGATTATATTTTGTTATTTGAGTTAGTTCGTGAGCTTTCGATGAGCCAACTTGAACTTAAAAAATAGATTCAATTACTAATGAATAAAGTTGTGAGTTAAACTTATTTTTTATGAGCCGAAGTTAAACTTTTTTAGAATGTTGATCTATGATTTTTGCTTTATTCAGTTTGAAATTTTTTACGTTAAAATATTAGTGCTATTTTCTCGTACTTTACATATTTTGATGGTATATTATTTTGATTACCCTTTATGTAAGTTGTTTGGTTCGTTTGCATTCCGAGTCAAATTATTCTTTAATAATATAATTATTATAAGTAAATTTTATCTTTTATCATGTAGAGATAATAGAAAAATAGTAGAAAAACAACACTTTTAACAAAACAAAATAGAGAATTAATTAGTATTGATTTAAATACAAGACAAAAATTTTAAAAAAATTATTAGTCACTTGATATTTTTTGAATTCTAACCGGTATTTATTGCCAATATTTCCTCAAAAGATCAAGGGAAATTACCTTGGACAATCTGGTGAGTTGGGGGCGAGAGTTAGAACCAAGAATTCTCTTTTACATATTTTTTGAATTCACTTCTCTATTAAATTCAATTTGACTCTCACACTAATTAATATGGAAGTATCTTATATATAATTAATTTGACTTTGGTTTTCGTTTGTATTAAAAGAAGAAAAAAACAAAAACATAATCTTTTCATTCTTGATTTAGCCCATCTCACATTGTAGCTTACAACAACAAAAATAAAAAAAAATAACTCCTCATTATCCCAATTGCCAGAATAGAGACACAGTACATATAGTACCTTCAAAACATTAATAGGTGTGGGATAGAATTCACCTAAATATTAATTCAATTCAACAATGTTAGGTAACCAAAAAATAATACTAAGCCTTGATTATTGACTATATTTTGTATGCCTTGGGTCAACCCATGAATTCAAGTCATCCCATTGATTGCAAAGGATGCTTCCTCTTTCAATAATTGAAAGAGCCTTTAGTTTTGCTTTTAATGTTGCTTATATAAACCAATACTTTCAGTGCCAAGCTTCCACCCAATACCTTCCATTGAAAAAAAGAATTTGGTATAGGCACTAATCAATTTCAGGCACATTATCTTTCACTTTCTGGTGGCCAAAATTATAGAAAGACCGTCGCAGTGTGAGGCTGCAGCATCTTGCTGTGAGTTAAATTGCACCTATCACTTTCTTACTAAGTTCATGTCTAATATTTATTTATTATTGAAAATGATTGTGCTGTTAAATCTACCGTCTTAGCAATATTTTTTTTACCTTTCATATAGTTACCATCTTAATATTAGCGAAAAAGTAAGATCTATCTACGGTGGTGAGGTTTGTATTTAAAAACTTGATTAATATGGAGTTAGTGACAGTAACGGAATGCTTGCAGTTCAAGCAAAAAAACTCGTGTGTGTTCTTGCTAAAGAAAGGCTAAAGAAGAAGACTATTATAGAAGTTTACTTTTTAACGATAAATTTTGAAGCAGATGATCGGAAATACAGTGATTAAAATAGCCTTTCATAAAACAACCTCACTACTGAAACATAAGCACATATATTAGATTTACTATTCTTAACAAAGTTAATATGATTTAAGCACAAAACTTAAATTATATTCAACTCAACTACTCTTCAACAAAAAAGGAGCAGCGTCTTTTTTTTAAGATGTTTTTAGTCATTAAAATTTAACACATATAATTAATTAAACCGTATTATTTTTATTAAAATTAATTCAAATAAATTAATTTAATTAAAAAAATAGTAAATCAAATATTGAACTTGTCTAAATTTATATTATTT